>NC_052048.2:162744192-163052109 GCF_903992535.2 Arvicola amphibius
AGAAATGTCCAGATCCTATTGCCATACTCATGAATATCTTGCATATCACCATAGACCCTTCACCTGGCATTGGATGGAGAAAATGACAGAGCCCCACATAGAAGCACCGGATTGAGCTCCCAAGGTCCTGATGAGGAGCAAAAGGAGGGAGATCATGAGCAAGGAAGTCAGGACCATGAGGAGTGCGTTCACCCATTGAGACGGTGGGACAGATCTAACAGGAGACCACCAAGTCCAGTTGGAATAGGACTGATGGAACAGGGGACCAAACCGGACTCTCTGAATGTGGCTGATGGTGGAGGAGGACTGAGAAACCAAGGACAATGGCGATGAGCATGAACTCTACAACATGGACGGTCTCACTGTGAGCCTTGTCAGTTTGGTTGCTCGCCTTCCTGGACTTAGGGGGAGCTGGGAGGAACTTGGACTTAACATAGTGAAGGGAACCCTGATGGCTCTTTGGCCTGGAGAGGGGCGGAGTGGGGGTATGGGTGGAAGGGAGGGGAGGGAAGGGGGAAGAGGAGGGGAGGAGATGGAAATTTTTAATAAAAAAATGAGAAAAAAAATAAAACAATGTAGAGGGTTCAGATAGTTTATTGTGGTTTATATATGCAATGAATATTAAGCAGCTATTCATAAGAACTGTTTAAACCTTTTTTAGGTACTTAACTACATCTAGTTAGTTAATTTGAGTAATGCAAATGAAGAGAGTTAGAGTAAACCGTATAAATATGCAAGAGCCAGAATTAAAGTGAACATACAAAGATGTATCTATCAAAAATCTTCACTTAACAAAATAGAAGGATCATATTTTCCTTTTAAGATATAAAGTCTGGAAACACATACAAATTGGATTTAAATGACAGACACCATTTGAAATGTACTTTACCGACCATAGACAACTAACGTGAAGACACTGTACTGGAATGCACTCTGGATGGAAAGAGTAAAGGCAAATTTGAGAGACATAGTTGATAGAATCACCGGGATTCAAGAATCAATAGTGCACCTAAATAGAATATAGATTAAACAAAAAAGTAAAACAGCAGATACTGTTTAAAATTGTGAGTCAATTCTGTAGAATCTAGGAACGAGTTTGAATGACATTACCAGGGAGTATTGGTGACCTCCTGGAAGAATGTGTGGAATGTATTTCAACTCTCCAAAATCCCCCAAATTGTCTTTGGATAGAAGGAATCAAAGAATTTTTTTCTGTGAACAAAGGAAGGTATGAATGTTTACCTTTCAAAAAGAATAGAAATCAAAGTAGGAGAGGGGAAATGAAGAGGGCCCAGATTTTTAAATATTTTTAACACCTGTTTTTCACAGGCAGGCCCTCTGCCCTCTGGTGCATTACTGACAGTTGGAAAACAACTCTAACCACTTGACGTGTACAATTTATCCCTGCTACAGACGCCTAAGAATTTTTACAGGACTTTTTTCATTAAAAAATTGTAACTACCTGTAAAAAAATGAATATCCTATAAACCTGACCAGTCTTAGAAAAGTTACGTTTGCCAAATGCTTTTCATTGGAATAAATGAAACTGGAAGACTGCGGTAGGTAAGAAACAATCCACTTCTAAGAGACCGCCCCTTCATCTGAAGTGCTTCACCACGCCGAGGAAATGAATATCAATAGCCCAACAAAACAACACCCCGAGAACTATTTGCAAACTGCCGGCCCTCTCAGTCCATTTTTCTGTCTCCGACTCCCTTCTGCGTCTTTGGAAATCAGAAGCCTGGGCTGACACCACATTCACATATCACAGGGTCTGACACGTTGTGAGTGTGGCATCAGGTAATATGGTGGACTGTTTTGTTTGGAGGCACGCTACCGGTGGTAGCAATTACAAATTATTACTCTACTGGGAAATTGGATGAAGCAGAACGTACAACTCTTCTGAATTATTTTATAGTCTACTAAGAAATTTGACTCTCTCCTGTGCCCTTCTGACAATTTGTGCAGCAGTCCCAGATAATCTTCTCATCAATTTTCTTGGTTATTTTTTTTTGAAAGAGAAAAACCCAAGTCATTTTCCATAACTAGTATTTTGTGCTTACTATTGCAGAATGCCTTTTAAAATGTCTGACATGAAACTATGTACGAGGGACAAGGGAGGTTCATCGTGTACTCTACCCATTATTTGAGGGATTTATAAAATAAAGAACTATTTATAGATTGTGATTTAAACTCTCAGCACATTCGTCTCTTTCCTAGAGAATCCCACTTGGATTCCTTTCTTTTTCCCTTTCCTTCTTAATTGAATCCTTTCCTTTTAATATTTCAGTCTATTGTATTGATTTTGCTTTCACCGAAGAGACAGGTTTTTAAATTCTCATTGTATTTTTGTTCATCTTCTGTTCTCTTGAATTAATGGTTTGTTGTTTTGTAGTTCACCACTATGCTTGAAAATCCCCCGCACCGTTTATTAAACTAACTAATTATGGCTCTTTTTACTATAATTTGGCCAATTACAATTTGTGTTTGGTTACCTGGAGTTCTCAGACTGACACAAATTGTGTCATTTCCAGCAGCTACAAATGCCATTGAAAATAAAAATTTGGTGTCGTTCCAATCAGCCAGCTCTCCCTTCCCCTTTTTAATTATTTATTTTATTTTTAAGGCTCACACTTCTGTCATTATGAAGAGGGTTGTTCATTATTCCAAAAACTGCGAAGAACAGGATTGCTACCCAAGCAGAAGAGAATCTGTTTCAAGTGGTGAGACACTTGGGTTGATTGCAGAAGCAAAGGATGCTTCATGCCTTCACTTCCCTGGTAGAAATGCGTTGTTTTAGAATTCTTAGACATTGCCCTTATTCACATTATTCCCAAAATAGAATGTAGTGACATTTATAAAAGGAAGAATGAGTTCTACTTTGTTTCTTTATAACCCTGGTGCTTTAAAATTTAAACATTTCTTGAAAAAAAAGGATTAAAGGAGTGTATCTATTAACACTAATATACTTAATTTAGGGGATTTGAGTCTGTAGAATGTTAAAACAATAAGATGAAGTGTTGAAAGAGTCATTCTAAATATTTATTTAGCCCTTTCTACCTATATCACTGTAATTGATGTTTCTCTGAGATACAAAGAAAGCAGGATTCAATTCAATTCAACAAATATTTATTAAATTACTATTATGGCAGGGCAATGTGCTGAGCCTTGCATGGAATACAAATATATGAAAGAAAAGTAGTCTTGTAAGTACTTGAATTTAGTTCAGTTTTTATCCAATGATATTTATTGAACTATATTGTGCTAACGTTTAGGAAAATTCAATACATTTTCTGTATACAAATGAATGTGCAGTGTGATAGACTGGAGTTGAAGAAGCCTTAAAACTATGCCCAATATTGTGAGTAAATAATACATGCATATAAGTATAATCAACATGTTTCTCAAAATGTCATATACCTAAAAGTGTTCAAAGCCCAACTGTGGCCCAGAAGGATGGCTCAGTAGGTAAAGGTGCCTGCATCCAAGCCTAAGAACACAAGTACCACCCTCAGAATTCACATGGTAGAAGAGAACTTAAAACTGAAAGTTATCCTCTGACCATAACACATATGTCACAGCATACATGTGTGAATGTATGTGCTCATGCTGTGGCTGTCATTGTAAGTACCACTGAAGATGTGATTCAAAAAAATATATATTTACTTTCCCATAGTTCTGAACTCTGAAAATTTGAAGAATTCATAGTGTTTACAATACCAGTTTCTTCTCATGCCCAGATTCTTGGGTTTGTAAATGGCAGCCTCTCCCTGCATCTTGACATACGTTTCCTTCTGTCTATGTCCTTGTTTTATATACATGAGGATTTGTCCTAACAATCTCACTTAGATTTAATTGTTACTCAGAAAGTTTCGTGGCCAAACGCAGTCACATCTTGATGCAAGAGAAACAAGAACTGCAAAACCCAGATTTGGAGAAAAGGAAGTAATCTGTCCCACTGCACAAACATTCTTTTGGAACTCAACCCATGCTTGTTTATGCATGATCCTTCCCTGGTTGTAGCTGCAGCACTGAGTGGTTGGTAACTGAGACTTTATAACCTGCAAAGAGAAAATTAGATAGTCTTGGGCTCTTCACTGAAGAGATTTGCTTCCTGCTACTCTAGATAGTGGATGAGTGGCTAGTTAGGGAGTAGAACTGGTAATAGGAAAGAAATTTAAAAGTGGGGGGAAGCAAAGAGTGGGAGGATTGCAAAATAAGACTACAAACAAGTCAGGGAAGAAATAAGAAAGACTTCAAAGACATGAAGGCAGAGTGTGCAAGGGTGTCAGAGAAAATGCAAGGAACTGGATATATTTATTTCACAAAAAGATAGTAGATAATATAGTGAAAAGAGTTGCTGGAAAGACCTAAGGCATCTGATGTCTGGGAAAATGGCATTAGAGAAGGAGCCATATAATAAGCATTTAAATCACTTTGGTGATAGGGAGGTGGCTCAGCAGGTAAAGTCTTTTAAGTGAGAAGACCTGAGCTCAGATGATCAGAAACCCTGGAAAAGGCCACATGTAAAGGACAATGTTGAAGGGGCAGAAGCAGGAGAATCCCCAGGGCTTGTTAGTCATAGAGTCTGGATGAAGTCCTGCAGCCTCGGATCAGTGAAAACTCCCAACAATAAAATGGAGGATGACTAAAGACAATGGATATTGATATCTGAACTTCACAAGCAGATGTATGTAAATGCACACTCCCCCACACATGAACCTTTATGAACATGTTTAAAGGAAAGGCATCATATCAAAGGTAGGTTGATCACAGAAGTGCAAGGCCAGCCTGGATAATAGATTCCAGGACAGTCAGGGATACATAGAGAAACCCTGTCTCAAACAACAAAACAAAACAAACAAAATACATCTATTATGGACTTATTTATTTTGAGAGAAAATACATGTGCATATTTATACTTATCAATAAATGTATCTTGCATGACAAGTTGTCCTGTCATGTAACTTGCAGAGTGTTCTTCTAGAAAAACCAACCAAGTGTCTACACTATAAATATTCAAATTATGAAAATTGTTCTTTTCAAACTGTGACTATAATAATATTTTATCTACTCAGTAAAATGAGGTGAAAAGAACAATTACAAATACATTTTAAAGCACTGGGTGCACATTTTAAAGAGTGAAACTTGCAAGTATTTCTGATTTTATATGTCAGATTTGACAGAATAAAAGGGGTTGCCAAAATTCTATTTGACTTTTGCTGAGAAAATTATTGTATTTTGTAATTTGTTCCTTTAATGTTGCTATCAAATTCTTTACTATTCTTTCTAAACGTAAACCACTTTTATGTGAACAGTATATCCTACTAGATTTTCCACAAACAATACAGTTTGTATTGTTTCATATTAAAATATTAAATTATTCTAAAGAAAATGTAAAAGAAAAACCCTGTGTACTAAAAATGGTCATTTGATGAGAATGTGATCAACAGTCATCGCTTGGTTCCAATATTATGGCTAGAGAGAAATAGAGCAATATTTCCACTTATTAGCTATCACACAGAGGACATACATATGCCCATCATCCATACACCTAACATTCAAGAGGAAACAACTGCAAGTTTCACATTCAGAGTAGGAAGATAAGCATATTGGTAGGGAGTAATTGTCACCAAGGTTAAAAGTCATAGGAATAATCACAATGTGAACCCAAGATAACTAATATTCTTTAGTGTAATTTCAATACTATTAAGTTATATTCTGCTTCTTATTATTATCTATGAAAACACACTCTATAATAGTACAAAGTATATTGTCATCATCAATGATTTTGTTATTTAATATTATTTTTATTATTATTTGTTAAACCTCAAATATGCATTTTGATAGAGTTTGATCATAGGTGCATTGTTTTTCTATTTCCTAGTCATCATTATTTATTTTCTAGCATTTGTTTCTTAAATAAGAGACAATATTTAAAGGCATAAATTAGGTATCATCTAGACAATATATAAGCATGTGCTTATTTCATGGCACATCTTAATATTTATATTGCACTGACCTTTTGATACCTTTATAGTTTCAGATAACTGTAATGGCCAATGTATTGTGTTCCACCACACTCTTCTTGTATCTAATAATTGTCTTCTTTATAGAAAGATTTCTTGAATGTTTTCAAATAAAGATAAATTTTCCATTTAATGTGTTAAACTAAATCAAACCTAGAAGAAAACTGTCATTTCAGTCCTTGAAAATGTTCTCAAAGAAAACTTTTTCCTAGGGAGATCATTTCTTTGATCCTAGACAATTTTGCTAACTGGATATGACATTGATGCAACTTTTAGTTGTATTTTTCCTTTTAAGAAAAAAGTGTTCTCAGTGTATGTACAAAATCATGAAAGAAAAATGAAAGTTAAAGAAGAAAAGTAAAATAATACTCAATTAAAATATTCTTAATGTTGTCCCTTAATTATGTAAATGCTTTCATGATAAAATTTTCTGCTTTCTGGTGTTTAAAGATTGGATTTTGTTTTTACTTTGCTGATTTTGTTTGTAGAGTTGGAATTTGTCTGTTTCCAAGGCTAGACCCCAACTAGCAAAACTTCTCCTATGCCTCTCATGTGCTGGGTTACAGGAGTACACAACCAGACCTCTTAATACAAACTTTAAGACCCTCCCAAAGATAATCAAGTATTTTAAGGATGTAGATACTCCTCCCATGACCAATATTTACACTATGTTTAACTCAGCCTCAACTGTGGAGTATGTTAGTTGTTATTTTATGTTCAATAGGAGGAAAAGAAATTTAATTCTAAATCTTGTTCATTCAAAATGTATATGTAACCACAACTTCACAGTCTTCAGAGGAAAATTGAGGAATACTTATGAATGAATGAGTGGTTTTATATTTTAATAGTGTCTTCATCATTTGCTAATATTCCAAAAGTAAAATTTATCAGTTTTCTGACTATGTTATTTCTTTTTCTGTTTTCATGTTGATTTCTGTAGCATAAATCAGAAGCAGTGGTTTGTTTGGGTCTTATTATCCACTTGTACTCCATCTTTCAACACTCTTTATGCACATAGTCTGTTTAGACTGCTGAATAGGCAAGTTGAGAGAATGAGAGAGAGCAAAAGAACATTCTTTCCAGTCTGAGAAGCTTGTTTCCCAAGCAATATTTTCAGCTTTCCCAAAGATGTTTTCTTTCATCACTTTTGATGAAAAAGCCATATGTCCCCATGGTTCGTATAATAGAAACGATAATCATGTACATCTGGGCGGCATGAGAATGCTGAGACGGACCTGCCGGGCAAATTATGCTACCTTAATCTTCTATGCGTAGTACAGGGGGAAATGGTAAAATTTAAAACAAATAATACACCCTAAGAACACTAAAATGGCTCCATTTCATAGAATTTGGAGTAACACTTTTGAACCATTTGACAATTTTTTGAAGCAACCAATTAAGCAGCTAATACAGCAAAGTTTTATTTCTTAAATATAAATTCCCCTTTCTCAATTTTCACTTAAGTATTCAAGAGCAGTACACAGTACTTGTGTGAATTATAAGTATGCCATTTTGATTTTCTTCTCCAAATTCTGTGTCTCTACTATTTTCATCATCTTTTTTTTTTTTTTTTTGGTTTTTCGAGACAGTGTTTCCCTGTAGTTTCTAGAGTATTTTCATCATCTTAACCCTACTGTTTGGCTTGTTCCCTAAGCCTAATTTTTTTTTATTAAAAATTTCCATCTCGCCCCTCCTCCCACTTCCCTCCCCCCCTCCACCCATACCCCCACTCCCTCCCTCTCCAGGCCAAAGAGCCATCAGGGTTCCTACACTACATTAAGTCCAAGATCCTCCCAACTCCCCCCAGGTCGAAGAAGGTGAGCATCCAAACTGACAAGACTCACACAGAGCCCGTCCACGCCGTAGAATCCAAGCCCATCGCCATTGTCCTTGGCTTCTCAGTCAGCCTTCACCATCAGCCACATTCTAAGAGTCCGGTTTGATCGCATGTTCCATCAGTCCCATTCCAACTGGTCTTGGTGATCTCCTGTTAGTTCTGTCCCACCGTCTAAGTGGGTGAATGCACCTCAGGGTCCTGACTTTCTTGCTCATTGCCTAAATTTTTTACATTGATTATTGATACCATTTTCAATGTAATATAATTGTGTATTAACTTGATCTTCTAAATAATTCAATGTCACAGATTTCTAAAACAAAGCAACCTCTGAGCTAGGAAAACAATAGCGATTTCCCTTTCCAAATAAACTCTGATTATCATACTCAAACACTATAGTCACATTTGTTTCTTTATTTGCTGTTAGATTGTGAAAGAATTCATGATGTTGGCAAGGAAAATGTTCTCGGGTGATGAACATACAATGAGTTTTGGACATATGAAACTCATTGTGGAATAACCTAGCTAGGAGTGTAGACCAAGGTAGCAGATGAAAATACAACTTTCATTTTGACCCTTAGGAACAAAGGTAACCAAAACTTCTATGAACTATGGAAGGATAAAATAAAATTTTAAATGAGTCCTAAGGGTCAAAGGCTAACAAACCTGGGTTGCTTCTCTTGTGAATATTCCTATAATATGGTTAAGAGATGTCCTCAATGTTTAATTAAGGCTTTTGATACTTCTAATCAATTCTGAAATGAATATTGTAACACTTTGTTTCTAAAAATGACCAGAAAGTTTTACCCATGATACCTCAACAGTATGATTGCCTAACCAAGATCTCAACAAGGACCACACCAGTAATCAAGCTCGAGAAGCTCATCCCCAAAACAAAGAACTAAAGAAAATTAAGAAATACTGAGAATCAGTCTTCCCGAGTATGAAGCACTTAATTGGTCATCTCTGAAATCAAAAACATACTAACTGTATTAATGGGCTCATCTGGTTGTATTCACATATTTAAGCGTGTGTGTGTGTGTGTGTGTGTGTGTGTGTGTGTGTGTGTGAGTGAGTGTGTGTGTGTTTGCAAAAATAGCAAAGAAAAAGTGGTCATGAATTTGAGAGGGAGCAAGGGGACTCGGAAGGAGTTGGAGGGAGAAAAGCCAAGAGGAAAGACTGTAATTATATTTTAGTTAATGCTAAAAAAATACTAATACAAATGTATTGTTTCTGAAAATCTATAAATTAACTGCTTTACAATGTGTAACAATAAACAAGATTTTTTTCTAGGAAGAATCACTGAAATTTTCAGGAAAAAACTAATGTGAAAGAATGATGTTATTCAATCTTTCTCTTTAGTTTCCCTTTGTTTTGTAATCCATCAAGTATCATATAAATATTGTGTCCAGTGAACTAAAAAAAGTAGATGATAACATCATCCTTGACCTCGGATAGTTGATAGTCTCTGAGTGAGAGGGGAGCTCTGTTTTCTTGGTGTGATACATGGCACAACAGAGGATTAGGTAGTAGATTATGTCATTAGGGAACTAAGCTGGTTTCGATTTGACATACATAAAATGAGAATGAAATATGCCACCACATATAAAGAACTGTGACTTTTTAGATTGTTATTGTTTGGTGGAAAGTGTGTGTGTGTGTGTGTGTGTGTGTGTGCATGTGTGTGTGTGTGTGTGTGTGTGTGTGTGGTGTATGTGTTTAGTTGCTTTCCTCAAACCAACAATCCCTCTGTGCCTCTCTCTCTCTCTCTCTCTCTCTCTCTCTATATATATATATATATATATATATATATATATATATAATCGCTCATTTTCTGATTTCAGCTTTGTGCCTATCACAAATACAATATTTCTTTTTATATGGTCTTTGCATTCAGTTCCGCATGCTCGGCTAACATGCACATATAGCTAGCTATACATGCATATATAGTTAGGTTCAAACTCCAACAAACTCCCTTCCCCCCAAACTACTTTACAAAGCAACCATTATGTTATAAGAACTTTGAAAATAAAGCAATATTAATGGACATGAGTTTATGTATAAAGTTAAATGACTTCATACTTCTAAATTTATTGTGGATTTTTTTTCTTCTGGTTTTAATGTGGAGCTTCATAGCTCCCATTACAAATGCATATTCTAACTGTATATATAAGTTCATTAAGTTAAATTAAGTTAAATGGTGTTTGGGTCCAGTTAATTTTGGTGTGTGGTGTTCTTTCCTTCCAAGGTTTCTTATTATAAATTAAAACATGTTAATTCTAAAATAAATAGATAAAATATGAATTAACTTTCAGATTAACTTTGGGCTAGAATTATAACAAAAGTATTTGCAGAGAGACTACAAAAATTGAGAAGTTTGTTGTTTTGGAATTCTTCTTATAAGAGAATATTTTATAATATTTATTTATGTATATAAGTGATATATATGCATGTATGACTTTATGCTGGAAAAGGGCATCAGATCCCACATGAACAACCATGTGGTTTCTGGGAATTGAACCCAGGACCTCAGTAAGAGCAGCCAGTGCTCTTAACTGCTGAGTCATCTTTTTGACATTCTTCTTGATGTTTTTTTCTTCTCTTTACAACCTCTCTGACAGTGTGCAGGGTCTTATTCTATCATTTCTTTTGGCCTTAATTTTGATTTTCCAAACAGGAAAACAGGACAGTTTAGGAAGAAAATGAGAGTATGGACAGAAACAGTGTTGGGAAATACAGAAGCTACCTGAAAGGGAGCTTTGGAAAGGTCTGCGAAGAATTATTTGTACTATTGTGTGTGCTTGGAGTAAACATCCTGTGATGTTTCACTTAAGAGTGAAAGGATTCAAAGACATTCACATGATCACATCTTCAGCTGAGAAATTAGAATTAATTGAAAAGTAATTTCAACCACAGATACAAACGTGTTGAGAGTCTGGTGGGAGTTGGCAGAAACAGCTCATTATGGCCATTTAGCATCCGAGGGGGCATTAAGTCGGGATGGGTGGCACGATAAAGTACTACAAGCTGGGAGTGTCGTGTACCTGAAATGTGTTGTCTCTGTGTTTTAGAGGTTTGAGACCTTTATCCAAATATCTACAAAGTGAGTAAATGAGGGAAGATTTACTTCTTGACTTATACCTGACTGTACTTATGCTACAATGTTATTTTTCCTCTACCTGCCTCAAAATGTCTTCTTTTCATAAGAGTATAAGCCTTTGTACTAGGGTATACTCTTTTTTTAAAGCTTTTTTAAAATTTATTTATTTTCAATTAAAAATTTCCACCTCCTCCCCTCCTCCCATTTCCCTCCCCCTCCTTTCTCCCCCTCGTCCTCCCTATCCAGTCGAAAGAGCAGTCAGGGTTCCCTGCACTGTGGGAAGTCCAAGTTCCTCCCCATTGCATCAAGGTCTAGGAAGGTGAGCATCCAAACAGACTAGGCTCCCACAAAGCTAGTACATGCAGTAGGATCAAAACCCAGTGCCATTGTCCTTGGCTTCTCAGTCAGCCCTCCTTGTCAGCCACATTCAGGGAGTCCGGTTTGATCACATGCTATATATACAACTTTTTAAACTGAGTTGTAGGATATAACTCAGTTTTTGCAGGCTTAACTCCTAACGTAGTTTGAAAGTACTTGACCATCATAATCTCATAGAGAGTGGTACTATTAGGAAGTGTGGCTTTGTTGGAGGGGCAAGGCCTTGTTGGAGAAACTATGACATTCTTGGGATGGGCTTTGAGGTTTCCTATGCTCAGGAAACTGCCTAGTGTCTCATTCAACTTTCTATTGTCTGCAAGATTTAAGACTCTCAGTGATTCCTCCAGCATCACATCTGCCTGCAAGCCTCCATGCTCCCTGCCATGATGATAATGGAACTGAACCTCTGAAACTGTAACTGAGCCCCCCCTCCCGAATTAATTGTTTTCCTTATAAGAGATGCTGTGGTCATGGTATCTCTTCACACCAATAGAAATCCTAACTAAGACACCTCCAAATAAGGTTATATTCTGGTTTGGGTTTTGGAATTTAAACACATAAATAGCAATAGAATTCAGCTACTAGGTATCTCTATTCCCTGTGGTCAGCCTGTCACTCTGGTTGAACACTGCAGAACATAGGAGAGTAACGGGCTTCACTGCCTCCCACTCTCATTGGTAATATACTTATTTGTGACATGATACTTTGAAACTACCTTTTAATGAATCTGTCTCATATTTAATTCATTTAACTCTTCTGATCTCAAAGGGGATCTTTCTGTTTATAAATTAGTTCACATGTAACTTGACTATAGAGAGAAAGTGACCTAATCAATCCAATAAAGTTTTCAAACCCATATAATTGCCCTATTTCTTTCTTTTTTCTTCTTTTCATTAATTAAAAATTTTCATTTATTTTACAGCCCCGTTGTAGTCTCCCCTCCCTCTTCTTCTTCTGTTCCGTTCCAGACCTCCGCTCTGCCCCCCTCTCTGACTAACCACTCCTCCACTGTTTCTGTTCAGAAAGGGGCAAGGCTTCCCGTGGGTGTTAACAAAGCAGGGAACTGTACTACTTCTAACATCAAATTGATAAACTGCCATTCTGGTGCTTGACCATCTGTGTGTGTGTGTGTGTGTGTGTGTGTGTGTGTGTGCAGGGTGTACAGTGTGTGCAGGTGGGAAGACAGCAGAGATCCTCTGGTACCATCCAGGAATGGCATCCTGTGTTTTAAGAGCAGGATCCTTACTTACGTGAGGCTCATTAATTAGGCTATGCTGCCTGTCCAACTAGCCCTGGGGAGCTGCCAGTTCTTGGATTACAAGCACATGACACCACATGAATTTTTTTTTTTTTAATATGTGCTCTCTAGGGACCAAATTGAGTTCCTCAAAATTGTGTGGTAACCACTTTAGAGTCTAAGTATGCCCCTAGTCTTTTCATGTCTGCCAGCTATCAGGGTGCTTTTATTAAGACTTCCAAAGTGCCCCATTATGATTTTCAAAGGGACTGGGCAACATAATTAGGTCTCTACCGAGTTCTGTCCTCTCTAAAAGGGATTCCGTTAGATGAAACCATGATCACCTTATTTTATCCTACTCACTTCTACATTGAGTAAAAAACAATTTGATCACATGCTCATTCAGTCTCAGTCCAGCTGGCTTTGGTGAGCTCCCATTAGATTAGTCACACTGTCTCAGTGGGTGGACCAACCCCATGTGGTCCTGACTTCCTTGGTCATCGTCTCCCTCCTTCTGCTCTTCAACTGGACCTTGGGCGCTCAGTCCAGTGCGCCGATGTGGGTCTCTGTCTCTATCTCCATCCGTCAGGAAACGAGGGTTCTATGGTGATATTCAAGATGGTCATCAGTGTGGGAGGGCCTTGGACTTCCCACAGGGCAGGGTACCCTGCCCTCTCTTAGGATTGGAGGGGGAGGAAAGAGGGTGAGTGGGGGAGCAGGAGGTTAATGGGAAGAGGAGAGGAAGTGGAAATTTTGAATGCTATTATTTATAAAGCAATAAAAAAATCTCTCCCAGTGCATTTTTTGGAAGCTTTCTTTTCTCTATTCTTAAGCAGGAGAAGCAGAATTCAATGACCTAAAGAAACCAGATGCTTCATAAAAAGCAAAATTATTCTGTTTAAGAAACACGCAATCTGCTACTTTTAAGAACTTACAGATTTCACTCAGTGAACAGGAGTCAGATCCATTCAGCGTAGAATGAATATTTTACCCTAGAAAAAAATGGAATTTGTATTCTATTATTAGTTACATCCCTAGCATGCTTCTAGAAGATGTGACTTTTAGAATTAAGCATTTTAGCTTCCTTGATGCTTGTTATTGATTTATCATTAATGCTTTATCAGGAAATGACTGTTTTCGTGTACTCTGCATTTACAATTACTTGTGTAAATAAAATGCAATTATTAAACACTAGGTCCTTAATCTTACATTTTCAATAATAAGTGGCCTTTATCCCTTTGTCTTGTTCATGCAGTGTGTAATCACAGACCCCTGTAGTAGTATTGAAAATTATATTTTAAAAGCCATACCTTTTGTTTCCAAGCTATCAGTGAAGTGGAGAAGTCTAAAGGACATATTACCACCTACCATGAGGGACCATCTTATACAGCAGGGCATCTTTGTACAAGTTGCTCCCTAGACTGTTTGTGTAAAGTGAATAAGGGGTAAGA
Organism: Arvicola amphibius; assembly: GCF_903992535.2. Taxonomy (NCBI): domain Eukaryota; kingdom Metazoa; phylum Chordata; class Mammalia; order Rodentia; family Cricetidae; genus Arvicola; species Arvicola amphibius. The sequence goes on from NC_052048.2 coordinate 162,758,222, forward strand.
TTAATGCTGCGAAAAATCTATAAATAATTATACAGTTCACCAAGCAAGGTAACACTGTCCCCCGAGCAGTCTGAATCAGACGGCTCAGAATGTGAAGGAAAATATTTGTACTTAACTGGAGTTTAATTTAGTTTTACATCCTTGCTATGGGTTAATCCTCCCTAAAACTGGGTCCCTAAATTGGTAGTGTTTTGAAGTGTTAATTTCTTTTGCCCTGTCTGACAGGCCTGTGGACCAACTTCTGTGGTTTATAATGTAAATCTATACTGACCCAGACTAATGTGAGACTTTAATCCCCTGGTGATCAATGAAATGGATGAGATGACGTTCACTGAGGAACTGTAAAAAGGAGGATCTTAAGCAAAGTCCTTTAAAATCCAGTTTAATAAGAATGGATGTACTTGTAATTAGTACCATGATTTTTAAATAGGTGCTAATAACTACGTCTAAACAAATAGTCTCTAAAGTTAAATATACAAGTCTGAGTTCTTGATATATTTAATAAAACATATATTACAGCTATTTAGCAAGAAATCTCCAAATCAGATGTTATTCAGATTTCTTAGGTCATGAATGGTGTTGGGTTATGCAGAAAATGAAGGGTGTTTGCATTCTGTCTCCTTGTGTGCAGACATAACACACAATCAAAGAGATTCCTAAAATACTTTTTAGGAAAGTAATTTCCATTATTTCTGTTACGTATTGTTATGTCTCCTAGCCATATGCCCATGTCGACGCAGGTGCTCTGTTATCGAGATGCTGCTAATTCAATGGATGTGTGTTATCTGCAACAGTTTAAAAGCAACAACTATGCTTTTAAACTAACCTGATAACTCATACTTCCTAAGAACTGATAAATATCCTAGTTCATTTTGGCAGCCCAAGGAGGCTTTTTTATAAACCAGGAAAGGTTAAGAGATAAAGCTCAGGTTCCTGGGGGTAGAGTTTGCCAGACACTGATGTTTTGCAAAGGAAAGCATTTCTTCCCTAGTTTATCAAGGAAGCACATGATTCATTCTGTACCAAGTAGTATATCTGCAATACAAAACTTCTGCCAGGAAAGAGAACTTGTGCTTATTAAGCAGCTTTTAGGCAAGACTTGTCCATTAGTTTTCTTCCTTCATATCTGAGAGATTAGAGCAGTCGACCAACTTCATTAAGCATATAAAAAAATCCAAACCTCAAGGGAAACATTAGTCTAATTCCAGGTAAATAAATGAGCTACTTCTCTATATTGTACAGTCTCCAACACATGAAGCTTTAACTAAGCATGGTTGAAATATTTCACAAGTCTCTGTCTTTAGGGATTTACTTTGATTAATTGACAAAGGGAAGAGAGGTAGTTACATGTGGTGAATTGAGATCATATCTTCTCCTTCATGTGCTAGAGTCTTCTAGTAAATTCTGTTTTGAATCACATGTGCCAGTTAAATCATAAACATCTCTACTAGCCAGCACCTGCATGAGACAACTTCATGTAAAATTATGAATTTTATTTATTACTCATTTTAATAAGTCTCAATTTTCAATGAAAATTTGTTCACATCATATTGTATTCTCTTCATGAGAAATGGTTGGGTTTTAGATACCAAATGTCTGTGTCAACCTAGAGAAAATTGCAAAAGTCTTTCTGACAACATTACTAATGAATACACTAAGAACCACTAAAGCAGAACCAGTTTTTATCCATAGATCTAGCAATCTAATTAAAGCCAAAAGGAAGGCAAGCCAATAGTCATGGGATTAACCAAGGACTCATTTTCCTTAATCTCCACCTAAGAAGAGCCTAATTTAAATATCAGGTTACAGAGTGAATGTGGCTGGTTTTTTTTTAACTCTTTATTGACCTGCCACACAACTCCCAAATAAATACACAGAGATTTATTTTTACTTATGAATACCCAACCTTAGCTTGACTTGTTTCTAGCCACCTTTCCAAACATAACTTAAATTATCTTGTTTCTCTTTAACTACATTTTGCTTCTGGACTTTTTACCTTTCCTTGTTCTATATATCTTTATTTCCTTCTCACTCTGTGGCTGGCCATGTGACTGGGTGACTGGCTCCTGGTGCCCTCCTCTCCTCCTTTTCTTGCTTCTCCCTCTTCTCTCTTTTTTCTCCTCCTACTTATTCTCTCTCCCTGCAAGCCACACCTATTTCTCTCTCCTTCTTAACTATTGACCAGTCAGCTCATTATTTTTATGCAGGCAAATTAGCACAGCTTTACAGAGTTAAACAAATGCAGTATAAAAGAATGCAACCTATCTTTGCATAATTAAACAAAAATTCCACAGCATAAATGAATGCAATACATCTTAATCTAATATTCCACATGTGAATGCTTCTATATTTGAGAAATAGACTTCCCTTTGTCAAATGCTTCTTCCCTCTTAACATATCGGTATTTACATGCAGGTAAATTTGTTTACCTAGCAAATAATACCTCAAAAGTGATCCGATTTCTCTACAAAGAACTGTGAACATGTTATAGGAAACCACATGTAACCTAACTGTCAACTGCGTGAATAGGTCTCTGGACATAATGTTCACTGAGTATGCACTGGTCTTTAGACCACTTTTAAATCTTGTTTGTATTTGTTTTGCAGTACTGGAGCACAACCTTACGCATTGTTCTTACTAAGCAAGAGCTCTACAACTGAGCTCCAACTCTAACCTTCTGTGAAAGTAAGTCTTTACCCCTTAGTTCCAGCTTTCTTTAGTTTATTACTTTTGTTCTGTGTCCCACTTCCAATTCATACTACCCTCATATCATATTGTCTGATGTAGGATTCCCCTCTGTTTGCTTTGAATATGTTTTATTACCATTGGTTAATAAAAGAGCTGCTTTGGCTTATTGCAGGGCAGAGTAGAGCTAGGTGGGGAAAACTAAACTGAATGAGAAAGAAGGCAGAGTCAAGGAAACCCATGTAGCTGCTGAAGATGAAAGACACTGAAACTTTACTGGTAGGTCACAACCTTGAGGTGATACACAAATTAATAGAAATGGATTTATATAAAATGTAAGAGTGAGTCAAGTAGCGGTGGCACATGCCTTTAATCCTAGCACTCTGGAGGCAGAGGCATGATGATCTCTATGAATTCGAGGCTAGCCTGGTCTACAAGAGCTAGTTCCAGGTCAGGTTCCAAACCTACAGATAAATCCTGTCTTGAAAAATCAATCAACCAAACAGACAAACAAACAAACAAAAAGATGTAAGAGTTAGATAGGAATATGCCTAAGCTATTGGTCAAATAGTGTTGTAAGTAATATAGTTTCTGTGTTATTATTTGCGTCTGGGCAGCCAGGAAAAAAACATGCAATCTTCATTTACAATTGACAGGCAGCCTTGGAGGCAATTAAAGATGTATCCTTTACTTTCAATTCCATGATAACATTGTGAAGCAAAAGCATCACAACTGCCCATCTTTAGGTCTTCCAATACAATGGAATACCTCCCAATTTGGGTGGAGACACGACATTCTGATTTTGTTCGAAGATTGGAATACTATGCACTATTATCTCCTTTCTCAGAGTTAATCCAGTTAGGTCTACCAGGCAGCTAGCCAATAGTCTCCCTGACCACCACCTTCCACTGCAAAGCAGATTCACCTGAATATGATTAAGAGATGGGAAAGAGAAGAAGATGGATAGGGAGACTCCTGTGTAAAATGTACAGGTCCCTGGGGATAAAATGCAATTAGTGTGCTAGTTTTGGTGGCATGGGGATGTTCATCAAAATGACAAGACAGAAACTGGGTGATGCATGCTGAGGGGCATGGGTGGTCAGTCCAGTTTGCCCAACCACAAGGTGGCCAAATATTTCTATCAATTGCAGTCACATCTTTGCCCATAACTTCCAAGCCAAGAGATGACAAGAATCTAGGAGTCAGTACTCTATTTTGGTGTTCCTTGTCTCCAGCAAGGACATTCCCAGAAATTCAGGAGTCCCCACTCTACCTAATCCATTTCTATATCCTGCTTGGTGGGGTCAGGCCTCAATGGGGTTTGCATACTCCTAGGTATAGCCATGTGGATTAGAAAAATAAGGTAGAAAGAACAGAGATAAGAAAGAAATATAGAGACATGGGATAGAACCAAGGGTGCTATCCTGTAAATACCAAATACACCTGCATTTCTTTCCATATGCTTACATAGCCAAATTCAGAAAGGGGAAAAAAGGCAAAAGATTGCTTTTACATGACATGAAGGATAAACAGAACAATGAGTTGCTTTAAAACTTGAATATCAAGCAACTATTTCCTAAGATAAGCATTCTGATGTTTCAGACAGGACATTCAGTGACTACACTTTAGGCCAAGTATCCTGTAGACAGCCCCTCCCTGAGTCAAACTTGTCTTATACTTGAAGGAGCAGTAATAGACTTTAATTCTCTGACATTTGATAGCAAATACATCTATATGCAACATCTTAATATACAAAACACCAAATAACCACATCCATGGTCAGGTTATCTTATTTGTAGCTATTCCTTAAGTCAGACCTCTTGTCAGTAACTCTGAAAGAGCAAGAGTGGTCTTAAGGTCTCTGACTCTCAGTCAAAGTGGAGCAGACACACTTCTGTGGGCCCCCATACCTGCTCTCATCAGACTTTTTTCCCTTGTTCCTTCCTTCCTTGAATCTTGTTTCCCTCAAATTATTTAATTATGAAATATAATGAAATTAAATACTCAGTCCCAGTATGTACTTAAAATAACCAAAGTCAAGATGTAGATAAAATCAGTTACTAATTCATTATTGTTTAAATTGTATGACTCTATTATTTTAATCTCTAATTTTGTTTGCTGCTATGACTTTCCATACTGACATTGATTTAGTTGTCAGAACAGTATTTATTAAAATACATATTATAGTATTTATAGAACCCTCAAAGTGTATGATTCAGTTTCAATAAGAAATGTAATATCTGAACAAACTGACAGCCAAAAGATGAACATAGACTTTTTCAGGAATGCACAATAACTGGCTCAAGTTCATCTTTGCTCTTCCATGTTTACTGGGCATTTCCTACCACAGACCTGCTCCCATGTCCTCTGTTCTCATCCCACTTCACTCTTCCACTTCATTCCAATTACTGCAACAATCCTCTCTAAGTTTCTATCCCAGGATACAGTAGCAGTATTTCTTTTTTAAAATGTGTGATAATTAGGACCTCTGCCAGAGCAGGTCCGAGCCAGTGACCTTCACCAGAGCAAGCTCTAGCCAGGGACAACTGCAAGAGTGAGCCAGAGCCAGGGAGAGCTGCAGATGCAGGCCAGAACCAGCAACCTCTGACCTCTGCAGGAATAGGCCCAAGTAATGAACCTCCATGGGAGCAGGCCTAAACTACCTCTGGGATTGCAGTGCATTCTGTAGGAATGCCAAGTGACTCCAGGGTGACTGGAACTGTGTCCCCAATGCCACCACAAGGAACAACCATCTGAGCCTTGGATGCACTCACATCTGGAAGAGTGATCACCCAGAGACATGGCCCTAACTACACCAATCAGAGGAAAAGATGGATAGACAAGGTAAGAACACACTCAACACCACAAAAAATAAACACCAACAAAAACTAGTGGCTCTAAAACAGCAAGACTTGAACACCCTCATACAGAAGAAGCAGAAGAAAATGACTTAAAAATAAATTTAGGAGAATGTTTGAAATCCTTAAAGAAAAAATAAAAATTTCTCTCAAAGAAATGAAAGAAAAGACAAACAAAAATTGGAAGAAATCAGCAAATCCCTTAAAGAAAATCAGGGAAAAGCAATCAAGCAAGTGAAAAAAGAAAACTTCAAGACTTGAAAGCAAAAATAGAGACAATTAAAAAAAACACAAAGTGAGAGAATTCTGGAAACAAAAATTATGGGAAAATGGTCAGGAACCACAGAAGCAAGCATAAACAGCAAAATACAAGAGATAGAAGAGAGAATCTCAAGCATTGACATTAAAATAGAGGAAATAAACTCATTAGTCAAAGAAAATGTTAAATCTAACAAAAGTTTAATACAAACTAAGGGGAACTTTGAAAAAACCAAACCTAATAATAATAGCAATAGAAGAAGGAGAGAAGTCTACCTCAAAATAATGGAAAATATACTTAACAAAATCATAGAAGAAAACTTTCCCAACCTAAAGAAAGATACACATATGAAGATACAAGAAGCTTACAGAACACCAAATAACCTAGACCAAAAAAAAAGAAAGAAAAAAGTCCCCTTGCCATGAAAACCAAAACACTAAACATACAGAATAAAGAAAGAATATTAAGAGATGCAAAAGGAAAAGGTTAAGTAACATATGAAGGCAGACCTATCAGAATTACACCTGACTTCTCAATGGAAACAATAAAAGCCAGAAGGTACTGGTCAACCATTATGCACACATTAAGAGACCACAGACGCCAGCCCAGACTACAATACCCAGAAACTTCCAATTACCACAGATGGGCAAAATAAGATATTCCATGACAGAACCAAATTCAACCAATACCTAGGCACAAACCCAGTCCTATACAAAGTACTAGAAGGAAAACTCCAACCCAAGAAAGTAATTACATCCACAAAACTGCATACAATAGATGATTTCACAGCAGAAAATCCCAAAGAAGGGGAAACACACATAATAACATACCACCAACAAAAAATAAAATCACAGCAACTAGCAATCACCAGTCATTAATATCTCTTGATATAAATGGACTCAGTTCACCTACAAAAAGATACAGGCTAAGAGACTGGATACAAAAACAGAATCCATCTTTCTGTTGCATACAAGAAACATACCAACTGTAGTGATGAGACGAGCAGGCCTGTTTTTCATCCCACCCGGCTCCCAAATGGCTAGCTTTATACCCGAAATAATAATACACAAATTGTATGCATTTAAACACTGCTTGGCCCATTAGCTGTAGACTCTTATTGGCGAGCTCTCACATCTTGACTAACCCATTTCTAATAATGTGTGTGTAGCACCACCAGGTGGTGGCTTACCAAGAAGATTCTTAACCTGCGTCCATCTTGGAGAGGAGAGCTATGGCGTCTGCCTGATGCAACTGCCTGACTCTGCTTTCTTTATCCCACAATTCTGTTTTGTCTACTCTTCCTACCCAATTTTCTGTCCTATTAAAGGGCCAAGACAGTTTCTTTGTTAACCAATGAAAGTAACACATGACAGATGACCCTTCTCTATCAACCAACCTCAACCTCAAAGTCAGACTAGAGTAAAGTGTTGGGAATATTTTTTCCAATCAAATGGACCTAAGAAACAAAGTGTTGTAGCTATTCTAATATCAAACAAAATAGACTTCAAACTAAATCGGAAAGAAGAGATGAAGAAGGAAATTTCATATTAGTCACAGGAAAAATCCATCAATAGGAAATCTCAATACTGAATATCTATGCCCCAAATATGAGGGTACCTTCATATGTAAAAGAAACACTACTAAAGTTTAAATTATACATTAGCCCCACACACTAATAGTGGGAGACTTCAAAACCATACTGGACAGGTCTGCCAGACAGAAACTTAACAGAGAAATGAGGGAATATATGTTCTGACTCAAATGGACATAACAGACAACTATAGAACATTCCATCCAAACATAAAAAATATACCTTCTTCTCAGCACCTCATGGAACTATCTCAAAAACTGACCACATAACAGGTAACAAAGCAAACCTTGACAGATACAAAAAAACCTGGAATAACCCCATGTATTTTATCAAATTACCATGGTTAAAATTAGGATTCAAGAGCAACACTAATTTCAGAAAGCCCACAAACACATGTGTGGAAGGAGAGAGCCTCTATTTGATTCCCGGTTGCCCATCTAGCATAGACCTGAAATAATCACACAGAAACTGTATTAATTAAATCACTGCTTGGTCCATTAGCTCTAGCTTCTTAATGGCTAACTCATACATATTAATTTAACCCATTTCTATTAATCTGTGTATTACACGTGGTTATGGCTTACCTGCTATAGTTTCAGCACATCTATCTCTGGCAGCAGCTCCATGGTATCTCTCAGCTCCACCCTCCTTCTCCCAGCATATAGCCTATCTTTTCTTGCCTACCTAACTTTTGCCTTGCTATTAGTCCAAAGCAGTTCTTTATTCATTAATGATAATCACAACACACAGAGGGGACTCCCATATCACACATGGAAATTAAACAATTCTCACCTGAATCACCATGGGTTAAGGAAGAAATAAAGGAAGAAATTAAGCACTTCCTAAAATTTAATGAAAATGATCACACAACATTAAATTTATGAAACACAATGAAAGCAGTATTAAGAGTAAAGTTCATAGAACTAAATACCTACATAAAGCAGCTGGAAAAATCCCACACTAGTGAGTTAACAGAGCATATGAAAATTCTAGAACAAAAAGATACAAACTCACCCAGTCATCAAAAGTTTCCCAACCAAAGAAAAGCCTAGGACCAGATGGTTTCAGAGCAGAATATTACACGATTTTCAAAGAAGAACTCATACCAATACTCCTCAAATTGTTCCACACAATAAAAATAGAAGAAACACTGCCAAACTCTTTTTATGAGGCTACAATTACACTGATACCAAAACCACATAAAGACATTACTAAGAAAGAGAATTACAGACCAATTTCACTCATGAACATCGATACAGAACTACCCCAGGACCCAGCAATTCCACTCTTGGGAATTTACCCAAGAGATGCCCAATCATACTACAAAAGCATTTGCTCAACTATGTTCATAGCAGCATTATTTGTAATAGCCAGATCCTGGAAACAACCTAGATGCACTTCAGTGGAAGAATGGATGAAGAAACTGTGGAATATATACATGTTAGAATACTACTCAGCGGTAAAAAACAATGACATCTTGAATTTTGCATGCAAATGGATGGAAATAGAAAACACTATTCTGAGTGAGGTAACCCAGACCCAAAAAGATGAACATGGGATGTACTCACTCATAATCGGTTTCTAGCCATAAATAAAGGACATCGAGCCTATAATTCGGGATCCTTGAGAAGATAATAAGAAGGTGAACCAAAAGAAAAACATATAGTAATCCTCATGGATATTGGAAGTAGACACAATCGCCAGGCAAAAATTGGGAACTTGATGGTGGGGCGAGACTGGGCCAAGGGAAGATGGGGAGAGAAAAGCGTGAAGGGGAGAATGGGGGGAGCTCGGAGGAATGGGATGCTTGGGATACAGGAAGGGTGGATATGGGAGCAGGGAAGCATATATCTTAATTAAGGGAGCCATCTGAGGATTGTCAAGAGACTTGACTCTAGAGGGGTTCCCGGGTTTCCAGGGAGACGCCCCCAGATAGTTCTTTGGGCAGCTGAGGAGAGGGAGCCTGAAAAGGCCAGTTCCTATAGCCATACTGATGAATTTCTTGCACATCACCATAGAACCTCCACGTAGTGGTAGATGAAGAAAATGACAGAGCCCCACATTGGAGCACCGGACTGAGCTCCCAAGGTCCTCTTGAGGAGCAGAAGGAGGTAGAACATGAGAAAGAAAGTCAAGACCATGAGGGGTACGTTCACCCATGGAGACAGTGGGACAGAACACACCAACTCTAGTTGGAATGGGACTGATGGAACATGCGACCAAACCGGACTCTCTGAATGTGGCCGATGGTGGAGGCTGACTGAGAAGCCAAGGGCAATGGCGCTGGGCTTTGATTCTTCTGCATGGACGGGCTCTGTGGGAGCCTTCTCAGCTTGGTTGATCACCTTCCTTTGGGAGGACCTTGGTCTTAAAATAGAGTAGGGAACCCTGATGACTCCTTGGCCTGGAGAGGGAGGGAGGGGGGTATGGGTGGAGGGGAGGGGAGGGAAGGGGGAGAAGGAGGGGAAAGAAAAAAGAAAATATAAATAAAATGAAATAAAAAAAGAAATACTCAATAAAATGAACCCAAGAACACATCAAAAAATCATCCATCATAATCAAGTCGGCTTCATCCCAGAGGATTCAGGGATGGTTAAACATACAAAAATCTGTCAATGTAATCCAATCATATAGACAAACTGAAAAATAAAAGCTACACAAACATATCATTAGATGCTAAAAAAAAGCCTTAAACAAAATACAATATCCCTTCATGATAAAGGTCTTGGAGAGAACATAAATACAAGGAACATACCTAAATATAATAAAGGCAATATATAGCAAGGCAACAGCCAACATCAAACTAAATAGAGAGAAACAGTGTTCCCACTGAAATCAGGAACAAGACAAAGTTTTCCACTCTCTCGATATCTATTCAATATAATTCTTGAGGGCCTAGGTAGAGAAACAAGACAACAAAAGGAGATCAAGGGGATACAAATTCTGAAGAAGTCAAACTCTCCCTGTTTGCTGATGATATGATAGTGTGAATAAGCGACCCCAAAAATTATACCGAGGAACTTCTACAACTCATAAACACTTTCACTATTATAGCAGGATACAAGATTAACTCAAAAAAATCATTAGCCCTCCTTTATACAAATGATAAATGGGCTGAGAAAGAAATCAGCGAAACATCACCCTTCACAGTAGCCATAAATAACATAAAATATCTTGGAGTAACTTTAACCAAACAAGCAGAAGACCTATATGACAAGAACTTCAAATCTTTGAAGAAAGAAATTGAAGAAGACACCAGAAAATGGAAAGATCTCCCATCTTATGTAGATAAAATTTAAACAATAAAAATGACAGTCTTAAAAAGGATCCTACAGATTAAATGAAACATCCATCAAAATCCCAGCAAAATTATTCGCAGACTTTGACAGAACAATACTCAACTTCTATGGAAAAGAAAAAACCCAGGATAGCCAAAACAATCTATTATAATAAAGGAACTTCTGGAGGCATCACAATCCCTGACTTCAAACTCTTCTACAGCACTACAGTACTGAAAACAATCTGGTATTGGCACAAAAACAGACCAGAGGACCAATGGAACTGAATCGAAGACCTGGATATCAATCTATACATCTATGAACAACTGATTCTTGTCAAAGAAGTAAAAATTATAAAATGAAAACAAGAAAGCATCTTCAAAAATGGTGCTGGAATAACTGGTTATAGACATGAAGATTAAAATATATCCATACTTATCATCCTGCACAAAACTCAAGTCTAAATGGATCAAAGGCCTCAACATAAAACAAATCACTCTGAACCTCATAGAAGAGAAAGTGAGATGTACACTTGAACGCATTGGCACAGGAGACGACTTCCTCAATATAACCTGAGTAGCACAGATACTGAGAGAAACAATTAATAAGTGGGACCTCCTGAAACTAAGAAGCTTCTGTAAAGCATAGGACACAGTCAACAAGACAAAACAACAGCCTACAGAATAAGAAAAGATCTTCACTAACCCCACATCAGATAGAGACCTGATCTCCAAAATATACAAAGAACTCAAGAAATTGGGCATCAAAAGAACAAATAATCCAATAAAAAATGGGGTACAGGCCTAAACAGAGAACTTTCAACAGCGGAATCTAAAATTGCCGAAAGTGATTGAAGGAAATGCTCAACATCCTTATCTACCAGAGAAATGCAAATCAAAACAACTCTGAGATTCCATCTTACACTTGTAAGAATGGCCAAGATAATAAACACTGATGACAGCTTATGCTGGAGAAGATGTTGGGGTAAAGGGAACACTTCTGCATTCTGGTGGGAATGCAAACTGCTATAAACCCTTTGGATGTCAGTGTGGCGATTTCTCAGAAAATTAGGAAACAGCCTTCCTCAAGACCCAGTAATACCACTTTGGGGAATATATCCAAAGGATGCTCAATTGTGCCACAAGGACATGTGCTCAGCTATGTTCATAGCAGCATTGCTTGCCATAGCCAGAAAGTGGAAACAACCTAGATGTCCCTCAACTGAGGAATAGATAAAGAAAATGTCATACATTTACACAATCACACATACATTTACAAAATTAGCTCAATAAAAACAAAAGGGAAAAGATGTGCAATAATTAAATTTTGTCTCTCATTGTTGACAGTTGAGATACTGATCTGAAAACCTACTCTGCACACAAAATAACCTTGAAATTGTTAGTTTTTAGCAAATCTCCACTCCCCAAATTTAATCAATCCCTTGTACTATGTATATTTGAATTATATATAATTTTGAATTATATATATATATATGTATTTATATATGTACATGTATAACTTTTAGGATTTTCATGTGTTTGTTGATATAAAATTTATAGGAAATAAGTCATATTGTTTTAATTTAGTTTCTTTTAATAAATAAAGTCTCAATATGTTTGCTAATGAATAAATATATTAGAAGTTGTTTATGGGAATATCCATTATAAAAGAAAATGCTTTTTTAATTGATTTTATTGAGCTATACATTTTTCTCTGCTCCCCTCCTTTTCTCTCCCTTCTACTTCAGCCCTCTCCCATGCTCCCCATGCTCCCAATTTACTCAGGAGATCCTGTCTTTCTAAGAAAATGCTTTATGAAAACAAACATTTTGCCAGGCAGTGGTGGCACACGCCTTTAATACCAGCACTCGGGAGGCAGAGGCAGGTATATCTCTGTGAGTTCGAGGCCAGCCTGGCTTACAAGAGCTAGTTTCAAGAAAAGCTCCAAAGCTACAGAGAAACCTTGTTTTGAAAAAACAAAAACAAAACGAACAAACAAAAAAAACAAAGTATTTTAAGTACTTCTGAAAAATCATTACCTAACAATATAAGAAAATATGTATCTACCCCATGCTTTAAATTAACAATTATGTTTAAGTTGCATTCACTATTTTATTCCTTCAATCTTCCCCGAACTTTTTTTTTGACCATCCATCAGCACAAAACATTCTTCTGACTTTATAGGTAGATTTAAGATCAGCACCAATTTTCTTACTATGCAGAGTGATCAATTGTCATAAAAATTCTCCCTCAAGAATCTACCAAGCTTCTATTGAGTTCCAAACAGCTTTTTGTTTTGTTTTGTTTTTTTGTTTTGTTTTGTTTTGTTTTGTTTTGTTTTTGCTTTTCTTATTGACAAGACTGAGGTATCACATCTCTGCAACCCCAAGGATCTGATAGAGTCAGTCTGTCTCGTTCCAAATACAGGGCCAGAAATTGTGACTCACAGTTCTCTTCAACTTGTGCAGATGATATTAAGAAGACTATATTGACTATGTTTGTGTGATATGTCCCTCTCTCAACTTTTGGAATATCTCAGAGAAGTATAGCATCTATATAAGGAACAGAGATATTCCTTTGTTTGAGGTTTGGGTAGAAGCTTATGTTTATTCTTAATAATCAATTACATTCTTAAAAAGATGCCCAAACCCCTGTGAACACATTAAGCTGTTGCTTATTCAAAGTGCAGAGCTGTGACATACGTGACAAGGATAAACAGATAGAATCATCATTTTTGAGCTAGAAGAAGGCTGATGACTTTTAGAAAGAGTTAACAATGAGTTGGCTTCAGGGATGCCCTGTGTCCAGTGAGAAACCGTCACTTGGTAAGTCTTGGAGTTGATTTTCACTACAGTTGCAAAGGGGTTTTCTGCTTTCTGCACTTTAGTTGATTCATTATGAAGTTCTCTGTTGTAATTGAATGGGAAATGGGGGAGAAAATGTCTAATTCCTTTTTCCTAGAAGCAAGTACGTTTTACAGAAATAATAGACCATTTTGCTAGTGGGTTTGGAAAATAACTCAGTAACTTTTAATCTGTGGCCTCCCTGACACAATGGCCACATTGTTCCCACAGTTTGGCTTCTTTCGACCTCCCTCTAATTCTGAAATATCTGATTTAATGCAAAAGCTCATGTCATACATTTTATTCCTGGGGGAAATTATTGTGACCTGTTTTCCTTCTCTCTCTTATTTCTTTCCTTTTTTAGTCCTTGCTTCTTAACTTTCTTGGGAAATTTGTTTTTTTTTTTTTTTATTCATTCTTTCCTGTGCCCCCCGCTTCTCTGGATCACTGGCTATTTCTTACCAGCTTCACGGCTCTAAATCTTCACGCTGGCAGGAACTGCCAGCTGTCTACTAAGGATGCATCTAATCTTGGCCCCTGTCTGTCATTTGGCCTTTTAAAAACAGTCCCGGTTTAAAGTGTTGTGTAATAAAAATAAATGGGTTTTCCTCTCTGAGTGCTATGACTCACCCTCATTAAAACCTCCATTGCCTTAAAGGACACTGATTTTACTTTCTCTCAGGGTGAAATGTTACCACGTGCAATTGCCAATGAAGCTAGGGCCAGAAGAGTCCTGTATTTAAATAAACGCACATTTATGGGCCATGTGCAAAATGTGTGGGTCAAGAGTGTTACCAAACTGCATGGAAAGGGAAAACTTCTTATCCTAGTCTTTCCTAGCATTGTGGAGTTTGATATCAACAATCAAAACTCACCCAGTCTATCCAGAGTTGACATCTCAGGACTTCATTCAACAGCTGTGCATTCTTGAACTTTCTATTCCAGGGCAGAGCAGAGTATACATTAGCATTGTTTCTGCTTTCCGAAGATCAAGTTCTACTAGCCCACTTGTACCCCTGCCACGTACACAGCTGTTGCTACTTCAGCATAAATTTATGTCCATATTTCCATAAATAATGCATGTTTGACATTTTATTTTATAAAATAATAAACTGTGATATACTAGTTCAGATTATAGCTATCTTTTGTAGTCTGCTTGAGATCTTATCCAAGTAGTTTATTCTGTTAAAATTTAATAAAATAAAAGAGTAGAGTTGTGAGAAGAAAGGGCCTATTAGAAAATTACTATTGCCACATGTTGTTTGTATAATATATAATTTAACCAAATAAATTTTCAAATGCATTATATAGCTATAGTTATAATTTATATATTGTTCAGTTCAACTTTATGCAACAACAGCCAACTGCTTAAGACACAATATAGAACTTTTATTTTAGAAGACACTTTCTAAATAAGCCATAAGTAAATAGTAGTACATTCTTTTTCCTGTTAATAAATGTCCTTATGTTAAAGTCTGATTTCATTAGTTGATATTATAGGTGCAGATAATTTGTTTGAGCATCAGGTTGCCAGTTACTAATAGTTAAGGTTATTTGTTCCAGACAGACCTACCTAAAAGCAAAGTGGAGACTTGGGCAAGTTCACAGGTAAAGGGGAGCAAAATTAAAAGATTTTAAATATGTACACCAGAGAATAGATTAAATAAATAAATGAATGAATGAATAAATAAATAAATAAATAAAATGGATTTCTAAAGTACAACTTTACACATTAAAGGCCAGTGTAATTTAACAGGAAGTCTCCAACTGGGTCTGGCTGCTAAGTCCATTCTCTAAGAAGCACTGGTCTTATAAAATATGAAGTGAAATTCCAAGTGAGCTCTTCCCACATGCTTTGCATAATAACCAGCAATTAACCAGGAAGACAACTGATTGAGGACTAGCAGAGCCCCTCAAAATTGTTTCTGAGTGTCCTTGGATAATTTGGAAAGATCCCACCTACATTTTCAGGTTCATGTTGACCACAGATATGTCTTGAATTTATGTTTTAGTGATTGATAATGTTTGCAAGCTTTACAGCTATACAAAGTGTTCTCTTCTGTGAAATGGATCCTCGATGATGTTACCCATGTGCTAAAAGGTTGGGGAAGAATTTTATTTTCTTCCCCTCTCTAAAATAAGTATGCTTGGTACTTCAGTTTCATAAAAAGTTTCATTTTAAGAGATAACCAACACTGCCCCCACAGCTTGGAGAATACAAAGATGCTGCCCAAATTAAAAAAAAAAAAAAGAGAGAGATGAAGAAATAAAGGAAAGAAAGAAGGAAGGAAAGAAGGACTTGTTCCACAACCACCACTAACCAACAAGGAAAACTTGAAATTTAAGATAATTATGACAAAGTTCTGGAGTACTGCAGCTGGACTGATATGCATATGAATCCATAGAGACTTTAGCCACACATACAAGGCCTGAATAGATTCTAGTCAGATAGAGTCCTAGAACTGAGAGGGAAAAGTGGGCTTAGACTTCTACCCCTATTCAAAAAGCTATCTTCAATTGATACCTGTTGGCAAAGGAAAAATTGTTTTTCTTTGGTAGAGTTACACTAGATGTTCTAACAATATTTCAGGATAGGCACCATGGTTAGAAGTAGGTGACCAATGCAAAATGAACTCAGTATCACTTTTGAACTACTTTACTTGGGTAGATTTTATTTTATTGGATTTTTGCTTGAATGTTTCTGTTTCTGTTTGTGTGTGTTCTCTGTTTTGCTTTCTTGCTTTTGTTTGTTTCCTGACGAGAAAAAAAAAAAAAAACCATAAATTTTGGAAGGTAGGGAGATGGAGAGAATCTGGGAGGAATTGTGTCAGGTAAAAACTAACCAAATTATTTTGTATAAGAAATATATTTTCAGCCGGGCGGTGGTGGCGCATGCCTTTAATCCCAGCACTCGGGAGGCAGAGGCAGGCAGATCTCTGTGAGTTTGAGACCAGCCTGGTCTACAAGAGCTAGTTCCAGGACAGGCTCCAAAGCCACAGAGAAACCCTGTCTCGAAAAACCAAATATATATATATATATATATATATTTTTCAATAAAAAGTCTTTGTAAGTGTGTATAATGATTTAATATGGAAATAAGTAATTTGGTAAATGCAAAATAAGATTCATTCTAAGTAAATATAAAGGGCACCATGCATCTATAATGTAACCCTATGTGATAGAGGAGTATCTATGGCAAATGTCAATAGAAAAGTTTATTTGTTTGTTTGCTTATTTTGGTTCTATGAAGAGTTGAGAAATGGAAAAATGGTGTTCTTGAGTACCACAGAGGCTCTCTAGCTTCAGATGCATTTTAATTCAGGAGTTAAGGCCACACAAAATTTCTACTGAGTCAATGTCTTTCAGGTTATCGTTCCTAGAATTCGAAGAATGAAATTTATGGACACTAGGAGGAAAAGTTCAGAAAAACTTTATTTTCAAATAATAAATGGGAAATTACCAGAAAGAAACAACGCTAATGTGTAACAAGACAGGGATCCTAACTATGAGTTAATCTGGCTTTACAAGATGGAGCATAGAAGGGGATGAATTGGTTAGTGCATATCACCCATTTCCCAGGAGTCTAGAAGCCTACTAGTTTTCATCATTCTTTATCCTATGTATAGTTTCAATCTGAGAAAGATATGGGCAAAGCAGAACTATCTCTCTCTTCTCATCCCTAGCCCAGTCAAAGGTGTTTTGATCTAAAGGAGTTTTAATCTCTTGTCTCTAACAAGGAACCAACTGCCAAAAGCACAAAGAATATCTTCAGAGTTAGCCAAGGAAAAACTGGTCTACATTAGGAATGCCTAACTGATTTCTCCCATTTCACCAGTGATTAAAATAAAAACAAGAACCAAGAATCTCTAATGTATTTCAGTACCTTGCAAAGTGAAACATACTCAAAAACGGTTTCTCATCATAGGTACTAAACATATTCTGTGCCAATGTATTCTAAAGATTAAGATGGATAAATAAGACATGGTGTCTGTCTTTTGACAGTGGAGAGCATAGAAAATACTGGAACTTAAAAGTGCCATGAATGCTTCTTGAGGAAGCATTGAAGAATTTACACTGTGTTACTGTTATGTAACATTAAAGGTCTATTAGTGAAAAGCTGGAACCTGCCAATCAAAAAATAAAATAAAATAAAATCTACCTCTGGTGGAGACTTGGCATTGATTGTCTCCTCCCTCTAGAATTAATTCATTTTAGCCAGCCAATCACCTGGTCTAGGGAGCACCCCCTCCCTTTAGAAGATAGGTTTATCTTAAATCAGGCTAAAGAGATAGGAGAACTAATTAGCTTCTTTTTTTTTTTTTTTTTTTTTTTTTCTCTTGATAAGGAATATTACTGGCCTGGGTAATACTACAAGTTTATTTTTTTTCTTTTTTTTTCTCATGGTTTATTTTTTTATATTTAAAAATTTCCATCTCCTCCCCTCCTCCTTCCCCTTCCCTCCCCTCCTCCTCCCCCTTCCCTCCCCTCCTTCTCCCCCTTCCCTCCCCTCCCCTCCACCCATACCTCCCCTCCCTCCTTCTCAAGGCCAAGGAGCCATCAGGGTTCCCTACTCTATGCTAAGACCAAGGTCCTCCCAACTCCCCCCAGGTCCAGGAAGGTGGGAGCCCATCCATGCAGAAGAATCAGAGCCCAGAGCCATTGTCCTTTGCTTCTCAGTCAGCCCCCGCTGTTGGCCACATTCAGAGAGACGGGTTTGGTCGCATGATCCATCAGTCCCATTCCAACTGGAGTTGGTGATCTCCCATTAGTTCTGTCTAATCGTCTCCATGAGTGAACGCACCCCTCACGTTCCTGACTTTCTTTCTCATGTTCTCTCTCCTTCTGCTCCTCATCAGGACCTTGGGAGCTCAGTCCAGTGCTCCAATGTGGGGCTCAGTCATTTTCTTCATCTATCGCCAGATGGAGGTTCCCTCACGGTCCTGACTTTCTTTCTCATGTTCTCTCTCCTTCTGCTCCTCATCAGGACCTTGGGAGCTCAGTCCAGTGCTCCAATGTGGGGCTCTGTCATTTTCTTCATCTATCACCACGTGGAGGTTCTATGGTGATATGCAAGAAATTCATCAGTATGGCTATAGGAACTGGCCTTTTCAGGCTCCCTCTCCTCAGCTGCCCAAGGAACTAACTGGGGGCGTCTCCCTGGAAACCTGGGAACCCCTCTAGGGTCAAGTCTCTTGACAACCCTCAGGTGGCTCCTTAAATTAAGATATATGCTTCCCTGCTCCCATATCCACCCTTCCTGTATCCCAAGCATCCCATTCCTCCGAGCTCCCCCCATTCTCCCCTTCACATTTTTCTCTCCCCATCTTCCACCAATAATAACCTTTGCTGGAGAGGTTGTGGGGTAAGGGGTACACTCATCCATTGCTGGTGGGAATGCACACTTGTGCAACCACTTTGGAAAGCAGTGTGGCGGTTTCTCAGGAAATTCGGGATCAACCTACCCCAGGACCCAGCAATTCCACTATTGGGAATCTACCCAAGAGATGCCCAATCATACTACAAAAGCATATGCTCATCTATGTTCATAGCAGCATTATTTGTAATAGCCAGATCCTGGAAACAACCTAGATGCACTTCAGTGGAAGAATGGATGAAGAAACTGTGTAATATATACATGCTAGAATACTACTCAGCGGTAAAAAACAATGACATCTTGAATTTTGCATGCAAATGGATGGAAATAGAAAACACTATTCTGAGTGATGTAACCCAGACCCAAAAAGATGAACATGGGATGTACTCACTCATAATCTGTTTCTAGCCATAATTAAAGGACATCGAGCCTATAAATTTGGGATCCTTGAGAAGATAATAAGAAGGTGAACTCCCAAAAAAAGATATAGTAATCCTCCTGGATATTGGAAGTAGACACGATCGCCAGGCAAAATTGGGAACTTGAGGGTTGGGCGAGACTGGGCCAAGGGAAGATGGGGAGAGAAAACTAATTAGCTTCTTAATGAAATAATAAACCTTTCCATTCCAGAAATTCCACTCCCTAATGTAGTCAAAAAGATGTAAATTTCCTCTTTCTTTTCCTTTTGGATTTTTTCTTTTCTTTTTGATGCTGACCAGAGCCAAATATTCTTTCTCTAGCATTTTGGACTTCTTTTCCACTTTCTCTAAGATCCTTGCCTGCTACGTGATTGCATGTCATCCATATGGCTGACTTTCATGCTAAGGGCATGGCTTTTTCTCTCTCTGGTCTTCCTTTTTCCTCCAGGTGGTTTACAAGATTTACAACCTGTCTGCCCTGAGGGGTTCACTTAAGTTCCAATAAATAGTCCTTGAATTTCCCTTTGAGTCTGTTCTTAAATTCTTTTATTAATGAGGCTAAGACTCCAGAGAGTAAAACCTGATTTCTCTAGTGCCATGGGTTTCATTCACTCAAAGTATAGCTTTGAACATTTATTATGTTTCAGTTAGTTTACAGCTTACTACAGTTTTAAAAGTCAACATGGGAGATAAGATTTTGTAGAGTTTACTTTGTTGTGACTAGAATGGGCAATGAACAAAGCAAATAAGTGACATGCTGTCAAGGTATAGCTAGCTTGGTCAAGGTATAGATAGCTTGGTAAAGGCATGAAAGCCTGGAGAAGAGAATGGCTATACAAGACTTTCAGAAGGTAGGTCCTCACACATTAAAACAGGGTAATGAGGTCGTCTCATCAGGTGAAGCAAAGTGTTCAAGCTGAGATACCAGCAAGTTCAAAGGCCCTAGCATGAAAGCTAATGCGACTGGGGGTGAGAGAGCAGGAAGACGAGATGGCCAACAATGGCATATATCATATGAAATATTGTTAAAATGAAACAAAACAAAGGAAAAAGAAACCCAGAGTAACGACTCCAGATATTGGCTTAGGATAAATGGGATGAACATATTTTGAACAAAGAATCAGTGTGATATGTTCTTGGGAATGTATTTGTGATACAGCAGAGCTGGTAAGTTTAGAGAGGAGTGTTTATTGGAGACAAAACACCTGAGCTTCATCCAGAAAGGTACAAAAGTCAGGTCAGTGGGTCCACCTAAGTTTCAGGAACTATGCAGTGGGGCCCAGTGTCACAGTAGACAGCTGCTTTACTCAACAAACAAGCAAAGCTACAAGTAAATGCCCAAAACTCAAGAGCATTCAAAGTCTAAAAAAAATAATAATAATAAGATTTAAAAATTATGAAGATTTGGTGTAGAATTCTCCTCTGTGTGCTGTCAATATGCTTTATTACTATTATTTAATAAAGAAACTGTTTTGACCTATGGTAGGGCAGAATATAGCTAGGCAGGAAAACTAAACTAAATGGAGATAGAAGGCAGAGTCAAGCAGACACCATGTACCTGGTGAAGGAGAAAGATGCCAGTGTCTTACTGGTAAACCACAGCCTCTTGGAGATATACAGATTAATAGAAATGGATTAATTTAAGATATAAGAGCTAGCTAGCTAGGAATATGCATGTTGTGAATATGTTTTATTATCATTAGTTAATAAAAAAGCTGCTTACACCTATGGAAGGGCAGTTATGTGTGAAAACTAAACTGTATGCAGGAAGAAAGATGTCAGAATCAGGTAGATGCCAAGTAGCTGCCAAAAGAAAAAGACACCAGAATCTTATGAGTAAGCCAGAGCCATGTGGTAATACACACATTAATAGAAATGGGTTAATTTAAGGTATTAGAGCTTGCTAGAAATCTGTCTGAGCCATTTAGAAAAACACAAAGACTATTTGTGTCTTTGCAGCCAGGAAACATAAATGTAGCCTTCATTTAAAAAGATTTTCTTTTGTTTTGTTGTTGTAAATGATAAAAGTTTTAATTCCAATCAATCAGTACAGATCATATTAAAATATAATTGAACATTGAATGCTGACTCCACAAAAGTGGCTCCAATATTTGTTCAATGAAGCATTTCATTTGTTAACCTAGAACCTTAAACTGTAGGGACCACCTAGGAAATATGGAATAAATAAATTTCATTCAAGTCTACAAAATATGGCATTATACCAAATGGTCAACTACTAGATTTGTGCTTTTAAATTGTTCATTTTACTTTTTGTGTATGAGTGTTTATCCTGCTATATCTGTGTACTATGCATGGGCCAGGTGCCTCCCAAAGCCAGAAGAGGTCATCATATCTCTTGGAACTGGAGTTACAAATAATTGTAAATTACTCTATTGGTGCTAGGAATAGATCTCAGTAGAAGAGCATTCAATGATTTTCAACACTGAGCAATCTTGCCATTCTAGTTGCACATTATTTTTGATTTAGAATATGAATATTTTTAATGAATTGGTAAGATGGCATTCTATAAAAAGAATGTTCCTCCAGGACTTAGAATGTTGCTGAAGGTGGTCTCTGATATGAAAACCACCAAGTAGTTGCAGTAAATAGTATGGGTGGATGAAATAGTCAGAAATGGACTACTAGGGTTAGCATAAATGAGGCTGTGCAAGGCTTGATGATGTCTTCATAAGAAGCTATAGTTTCATCCTGAATCAAATGGGAGTTATTAAACACTATCAGAAATTGGATCAGATTGTTACATGAGGGGCATTCTGGTTTATTCTGACAGTTATTATTACTGAGACATAATTATGGTGATAGTTTGGAAAAACAGTTTGATAGCTATGAAATCAAAAGGATAAAATAAAGATGAGATGATCTGTAAAGCCATGAGAAATGGAAGAAATGAGACAGGACTTTTTTGTTTGTTGGCTTGCTTGTTTTGGTATGTATATGATTCCAAGTGTATACATGCCTGTGCATATATCTGTTTGTTGCGGGATATTTGTTTACACAGCATGAAAATGTATCTATATTTTGTCTCACCTGCCAAAGGCACCTGATTAGTTTAATAAAGAGCTGAATGACCAATAGCTAGGCAGGAGAGTATAAGCTTGACTTTCAAAAAGAGAAACTCGGGGTTAGAATCTGGGTGCTGAGGAGAAACCAGTAAGACCCTGAGGAAGTTGAATGTACAAAATGTAGGAGTGGTAAAGAGCCACGTGACTGAACGTAGATTAACAGAAACAGGTAATTTAAGTTATAAGAGCCAGTTTGGAATATTCCTAAGCTAAATGCTAACTTTTCATTAATGAATAAGAAGTCTCCATGTCATTATTTGGGGGCTGGCATTCCAAAGAAAGTATGACAAGAGAGTGTGCATATGATACGTGTATCTTTACAGTTTCTGTACTTGTGTAGATGTGCTGGTCCATGCGCAGACATGTATTGGCCAGAGTAAGACATTTGGTGTTTTCTTCTATAACTTCCTATCCTTTTAGTTGTATATTGTGGGGACAGAGTTTCTCACTGAACCTGAATCTCACTGTTTTGCCTAAGCTGGTTGGTCAGTCAACTTTCAGGATCTGTCTGTCTCCATGTCCCCAGTGCTGGGGTTATAAGGCATAAGTGGCAAAGTCTGGGGTCCATCTTATAAAGTAGGACTGTCTTAGAGTTTTTTTAATTCCTGTGAAGAGACTCCATGACCAAAGTAACTCTAATGGATAAAATATTTAGTTGATGTCACTCACCTACGGTTTAAGAGGTTCAGTCTGTTATCAACAGGCAGCAGGCAGGCAAGTGTGCTAGAGCTGAGGGTCCTACATCTTGACTCAGAAGCAACAGAAGTCAACTGACTGCCACACTGAGGGAAGCTTGAGAAAAAGAGATTTCAAAGGCCACCCCACAGTGACATACTTCTTCCAACAAAGCCATACCACCTAATAGTGCCACTACCTTTGGGGCTGTTTTCTTTCAAACCACAACATTCTACTTCCTGATCTCCAAAGACTTACAGCCATATCATAATCCAAAAAAAATACATGAAGTAGAACTTCAAAACTCCCCATAGTCTATCACAGTTTCAACAATGTTTAAAAGTCGAAAGTCCAAAATCTCTGCTGAGCCACATGGAAATCTCTTAACTGTAATCCCCCTGTAAAAATCAAAATAAAGAGACAGATCTCAGAATTCCCAAATATTGGCACAGGATATACATCACCATTCCAAAACATAAGGTTGGAGAATAATGAGGAAATGCTGGACCGAAGCAAGACCAAAATCCAGCTGGACAAACTCCAAACTCCACCTCTGTGTCTGATGTTAAAACACTCCCCATGTCTCCAATTCCATTCAGCTTTATTGATGACAACACACTTCTTTCTCATGGGCTAGTTCAACTCCCTGTTAACAGTTCTTCTCCTAACGTCTTGTGTTCTCCAAGGCAATCCAGGCTGCAACTTCACAGCTTTTCACAATGGATGACCTCTCTAATCAGCCTACATATAAACACCCTGGCACTTGCCTGGCCTCATCAGCTGTCCTTGGGAATGGGGGCAACTTCTATAACCTATTTATTTTATCATTAACTCTAAAGTCAGGACCACGTGGCTGAAGCTGCCAAGTTTTACTGCCTACTGGGGATGGAACATGGCCCCTTGTTTAATCGCATCTTCACCAGCTTTCTGTTTCCCTTTTCTGCCTAACCATGAGTCTCTTTGAACTTGATCTTTAGACCCGGCTGGCCTCAAACTCAGAGATCCAGGCTCTTCCTTCCCAGTGCTGGGATTAAAGGCGTGCACCACCACACCAAGCTCTAAACGTTTTTAAAACTGCTTTCTACAATTTGAAAACTTAGCTGGGTAGGATCTTGCCATGAGGTCACCAATCGCTTTATTACATGTCTTTATCTGTTTATCTCCTTGGACATAGGCTTTAGCGCCACCCCACTTCCCTGTTACTCTTTTTCTGCTCAAAATGTACTTTTTATAATTTTCCATGCTCAATTTGTAACGTTTCATTATAAAACTTCATTGGTGTACAGTTTCAGAGGTACAGTTCATTATCATCTTGATGGGGAGCATAGGGGCATGCAGGCAGAGGTGGTAATGATGGGCATTGAGAATGCCACATCTTGTGGGCAACAGGAAGTTAACTAACTGTCATATTGAGGAAAGCTTGAGAATAGAGACCTCAAAGCCCACCCCACAGTGACACACTTGGGGGTCATTTTTTAAAAATCTTCACAGGTTCTTAAATACAATGAGTACTGTTTTTTGTTGTTGTTGTTTTGTTTTGTTTTGTGTCACCATTGCCCCAGAATATCTTTAAGGCAGAACAGCATTATAGACAAAAGAGTTTGTGTCCGGCTTAGTGTTTACACTTATCTTTTCTTAGCTTCTACCGAGTACCTTCCTGTATCAAAAACTCTAGAAAGTCGGGCTCAAAGCTCTATGTACAGCTTGAATTCTCCGTGTTCAATGAGTTGTGAAAGTGTTGTCTCCAGCTACAGGGCCTTGACATCAGGATGTGAAGAGAAACCTATAGTCTTGCCAATAGCATGGGTTGTTTGGGGATTTCTATAAGACACCCTTGGTCAAAAATTCAAAGATTTCTAACCCAATCCCAACAATGGCAGCTTCTCTTGGTGACAAAAGATGTCTAGTTGAGGCTCTGTTTCCTCCATTTTTGGGAGGTTTCATTTAGATTACCTTTATAAGTGTATATATTTTAGTAAGCTTCTACTGTGTTATATTTCCACACTACTCCTCATATGGCTTTTAATTATAGCTGTCCTTCCTTGCATTCCCTTCCTTCCCTTTCCTTCCCTACTTGATCTTCATATTCCAGACCCCTCAATCAATCCAAAACTATACTACTGCCCTTTCCTAATGAGATATGTTTACTAATGCTCCCTTATTCCAAACCTACCCTCTGTAGTTATGCATTATAGTCTGGTTATCAGTGACTTAATGGCTAATAGCCACATAAAATCAAACCTACTGTCATGGCTCTGTTTCTCCCTCAGGATCATTGGCTGCATTGGCACATGAGAGTGGAGAGAACAGAAGCAAGGCATAGAGTTCAGAGGGCTGTGGTCATAATGGAGACAGACTTTGGTGAGTCAGCTCAACTTTATTCCAGAGTATAAAGAATGTAGAAGATTGGGGAGCCTGGGGACAAACTCAAATTTGCATTAAGTGGCATGCTCCTATCACAAGGCTTAGTGTGTGGCAGTTGCTTCTTATAAAAGAGCTCCTAGCACAAGTCTTCCAGCAGGATTTTGTGCCAAGTTTCAGGCTAGTAATAAATCAGGCATTTGGCTTAAAGACAGCTTTCAGATAAGGTCAGCCCTCCAGCCCCAGGGATATTCTCCAGATAAGGGCAGGCAGAGACAGGAAGTTTTACTGTGTCAGAAGGAAGTTTCCATGTTGCTAAACTTTTGAAAAAAGCTGCCAGGCCATGGGAGACTGCAACTTTGAACAGTCAGGCATGTCTTCCAATATACCATTGTCTTTCTAGGTCTGGGACACCTCATCCAGGATTTTTTTTTCCATGTTTCAACTATTTCCCTTAAATTTTCATGATTTCAATTTATTAATGGCTGAATTAATATACTCTATCATATTTCTGTATTCCTTCTTCTGTTGGGGGGTACCAAGGCTGTTTCCAATTACTGGGTGTTATGAATAGAGCAGCAATGAACATGGTGAGCAAGTGTCTCTGTTGTTGAATGAAACATTCTTTAGATACATGCCCCAAAGTGGTATAGCTGCATCTTGAGGTAGATCAATTCCCATCTTCCTGGGAAACAGCCATACTGATTTCCATGACTACGAAAGTTTGCACTCCCAGCAGCAATGCAAGAGTGTTCCCCTTACTCCACATTCTTGTCATTTGTTATATTGAATTGATCTTGGCCACTCTGACAGGTGTGAGATGAAACTCCAAAGTAGTTTTGATTTTCATTTCCCTGATGGCTAAGGATGGTGAGCACTTCTGTGTTTTTCATCCACTTGAGTTTCCTGTATTGTGAAATCTCTGTGTAGATCTGTACCCCATTTTTTAATTTAATTTTTAATTTAATTTTTAATTTAATTGTTCTCTTGATATCTACTTTTTGAGTTTTTATATATCTTTATATATTAACCCTATATCAGATTATAGCAGGTAAAAATCATTTAATAGTCTCTAGGCTGTCATTTTGTCTAAATGACAGTGTCCTTTGCCTTACAGAATCTTCTCAGTTTCATGAGGTCCCAGTTATTATTTCTTGACCTTAATACCTATGCTAATAGTTTTCTGTTCAGAAAGTCTTCTCCTGTGCCAATGAGTTCAAGTCTGTTCCCCATTTTCTCTTCAATCAGGTTCACCTTACCCAGTTTATTGGTGAGGCTTTTGATCCATTTGGAAGTGAGTTTGTGCTGGGTGATAAGTACAGATCTATTTGGATTCTTCTACAAGCAGATATCCAAATTGACCAGCACCATTTGTTGAAGATGCTATCTGTCCTTCCAGTTTGTATTTCTGGCTTCTCTATCAAAACTCTGGTGTCCCTAGATATGTAGATTGATGTTTCAGTCCTCATTTTAGTTCAAATGATCAGCATGTCTGGCTTTGTGCCATTACCATGTTTAAATCAACTTGAAATCATGGATAGTGATACCTCCAGCAATTATTTTGTTATTCAATATTTGAAGCCCAGATAATTTGCCAAGCAGGGTAAGGTTGCTTTGTGTCCCTTATCTCAGAGCTCTGGAAGTCTGAAGCAGGAGAATTTCCGAAAACTCAAAGCCAGCCTGATGTACTTAATTTCCTTGAGGTTAAACTGGGTCAATGTAAACAGAGGTCTTGTTTCAATCAGTTTTCCCACAAGTTCTTACTTAAGGCTGAAATACACTTTACAGACCTATAACTTTATCTGCCTTTTATAATAGGATTTTGTAAGTTATTCATCCTTTGGAGTTAAGGTTTTTTTTTTTTAATTTACATGTCTATAACTAGGAATTCAACTATTTAGTTGAAGTCTCTCCCTTACTGAGTCTTCAGTGGTTAAGGAATTTAATATTAATAATAAGATTTGTCATTTCAAGAAATATAAAATTTGGCCTTATGCAATCCCTTACAAAAAGCTAAACCTCAAATTTTTCTAAAAGATGAAAGGCAAATTCTCAAGATAAGAAGTATGTTTCTTTTCTAAGACAACTTTCAGTTTACAATGTCTTGAATATTGCTACATTTGTCTGTACTTTATGCATCTACAGGAATACAAAAATGCATATTCATCATGCCACCTTGCAGGTGGAGTTTTCATTGTTCATTTAGATAAATAAGTTATTTTTACAATACTGCTTTAATAATTTATAATCGGTATCTTGTATTTAAAATTTGCAGTCTATGAAGTCATTAATCTCACTTGTCCATATTCTCAATCAATGAAACTGAAACCCATGGAGTTTAAATGCTGTGCTCTATGTCACACCATTCACAATAGACCTGAGTTCAAACAATAAGCCTGGCTCCAATGCTTTCATCTGTATGGCCTCTATTAAGTTGCTTATAAAAGAAAGCCACTCACAGAATCTTTAGATGGTTAAGCCATTGCCCTAAACCAAAGAAATTATTTTCTGTTCGTTTTATGGATTTGAAAATTAATCTTCAAACAGATTTGTCTCTATTACAAGAGGAATTTCCCACCCCTGCCAACAGCACCATTTATGGTTTGGGACCTTCTAACAAAAGGATCTTTCTTAAACATTTCTGTCGTCTGATCTTGAGCTGTTCTCTCCTTGTCACTTAACCAAACACTCATGGAAACAACCATGGACAATTGATTAATACAAAAAAATAGATAGGTAAATTAAAATAAATATTGACATGAAGAGCTTCTTCAGACTGGCTTCATTCTGAATGAAAAATAAAAAATGTTTTGCTTAGTTATCCATAATTTATACTGAATACAGAAATAACACATTTATCTTCTTAGGCTCTTGCTTGCATATTTTAGTCGTGAATTCTCAATTTATTTATGAGATTATTTTAATAAGAACCAAAAACTGAGATTAAAAGCTTCAATAAGGAGTATCCTGACAACAATATAATGTGTCTAGGGCATATGTTCTAGATTACATTCAGATTATAATACTTTCAGATGTTATAGCATCATGAAGTACTGTAATAAATTTTGAAGCTGGCAACTTAATTTCCACTGAGAAAAGTATACGTTCTACAAGATTTTCAGGTGAGGAAATATATTAATCATTTGAGTTCTTTTGTTAAAACAATTAGAATTTGTAAATTTTTAAATCCTTGGACTATTGTAGTGAAAGAACTTTTTTTGGAGTTTCAGTTATTATCACATTACACTTAAGATATCATAAATATAAGAGGAAAAACTAATCCCTACCCTAATTTCCTCTGTGAGAAAGGCTGAGCCCATTACAAGAGAAGTTCCGTTCTTTCACCTAATGTTTATTGAATACTCACAATACAAGGGCACTGTACTGAGTACTCTATAATAGCTCAGGGCTTGGGCATGATGCTTCAAAGGGCTTCCAACATCTACAAGCATTTTCTTCCTTTGAGTTGTGAGACAGGCAACACTAGCATGAAGCTGACTCCCAGCATTGTTAATTATACTCCCCAAAGTCATAGGAATGATTGCAAAACCAGAGCTACAATGTAGTAATAGTAATAATAAAAAGCAGAGAGGTAACAGGCCAGCATGATGCTCATAGAAATAGCCCATCAAAAGGTTCTGCTTCATAAAAGTCTTCATTTTAAAGCAATGTTAAATGGCTTGTTCATACATGGAAGTCACAGCAAACCAACTCTATCATTAAGATTTAAGTTTCTTTAAATTAATACAGAACAAATTTCTACAGTAATAGTTTTTTTTTAAAAAATGGTTGGTATATTCTTATAGCATGGCTTTTCCCTCTGCTTGCTGAAATTTGATTGAAAAAACAAGTTTCATGAGAGGTACCCTAGGAATAAATAGGGTATGTAATGAGCAGCCATTATACATGATTTCTTCACTCGTGTGGAACCCCTATAACCTACTAATGAGTTCGCCACTTGTAAGGTACTAAGGCCTTTTGTTTCAACTAGGTTAATCATATTTTATGACCAACCATTATGTCTCTTCTCATCATGTTACTTCATTGCTAGGTAAAGAATTCATACTTTATAGTCCAGTTTATTATTTAACTGCATTGACAACCTAGCCTATATGAATATCTTGTTTGATATGTAAAAAGCATTGAAGTCTGTTCCCTTTACAAAATGGTATTTAAAATGCATACTTAAGAAAAAGAGAATTAAGAATAATGAGTGAAACCAACTGACAGTGACCCTTTCTTGTGGTTCTACTGAAGAGAACTGCTCGATTTGAGTCTGTTCAGTTTTTTCATAGGAATTTGTTGTTTCTTTGTAGGTTTTTGGAGGGGTGATGGTATATGAGATCTCATATTGTAGCCCAGGCTAGCCTCAGTCTCCCAAGAGCAGCAATTATAGGCATGTACCACCATACCTAGCATATTGTATATTTCTGTAACATAACTTATTACTTAAATTTTTAAAAAATTTGAAATCGTATGTGGTTGGATCATAAAAAAAAAGAAAAAGAAGAAAACTGAGCTATGGAGTTATTCAGCTATCAGATGCATAATATTAACACTATAAGAGTGCAAACATTCGCTTTACCCAATGTCCATTGGAATACTGTCCATTACTATCCCACCTGTGTGCTTCACACACACACACACACACACACACACACACACCCACACACACATCATTCACTCAAGTCTTCACTTTGGACCGCTACAACAGTTAACACCGTTCACAGCTGAGTAAACAGGTGTAGAAAGAGTAAATCACTTTGCTATGCGACAGAGCAACACCCCTGAGTGTTGACTCAGCTTACTGTGCATACATCATAGATGATCCTGCTCTCACTCCTGCCATTGGGTCAGACCTGACCTGAGGACAGGATTTCTTCTTACGTCCTGCTCCACGACCTCTCCAATTCATTTCTTCATTTCTTCATGCAAAATGCATCCCTGGGTTCCTACCATAGGCTTTGCCTGGTTTAGAAATCGAGGAATCAAAGCAAAGGGGATGAGGTCTCTGCTTGCAAGTATTTACAGTTTCAGAGCAAAGTCAGGCAACAAGAGATAACTAAAGAAAGGGATACGTGCTAGGAAGCCTAGGCAGCGAATGCTAACTACGGGAGGGAGGATGGAAAGGGGAGTGCCTATTTTAAACTGAAGACCTTTCTGAGGATGACATCTGAGCTGGACAGTGAAGGATATGAGGAAGATACCAGTAATCCAGGCTCGGGTGTTGCTGACAGAGAGAACATAATGTGCAAAGGCCTAAGGGGGGAACAAGGTCAGCTAGTGAAGTGGTAACTAGAATTCACTTCAACTGACTTTGGTGAGCTGAGAGCAAAGAGGTAGGTGGAAACAGGCTTGGAGAACATGCAAGCGATGACCTGAAAAGTCCTTTGATTTGGGGTAAAGGGTTTCATTTTATCTTACTGTTTTATTTCGTTGTTCAGGGTATTTTTAGACAGAAATGCACAAGCACCCAATTGTTCTTTGTGAGGAGGTAATTACCATGTGTCACTTGGGCACATGATTAAATTGTGAAAACAGGTTAAACACATCTACCTAATCAATGTTCAATGGTGAAAACATTCAACATGCTTTCTTATAGTATTCTGAGATCAGGTAGTATACAATCTCAATATAGTCACTGTATTGTAGAGCACAGGCGAAAGTCTTACTCCTAATTAACTTCAGCTTAATATCCATTGATCAACTTTCCCAGTCTCTTCCACCCACCATTTTCCCAGCCTCTGGCGGCCAACAATGCTCTCAGTGTCCATGGGATCATGACTTTCAGATTCCACTTATCCCATTCCATGCACTTTTTGTTTACTCAAGCTCAAGTACTTTGAACGCAGTGATTTCCAGTTCCATCCCTGTTGCAAATGATAGGATTGCATGTGTTTCATTGCATGCCTGGAGATTGTTCACACATACCACATATATTTACTTAATCCTTCCATCAGTTGACCAATAGGTTATTTCCATTTCTGGACTATCTTGAGCACAGAAAACAAAGGTAGGAAGAAACAAAGAGCAAGAAATGATAGAGAAAGGTAAGGAGAGAAGAAGGAAGAGAAAGAAAAAAGAGAAAACAAATGCTGTTAAATTTATTATTTTCAGTCCCAAGTTAAGTGAATTGCATCCATTTCTTTATAATGGGAAATGATTTTTATTTGAGGTGATCTAGTGAATTAATGGGTCATCAAGAATTCCTGGACACAGTAGATGAAATACCTCCCTAAGGATGTAACTGTTTGTGTTGTTATTTTTTCAGATATCTCATCTTGTACAAATGAGTTAATCTCTATGGTGCCCAGGCTGGTTTCATGTAAACAGTACTATTAAATTTGGAATTTACATATGACTAATAGAGAGTTTAAAGCAAGGGATATATCATTGTGCTTGATAGCTATTATTTTCTTCCCTTCCCCCCAAATTTAGGTATTCAATAATTGGAACTGCTAGCCTGTCGTGTTTCATATGATCAATGAGTTGATACACTAAGATATGGTTTTGGAATTATGAGGCAGCTCATCTTACCTCTGAATATGCCAATGACATTGGAATCTTGAATCTGTAAAATGTTGTGTTCATGATTACAGGTTTTATTTTCAGTTTGGTTACTTTCCAAGTAGGAAGAAATTTCAAGCTAGTTGTGGGTAAGAAAAGAGAATTGGACATTTGCACATATAAAGCTTCTTTGGTTTTGACAAGTTGAGAGGTATATTGTATTAAGTTCTTGGGATCATTTTCTTACACTCAAGACAAAAGGCTTTCTGCTGCTAGTCTGTCAGTCTTGAATCTCATGGGATATGCTCTTTTCACCCTCCTCTCTCTTGTTTTTTGAGTAAATAATTATACAGTGTTTTCTTCCTGATGCACACATTGCTTAAATCAATGCTCTCTAGAAGAAAAATTTGCATGGCAAAGAGTGACATAGTAAGCTTTAGTGATGTTTGAAAATAACAAATAGGCATTATCATGGCTTTTAGCCAAGTCACAAGAAAATAAAATAAAGTTCAGGATGTCAGGTTCAGGTTGATGCTGATTCTCACATAATTTCTTTTACAGTTAGTATATCTATTAGGAATAACAAAAATATCCCCCCAACTTGAGGCAACAAAACAAGAATAAGAGTAAGATACCACACTTCGTAGTTTACTTTCAGGGAGAGTAAAAGGGTAATGCATATAAACCCATTCAATATTCCTGTTTGCCTGGTTTCTTTTAACCCCCAGTATCATATGCTAATATCTAAGGTGATGGAGGGTAGGGCTGTTCAGGAATGATAGGATGGGAGACTATAACGGTCACAGGAGAGAGCATCCACGAAGAATCCAGTTTTCACTTGGGTGCTATTTTTATAATATAGGAATTTGAACACACATAAGCTATTTTAATGGCATGCATATGGATGTATTCAAAAAATTATATGCAATTTACAGCTGGAAAACAAGATCTGCCTAATTTGCAGCACTGTACGCTTGATTTTATGTGTGAGGCCAGAAAATAATTTTTAAAAACATTTTATATCCTTGGTTTCATGTATTACCACTAACAAATGAGATTTTCTGGAATTGGGCCATAGATGTCACCTTTGCTAAACATATATGAGGTCAATGGAATATCCCCAAGTCTTTTTATGGTTATGTAGACTCTGGAGGTGTGGTAATAATAAGCATTTGTCTACCACTTAAGTGTTTCTAAAATGACCCAGCAAAGACACAGCTGGGTAGGGATGCTAGCTTCCTGTTCTGTTTCACTTTGTCTCTGTTTTGCCAAAGCATCCTGGAGTCCCAACCAAAATTAAAGTTAAGAATAGAATGCTGTTACTGTCATCTCGTTTCATGTGGTTTTCATCTTCTCTTGTTTTGAAGGAATAAGACATGACAGACTGAAGGTTATAGAGTAAAGTGGGTCACCATGTGCCTTATTCTCTCGTATTAATATTTTGAAGCTGCTGCTGCAAAGAACCACAAACTGAGTGGTGGAAAATCACACGAATTTGTTGTCTTAGTCCTGTGGTCTAGACGCTTGGGATTAAGGTAGAGCAGGGAGATTTCCCCCATCTGGAATCAGGTGTGGTGATTGCTGTGTTTGCTAGCGATCTGGGACATTCCATGGTTTACAGAAACCTCACTCCAGTCTTTGTCTCATAGTCCCATTCATGTCATATCTGTGAGGGCCTCCTTCTCTGTGACATAGGATATTAAGGGGCCACTCCAGCCCAGTATCCCCTCATCTGGATTCATTACACCCACACGCATCCTGTTTCAATACATGCATAATAAGAGGCACAGAAATTAAGACTTCAGCCTGTCATTTTGAAGGATACACTCTAGCTTACAGCCCATATCAATTGCATCTGCCCACTTTGATAAGCTATTTCCAAGCTAGAGGTTAGAAAACACAATGAGTTAGCTTGCAAATTGCTTAAGCTTAGATTCAGATTTCAACCACTCTCAATTTTTTGAGCTAATTTACAATTTTCCTCTATGATATTTTCCAATTTTTGGAATTTTTGAAAACACTGGCCTCAATAAATTCCCCAAACTAACAGCATTTATTTATTCTTGTCTTGCAGCTAACTATTAATCTATTAGCACGCTTATCTCAAATGCATGACTTCATGATTCCCATTACCTTCATGTGAGCTTGTAATTCAGCCTCTAAACCAAATACTTGCTGCGTTGAGGCCTTGAAAAAGTTTTCCAATGCTGTAAACCCTCCCATTAGACATCATCCTATCCATTATAAAGATAAGTCAGCCAGGTAGTTAGAGTTGTGTGAGGCCACCAATTTCTACAACTTCTAAATGTTAGATACAGAAAACTCACCTTTAAATGTTTCTTTAAATCCAATCAATGGCCTGACTGTTTTTCCCAAGATATCTTACCTACTTCTTTTAGCATGATAGGCAACTCGACTTAAAATTGTTTTGTACATGAATTGTATTTACCTTAGAATAGGGAAAAATAAGCCATTATGCCTTTATATTTCTCCAATATTGTTTCTAAATATTTGCCACTTTCTGTTAAAACGATACATTTTTTTCCAAGCATAGTAGTGCACTCATGTAATTCCTGCATCCAGGAGGTAGAGACAGGAAGCGATATTTTAAAGCTAGTAGCCCTCAGGTTTGTTTCACTTACAGGAGCTTTGAGAAACAACTGACTTTGTTCTAAAATCTAGAGTTCACATTTTAATATCCTCCTTTCTTCTTATTCTAATGCTCTCCCGCTGTAATCTAATCTTCCCCAACAGCATGAGAAGTCACTGCCACTTCAGACCTGAACTCCATTATGTGAAAAATGAGATTCTAAAACTGTCCCCGAGCCTCCATGTTCCTTGTTCAAGCCTCGCCCACCTTATACAGCACCTTGATGGAATCCTCTTCCCTGGGTTCAGGCAACAGGCACAGCCTTTCCTCATGCTTCCTCTAGGTTTGTATGCCATTTCCTCATCCTTTCATGGTTCCTTCCTAATTACTCAAACCTCAAGTCATGATTAGAACAACTCTGGTTCTCAGATTATCTTGTTTTCCTTTATCCTCACACAGCAGAGAGAGAATGGAGAAATCCAAGAGAGCTCATGGACATTAAATTACCAGTGCTTTAATCCTGGGATATTAGCATCCAAAATTGTGATCATAAGTGGTTGTTGCTTAGACAGTCTGAGAATCTCATGGATAGCAGCCCAAGCTAAGCAAAACAGACACTTCCTTTAACCAGTTCTTTCTTTTTCTTTCTTTCTTCCTTCCCTCCCTCCCTCCCTCCCTCCCTCCCTCCCTTCTTCCCTCCCTCCCTCCCTCCCTCCCTCCCTCCCTCCCTCCTTTCTTTCTTTCTTTCTTTCTTTCTTTCTTTCTTTCTTTCTTTCTTTCTTTCTTTCTTTCTTTCTTTCTTTTTTGGATAATCAACTCCCAAATAATGACATGGAGACATTATTAATTATGAAATCTTGATCTTAGCTGAGGCTTGTTCCCAACTAGTGTTAATAACTTAAATTACCCTCTTTATATTAATCTACCTTCCACCACATGACTTGCTATCTCTCCTCAGTACCATGCATCCCACTTACTTTGTGTCTGACTGGTGAATTCCACTGCCTCTCTTCCTCCCAGAGTTTCTGTCTCTTGGGAAGTCCCACCTATCATTTCCTGCCTAGCTATTGACTTTATAGCTCATTATTAAACCAATCAGAAGTTTCCTTGGCAGAGACACTTCCTCATAGTGAAAAAAAATTAACCCACAATTTCCCTTTATATCTCATTATTTGCTACCTTCCTGCTTTGTTTGTTTTCTTAAGAGTATTAAAACCCTTAGTACCTTACTAAGTGACCTAGTAGTAGTTATTAGTTTTCTCTCTATCAGTTCCATGAATGCATACTATTGGCTTCAATGACAAGATTATGCCAGTCATTTTCTTATTTCACAGTCCATATTAGATATCCATCAAATATTTGTGGGAAAGAAAGGAATGGATATTCAATACTTCACTATAAAGTTTTGTTCACATTGTTTTAGTTTGGAATAATCTTTTTATAGCTAAATAAAGCAATGAAGAAATACCAAAATACTGTATTTAGTACAATTTTAGGGTTATAATAATAATAATATAATATATATAATAATAATATAATAATTTTCATGACCATATTAAGATTTAAGACTCATAGTTAGTTTACTGCTATTTCAGAAGTCATACTATATTGTAAAAATTACAGGTGTGATTATGTTCAGCTCACCAATTTTCTATGAGTTTCTTGCAAACATAAATGACAATGGTAAACTTAGGAATGACCTAAAATAAAAGATTTAATCTTATTAAATAAAATTTCTAATTTACTTATTTGAGACAGGGTTTCACTGTGTAGTACTGGCCAGCATGGAACTCCCTGTGGAAATAAGGCAGACCCAGAACTCACAGAGACCTGCCTGCTTTAGCCTCCTAGAGTACTAAGAATAAAGAAATCACCGTTTCCTGCTCAAAATAAAGATAACTCTTTCTCACTTTTGAAGAAGCAATTTTAGAAGTCAGGAAGAAATACATAAGTATAAAATTATTTATACATCTCATAGCTATTAGAAAACTTTAATGTTGATGTAAGTATTGTAGGCTATGACTCAATTACATATATTTAGACTGGCTAAACTGAAATCTGCTTTATTATTATCAAGTTAGAGAATTGAAGTGGTTTATCAAAAATATGAATTTGATAATTTTCTATAAAATTTATCCCAAGGCTAATTGCTTATGATTTCAAAATATGCCAAATAAATTAATTGGAAATTGAAGTATATACATTCTTTTGTGATTTTCATAAATATGATCCCTTAGGTAGGATAATGCATAGCAACAGGGACTTTAGGACAGGCCTACCAGCTTTGTCACTTACAGAACACTTAGACATCTTTTTCTGTTATCCAGAAGATAATACTTATCTCACTGGGAGTTCCTGAGACTGGTTGTCTGTGGGATGGTTTGCATCTCATATCCAGCCAGCTATTACTGAACCTCCTTGTAAGATAGATCAATAGACAATATGATAATTGGCTATCCCTTCTGCCTCCTTTATCAAGCAATTTCCAATACCTTTTGAAAGGCCTTACCTGGACAGTGTTCTCATGAATCTATGGCACCTATGCAAGATGTAAATGTATTCAGTATTAGCTAATAACCCAAAGAATTTGCTTATTTATTCTTCAGAGTACAGAACCTTTATTGGTAATTAGAAAATAATTACAACAAATTGTAGAGGAGCTCTTGATGAATACTAAAGCCTTTATATGCTCTATCTACACAGTAACACACAACAGCACCTTTTGTCCTATGACAGAACACTTCTTTCCCTAATTTTACCTGCAGGGGTCACTGGTGTCACAGGACGATCGCTATCCCTTTTGATGGGCAATTACGTGTTGGCAGGTAATGTATTATAGGAATAAGGTAATATATTCGTACAATTTACTATTCAGTAAGAATTCATTAACATAAAGATTATGACCCAGAATATACCCTTGGGAAACTTTCATGCTGATATGCTTTTATTTGGAAGGTGAGTCACTGTGTTTGCTAGAGGAAAATTTTTGACAGTGATTTCATTTTAAACTTTTTCTTGGATGTAACTGTGGAGTTGAATCAAATGACACTGAAACAGAGGAAAGTGAGTAAGTTAAAAAAAAATTAAAGCCTTCATTCTTGAGTGCCATGGAGCTGCTGTGGCTGTCAGAAGAAAAGTGCATTATGTAAACTTGGTTAATAAAATAGGTGTCTTTTATGTTTCTGATAAATTTAATAAAATAGGTGTCTTTTATGTTTCTGATAAATTTTAAATAGTAGCCTTCATTCCATTGTGATTGTTTTTTTATATTACAGGGGTAAGAAGACTGTTACTGTGAGATACTGAAATAAAAATGCGACAATTAAATTTAATATTTTACATTATATTTAGCTCAGTTTTTATGTTCATCTAAGTTATATACATACACTCTTAGCTCATGTATCAAACACTGATTTTAAAATAATTGTTTTATAGAAATGATGCAATTGGCTTTGGTTCTTCTCTTTGAACAATTACATGCTAAGATGTATTGATGAGCAGTAAACTGAACTGAACACAAGCCAATACTTTTTCTAACACACACACACTGGTAGTGGGGAAGAAGAC
Organism: Arvicola amphibius; assembly: GCF_903992535.2. Classification (NCBI taxonomy): domain Eukaryota; kingdom Metazoa; phylum Chordata; class Mammalia; order Rodentia; family Cricetidae; genus Arvicola; species Arvicola amphibius. The sequence goes on from NC_052048.2 coordinate 162,796,311, forward strand.
ACTTTACCCTGTAAAAGCATCCATGCAACTATTGTCTCAGGAGAATATGCCCTTCATAGGCGCATATATATATATATATATGTATATATATATATATACATATATATATATATATGCCAGGCAGTAGAAGAGGAAATACATTATTGTTATTTTTTTGTTGATGGAAAAAGAAAAACAAAAAGGACCCAAAGAAGAAATAGCATTGAATAATTTCACACTAAATGACAATACAACCAACTGACAGAATTTATTCTTAAGAACTCTCTCTTCTTTCATAATAGCCTGAATTGTTGATGAGGTCATTCCACACCTCTAAGAATATTCTGTAACATTACAGTGTTTTAAGACTGAATTAATCAAGTTTTTGAAAAATTGAAGGGAATTTTTAGAGTTAAATTTTAATTCCTTTGAAGGTTCTATATTACTTTTTTTTATTTTCCTTATGAAAGGCAAATACTACTTTGAAGTTTAAATGCAAGTGGAGTAATTCTGAAAAAAATGTATATTTGAACTAGAACTGTAAATGTTTGACAGACATTGGAAAGTGGCTCTTAACGGAACTCTCAGAAGGAGAATCATAATTATTTCTAAGATTCACATCTAGTTACTTCTCAGACCAACATGACGGTGTTTGTCATGCTATCTGAAAGTTTCTACAATACATTCAGCCTTCAAAGGTCAAGGGGGCATGTTTACCATGACCAAAGAGCATCCTGAAATATGAATCAGCTGTCACAATCAAAGTTCTCATACCAAGGCCATTTCACTGAAAACCAAAATTTTTTAAGTGAAAAATATATTAAGACTTTTAATAGTCTGAAAAAACTACGTGTGTATCTGTCTCCTACACTAGCGATTAGAATATTTCTTTTGAGGAAAATATAAAATACATTTTACTCTATCATAGATATGCATTCTAATTTTGAAGAAATGGGAAAAACTTACATATACACACACACACACACGTGCGTGCGCGCGCACACACACACACACACACACACACACACACACACACACAAATCTAATAAGGTTTTTAGCTTACTGAAACTGTGGCCGCAAAAGAAATCAAAATTTTACTTTTCCATGTCAGATTTGTTCCAAAACCTAGGTCTGGATTAGCGGTGTTTCTCTGGAAAATGGCTATTATCACTGCACAGAACCTCAAACTATTCTTAATGAATTATATAGCTAAGTATTATTAGATCTCTACATATATTCTTATTTTGCTTAGAGATAAATACAAAAATAGGATCTTTCTTTTAATTAACTTATAGCTTGTTTTAAAAGAATACAAAGAAGAAAGGGAAGGAATGGTTCTTAACATAGTACATTGTGCCATTTGTATAGGTTGATTAGGGAATAAATAAAAGTCAGAATTTAATGCAACATGCCTATAAACCACCGTGATCAATAAAAATTACTTGTAAAAGTATTAAGTACAAAGTAACACATGAATGACTTGTGACTTCCTTAAACTGAAGACCATGTATTTATCAGTTTGTCTTCCTTATTTTGAGATGAAGCGACAGAGGATTAAAAATAATAGGAGATGATAAAGTTAAACCAGGCATCCAGCATGCTGTCAGAATATAAAGAGGAAACAAAGTGGCAGCAGACCTTGTTCACTTCGCCTACCCAAAGGACTTCTCCTACCCTCCCTGCCTCCACTTCAAGCTTTTTTACACAGAAGGTGTTTACTAACGTGCTTTTGATCTGGGACTGGCTTACTTGAACACTTCTTAAAGCTACATAAGAGCTGAACTTAGGACTGCTTCCCTGACTCCCAGGATCTTCCATCACCCCCGTGTAAACAAGCCATGCAGTTCTCTAAAGATAAGCTGAATATTTCGAGGACCACTTGCCTTAATGTGTGCTGTCTCTAGCTTCAGAATCTCCACATCCCACAAACTGAAAACTCAATCCCACATTATGCTCTCAAGGCTTCTTGACCTTCCCATCTAGAATGAAGTCATTATTCTCAGCCTATTATGTCTCTGGTCTGGTTTGTGTATCTACTTATTTCAGGATGCTGAATGGTCATGGAAGAGAAAGATCTAATTGCTGTATTTGTCCTATTTTTAGTACTTTGGAGACTTTATACATAGCTACAGAGGAGTAGCTATAATACAGTAGTCTATTGCTGACAAATGCAATAGAATTAAAATAATTAGACAGTTTCTCAGCACCAGACACCGATCTCTCAAGGTCCTTAGGTAGTGTTAGCATTTCAAAGGTAAAGTGTATTCTCAACATGCTGGTAAAATCCTAATTTCATTTAGTAGTTCTCATACAGGAATTGATTTTGTATGTGAGGAACCATACTCAGTATTCTAGGTTACATTAAAGATTTGTTAAAGAGGTACTCTATAATGATTTATTTTCCTATAATGAAAACTCAGTATGTGTCAGAAATTCCAGCTAAAGAAGATCAAAAGGATTTTATAACAATTGTCTGGTCAACCGTATTCCACACTATTGTTTGAGACAGAGACAAATGGAAGGCAAGAGGCAGCAAGGAGCTACATTGGCACTGATATATTTTTGCTTGGTTCTTTGAAACCAAACATAACATTAGCTTAAGTCAATCATTAGCTACATGATTTTTAAGATGAAGATTATTTTTCAACCATTTTCTTTGGTGGAAATAATCTATATATGATTAGATATTGTTTTATTCTTTAGAGGTTTCCCAATTTAATATGGCAATAGCAAGCACTAATGGGTTTTAGCCTTGTCCTAAAATTTTGTGAGATACTTTCTTTTTAAGTGCCCGAAACCATCCCAGGCAATGGTAAAATACTCTTAGTGGCAATGATTAGGAAGAAAAGAGAAAGTGGGATATAAAATGGATAAGTCAATGGCAGGAGGAGTGGCAAGGAGTTCAACCTTGAGTCATCTCTCAGGCCTCCCCGTGGGATTTCATGCTTCTGTGCAGGCCTATTTCTTCCTACTGTGGGAGGTATGTAAAATCATAGTGTTGACTTCAAATACACAGATATGGATCACTTAACAAAGTTAGCCTGGTTTCACCAGTCTTACGGACATAAATGGCAAAGCTCTGGGAATCCTTGGTGTTTAAAAAACGGGCTGTTTTATAGAATGGCTCAGAAGTGTTCCTAATAAGTCATTTCCTTCTGATGTAAACAACAAATATTTTGGAAATGATAGAATTTTATGTATTTTATATATCTCACAAAAAGATATAGTATAATGTATTAGTATATCAAATACAGTTTGGAAATTTCTTCTCTACACTGCAAATTCTAATTAATTTTAAGAAATGCAGCACAGTGCTGATCAAAAAGAACAAAATTCAACATAACCAATATCTCTAGCTTTTGTTAAAATAGACATTGATTAATTAGTTCTTCCAAATAAGGCTTTTCCTTGGAATACACTGGCAAAGGATAATCTCAGATATATATGTTAAAGCAGAAGCATCTGGTATACCAAGCATCTCCCATTTCCCTTTTGTATCAACTTTACCTAGTATGGTGTGGCCTACTTTTTATTCCACCATTAGCTTCCACTCTGCCATACCCTAGAAATGACACAGAAAACAAGGAAACAATTGAAAGGAACATATGATAATGTGGTTCAAAGCACATGTGCATACAACCTGAGGAAAAAGAAAAAAAGCTATAGCTAAATTTTGGAATAAAAAACGATCAACCAGGCAGTGCGTATACTCACTGAAAACAGCAAACTTACTTTACTTTTGATACTTCATGGCATTTTTATTACTTATATAACTCACATGATCCAGACCTAGTTAATTTATCCAGTTCTCCAGCAGGGTACTGAAAACGCTGGGCAAAGACAAAGCAACAACAAAAACAAAACAACCCCAAACAAGCTATTGAAATAGTGAGATAACAAAAAACAAAAACAAACAACCTCAGAGAAAGTTTTGATATAAAAGAGTTGATGAAGCCAAATGTCAAACAATTATATGAAACTAAGTCCAGAACTAGAAGAAAAAAAAATGTTCTATGTTAGATTATTTTCATGGAACGTTCACATGAAGACTTTCAGTATCTGACCTAAGATTGATAAGGAGAGGAGAAACTTTTTACTCTTGAAGCAGTAATGAGGCATATATTGTGTTAGTATTAATGTATTCTTTGAGCTAGAAGCATACTGTGTATCTCAAGCTTGTCTTCGTTTTCTATCTCGCCTGTTAACCTCAAACTCATTACACTCCTATATCCTGAGTTGGTTGGGTTGAAGACTTAAAACAACAAAAAGCTTATTTAAAAAAAATTTATCAAGCCATGAAAAAGTAAATTCGGTGTTTTTAAATATAATAATATGTCAAATAGTCATGAGATTTTGAAAGAAATATCTACTAGATATAAAAGGAGAAAAATAGTAAGTTAGAAAGGCATTTTATGAAATTATTTAAAATATAACAGAAAATAAGAAAACAGAAAATATTAACTTAGAAGTACTGAGAAAATAGAAGTACTTCAGAGCAAACCCAAAAGGAATTCTACATGGGAAAATGATAGAGAATTATTATTTTAGGGTTACAAGCAAGAATTATTGATAATTTGGAGAAAAATCACACATTTTGAATTGAAACACACAGTCTGGCTCCCAAGAAGAAATGCTTACAGGCTTAATGTTTTCTCTGGAAGCTTTTGTGGATGAGTTCCTCATTTCCAGAGTTCTGGAATTTTATGATGTTTTGTATTCATCTGTATCAATATATAATCCTTTGCTAGGATTGACAATGAGGTTTTCAAATACAACCATCCTCATCCTTCAACACCAGCGTGCTTCTCTTGACTAGCAATCTCTGATCACTGCACTTTCGGTTGCTGTGTCTTGGTTGTGTATTGGGCTTCTGAACTGATGCTCATTCTCTGATTTTTCTATCCTTTTTCCTTCAGTCTCTTGTCATTTCATCCTAACCTTGTGGCATTTTTTTTTCTTTTTTCTCAACCATTAAATTTTTAAAAAGCTCATCCTTAATTGTTTTCTATAACATCTCACCCTTCACAGGGAGGTTTTCTGTGTTTAGTGTTTATTTTCAGCTATTTGAGGGTACCAGTAACAATTGTTTGGAACTTATTTTCTGTTTCTGACTTGGTCTCTTTTAATCGGTCCATTTGATTCAAATGTACCTTCAGGTTTCTGCCTTTATTTGAAAGAATTTTTTCAAATAACTGTGCATATTGGCTTTCTGCTAACATTTTAGAATATATAGCAAGGCACCAGAGAGCAAAATAGATACAGGGTGTGCTAAGAGACATAGGGGTTTATGTTGGTTGTTATTTCTCACAGCAGAGTGTTCTAAAAGAATGTTGCAACGATGAGTCTCCAATGACTCTCCAAGGTTTATTACCCCCAAAAGCTTTTTTCCCCTTTCTCTCTTCATGGATTATCAGTTTACACAGAAAATAAAACTATAGTCTATTCAGGACTGAGGTACAGAGTTGAATGGCTGTGTCATAGGCAGTTCCACCTAGGAATCTGAGTGTATCCTGCATTAAGATCTTGTACATGTTTCTTATTTCTCCAGCGGTAAATGTCTTAACCTTTCAGAAAATGCTGGTGCCCTAGTGCTACATTCCTTGTAGCAGGTGGTGCCAATGCATTGCTTCTGTGCCCCTGCCATTGCTTAGATACATTTTAACCCTACTAGGGCTTTGACGTCAATTAACCTGTGTTAGAACTTAGGAAAGTTTGCTGAAATGTCTTTGCAAGTATTTTTACCTCTGTAGTTCTTTACGTTATTTTATCCTTTCATCTCATTTTTATGGAATGTTAAGAAGGAGAAAAATTAAAAGTCGTTTTGGCTGTGGTTCCCATTAAGGAGAAAAATGTTACAAGTTCATCCATGGGATAACACAGACTACCTGCTCAGAAGCCAGTAGATGAAGCAGTATCCTAAAGTGCCACACTTAATATGAAACAACATCAAAGAAAACATCTGCCAATTTCCAAAGGTTAAGACATTTATGCATACACAACATCCTCACTAAAACAATGCTCATTGTATTTACATGGAATAAAGAGATAACTCATGTAAATATTGAGTTATAAGATACCAAAATCAGGAGTGAGCATCAAATTGGATGAAATAGTCACAAATTCTTTATTAAGCTTATAAATAGAAAAGAGGAAGTTTTACTCTTTCAAAATAGCAATAAAGTCTTTAGCATGAGAATAAATATAGTAGTAAATGTACAGCATGTTTGTTCATAGACAGGATTAGAAATAACGAAGAAACAAAAATGATACACTAGGATTATTATCAGATTATCTTTGACCCGAATAATAAGAATAATAAAAGTGGTGGAGGGAGCTATGGCTCAGTAGCTTAACTACTGACTGCTTTGCCAGAATACTCAGGTTCTATTCCCAATACCCACATGACAGTTCATAACTGTCTGTAACTACAGTACCAAAGACTCTGATGATTTTTTCTGCCCTCCATATATACCAGGCACATGTTTGGTGCATAGACATACATGTAGGCAAAACACTCATAGATATAAAAGTAAATGAATTTTTAAAACAATTAGAAAATTCATGGTGCCCAATTTTTCAATACCATAGTCTTTGTATCTCCAAGAACAGACCATTTTTAGAGTACCTGAGGGTGATGCTAATGCTATTTTTGAAATCAAGAAAGAGAAAAGAGTTTTAGGAAACTGTTTCTTTACCTCTTGTATGGGTAAAGTTGTTGAAGCAGTGGAGGACCAAAGGCTCTTAGATAGCTATGCTAGTTGTTGACTAACATATCAACATATTATTTGGCCCCCAGAAACTATAATAGCTTTTGTATAAGACTATCAAACAACCATCAAGCTTACTTGTAGGAATACAACCTGCTGTCAGTCTTCCTTTCAGTCTTACCCCAGTTGTACCTATAATCCTTCAAAGGCCAACATGAGATGTCATGAAACTCCTCTGGCCCTCAAATATCTTTCTCTCTTTATACCAGAGTAAGCATCTTAGGTTGTTTATATTGTCATCTATTATGTTACTTTGGTAGTATCTTTTAATTTCAATTGCTGTGTCTTAGTAATATGATCTAGTTATATTGCCTCAATTTTTGTTCCTATTTATGGTGATAGGAAGAATTATATTCATAACAAAGCTTCAAGCAACATATCCACTATAAGTCTGTGGTTACTATAGCAAGCACAATGGCTTACATACACAATGTTCTCAAAAGTTTCTTCAATTTTATTCCACTTTGGGTATCTTGGATCATAGAAAGATGATGGCTTAAGACCTATAAATAGGAAAGAATATGTTGCTTCATGATGCAATCATTATTGTCTGTTATCAGTTTATAAATTATATTGATATACTTTGAACAGCAACTTCTTTTAAAAAAATGTGTTTCCCTTCCCTGGTCAATTGCCCTCTACCTAACTGAATCTACAAAAATGTGACTGTATTTTCCTGGCTGACCAGTGTCTGATGAATGATAATTATTTACTGTGACCCTGGAGACAGGGATGTCGTTATAAATGTTTGTGTTAGAAACTTCTCTTCATGCTCATGGGACACATTGTTAGTCACATTCACTCTCCAAGTTCATTTGTTTGAGTTTTGAGCTTGAAGTTAGTTTTCATTTGTTTTATTTTAGGTTCATTTTATAATTTGTCATTCAAACCATTTTGCTTTTTAAAGTTTAGATGGATATTAGTATTCTTTCCTCATCCTGGTTATTCTATGTATGTTAGTTTTCTAAAGTTCATTGTAAGAAGGCATTTAGTAAGTCTTGTAATTTTTTTGATTTCTTATAGTGTCAAAGAGATGGCCTATTGCTAAAAAGAAGTTATGGAAGGGACTGAGCAGTCTTTTTGGGTGTTACTTCTAATCCTGCATTTTTACCTTTATTTCTCATTTTCCTTCCCAAATTCCAAAGCATGTGAGGTACATTTAGAATATTTCCACTACTGCCTATGAGAGGAGAAAATAAAGAAACTTAATCTTGAGTCCTTTCTTTAGCTTGAACTCAGGATCCACTTCACTCAAGAAATGGTGAAAATTTATATTCACTGACGCAGAATTCCCCTCTGTATACTGTGAATATGTTTTAGTACCATTGGTTAATAAAGAATGTCATTTGGGTCTATGACAGGGCAGAATATAGTCAGGCAGCAAATCTGAACAGAGAGAGAGTAGGTGGAGTCAGAGAGGCGCCATGTAGTCGGCAAAGGAGCCAGATGTCTGGGAACATTTCAGGTAAACCACAAGCCTCATGGTAAAATACAAAATAACAGAAGTGGGTTAATTCAAGATGGAAGACTTAGTTAATAAGAAGCCTGAGCTAATAGACCAAGCAGTGTTGTAAATAATATAGTTTCTGTGTGATGATTTTGGGTCTGGGTGGCTGGGAAGAAACTAGTGGCTTCCTAAGAATGAGTCTATTAATTGAGAATTTTCTGTTGTGTAGTAAAATAATACATCATATTAGAGTGTATAGAGTGATTCAGTGTGTAATGTTTTCATTTATTTTTCTTGCTAAACATAAACTCTATTGTTCATGCCTCATACATATAATTCTAAAAGTACATTACAGTATATTTAAGTATTTTCATAGAGAGCTTCCAGCTTCTTATGATTCTTAAGTGACATCTATTTTGTTGTTTGATATTGTCCTTTATAGAGTATTTTTTGTATTTTAAATTGATTTCCATCCAGAACCAATTCAATTAATAGAATATATTAATGAACTCTAAAACAGCGTGGAGTGTGTCTGAGTTTTCCTCCAATCTTAAGTGACCAATTCCCGATGAACATGAAATGTTACATAAAAAGCTATTGCATTCCCTGCCAGCATGGTGCTTTTCTTTGACTAAACCTCTAGAATGCATATATATTTATAATACCATTTTATCTACTTGATGAAAAATAAACTTTTGGCTGTTACATTCATTACCATATGAAATATTTGTAGGTTGCTGCATTGGTGTGTGTTTTATCTGTGTGTGCTTCCAGAGTCTCTTTTATATGTTAGTTGGGCAAACACTTTTCCTCTTAAAAATACACATACTGTTTTCTATTCCAAGTTCTGTTTACTTACCCTGAAGGTTGACATGCAGAACAGGTGTGGAGTGGAGAGATCAGCCATTTTCAAAGGGCATGGCAGCAGCTGGGCAGATTGGGTTTCTTGCACTTTATACCTTGTGATGTTTGCTGATTTCAAACCATGGGTCACTCTCTTTGACAACGTTTTGTTTTCTTTTAATTTCAACCTTAGCCAGTTAAGTAAGTAATACATTATTTTCCCTAAATTCAGAATAATTTAGCTATTTTTCATGAAATAAAATGACAGGGATGGTTTGTGTATAAGAAAGAATAATTTTTGTTTGTTTTTTGTTTTTTTTTCAAGACAGGTTTTCTCTGTGAAACAGTCCTGGCTGTTCTGGAACTCACTCTGTAGACCAGCCTGGCCTCAAACTCACATTGATGGGCCTTCCTATGCTTCCTGAGTGTGGGGATTAAAGGCATGCACCACCACACCAACCGAGAAAGAAATTTTTAAGATGGAAAATAAATGACATTGTTAAGGGAAATGTGAAGAAAAGACCATTTTCCTTCTTTCATATCCCAAACCCAGCACATCATTCAATCGTGCATCTCCACATTCTCTTTGCCTTTTTGACATTATCTTCAGGTGTCTAAACATCCCAGCTACAATTTAAGGATGTTTAGGAAGTTTTAATTATATAGCAAGGAACAAGAGGAAGATTAATCATTGTGACCAGTACTGGCTCAGCCTTCCTGCAAACTAGACCATTTAGGATAACTGGAAGAAAGAAAATATCTTTATTTGTTTCCAAAACTTAAGGTCAGTTCAGTTGGGAGAGCCAAATAACAAGTGCAGGCAAGGGCAAGGATAACATAGAAAGAAATTTTTAAAAAATCTTATAAACTAAGAAAGGAGACGTGACAGAAAGGATGGGACTTGAATTATGCATAGGAATTTTGCAGCACTAAACAAGAAGAGGAGAGAAGTATACCCATGCAGACTAGGCAGAGGGTACACATACGTAGTGCGAAGAGAACTAGTTTGATTTGTTCAGTTAGCAAGGGGATTTGGGGAAAGTAGGGAAGGCTGAGTTATTAGAGCAGTGAAATAAAAAAAAAATCTGCACCAATTTCAACCAAAAGAAGTAATTTAATTATGTATCACAGGCTACTGTAAAGTCAGCTTATTGGAGGCACCACAGCCAAATCAAAATGATTCCATAACCTTTTACCCTTGTTGACCTCTTACTTTATTTTCTAGCAATTTGCAAGAATTGAATATAGTAGAGAAAGACTTGGGGAAGTTTTCCTTAAAATTTTGCACAATGTATTGTCTTACTTTCAAAAAACCAATGTCCTGTTTATGAATTTGAAAATATTAAAATGATATAAAATGAAAATCTTATACTTTTTTAAAATAGTTGTTTGTTTAATAAGGTTTCAGCAAACCACAATTGAACAATTTATTGTAAAATACATGCACATGCAAAGATAGGCTGGAAGCTTCATTAAACTTTAATTTATAATTTTAAAAGTTTGGTATATGTGATAGAAACATCACATTCATGACTAAATATGTTTTAAATGAGGAAAATTAAGTTGTGTTGACGATATTTTTATTATAAAATTTCCAAAAAAATACAAAAGCAACCATGGTTAATCAGAAATAAAATAGTAGCCTTTTTAGATGCCCTCTTCAGAGATACACAGCCCCATAGGTACCTGGCAAGCATGGCCTGTCATTTCCCATCTTGAAGAATTAAAATTGATCTTCTTCAGTTCCACAGGAACTGGTTAAGACAGGATAAAACCAAAAGGAGGTCCTATTGTAAAATCCAATTTCCAGAAGCACTCAATAGACATGTAAAAGAAAAAGCCTATTATTATAAAGGAGATCACTACCTACTGCCTATAATTTTATGAGGCCTATTTTATTTATTTAGTGTTTATTTTATTCATATAAAAGGAACATTGATAAAGAAAAATGGTTTTAGCATGAAATAAAACTCATTTCTGCAAAAGAAAACATTTAAAATCCTCTATGAATCCTGTTGCAGAGAGATAAAATATCTTACTTATATCCCTTTATTTTGTCTGGTCACTTTAATTTTTTTCCATTTAACCAGAATACTGGTGTAAGATGAAGTATAAGAATTTCCCATTTTAGCCGGGCGGCGGTGGCGCACGCCTTTAATCCCAGCACTCGGGAGGCAGAGGCAGGCGGATCTCTGTGAGTTCGAGACCAGCCTGGTCTACAAGAGCTAGTTCCAGGACAGGCTCCAAAGCCACACAGAAACCCTGTCTCGAAAAACAAAAAAAAAAAAAAAAAAAAAAAAGAATTTCCCATTTTGACAAAATATTGACAAATATTTAAATATAGATAAACATAGATAGTCCTTGGTAAACTTTCCTATTGACATATTGACCTTCTCAGATATATATTATTCTATTAGCCTATCATTCCTCAGTGCTGAAGAGTAATATTATCTTCATATTCACTTAATCATGGCTGAGAATTATATTGTGATACAGATAGCTCAGAGAAGTCAGACTTCTTAAAGAAGAGATGCAGTTACTACTTATCCTTCCTAGACTTGTCAATTAATTTTCAGGGCTTCATGTCTAAGAGTGAGAAGTCCATCATGATAAAGGGTGATAACGATTACATCAAATTTCTTACTCAAAAGGAGAATGGGATAAAGTTCCTCACTGCTAATTACTCTGCCATGTCCTCATTATGCCTAAAGTCAGTGTTGGTGAGACATGGAACACACAGTTATGCATTAAAAAATGGCATTTACCAACATGGTCCATAACCAAACCCTTCTTAGCAGCGGCCACAAGTTCTTCCTGCTACCTACTCTTCTTCTCAGCATAGAGAAGTGACCACAAGAGACTGCTGAGCTTTACCTCACCATACAACAATCACTTTACATGTTCTTGTGACTTTGTTTCAAGTTCCTCATACATAATGTTTGAAGAAATCAGTTCAAATCAGCATTTGAAATCTTTTGACTCTTGTTCCTGTTTTATTAAAAATTCATGAGAATGGTTTGTGAGTTAATGTTACCAGAAATCAAATAAAATTGATAAAAGAAGTTGCATTGATCATTTCAGAGAAGAATTCCAGTTTGGGCACCTGTGCTTATAAAATAATAGTGTTCTTTACATTAAAGAGAAATGATATATTGACTAAAACTCTTAAAACTTAGACTTAAGAAACTCTAAGTCAAAAGACTCTGAAGGAATGCTAACTTTAACTCCAGCTTAGTCCTAACAACAAAATATGATGGCAACAATTTTAGAGATAATTTCTAAGGACTGCTTAAAGAAATTCCACTTGTATTTAATGGAAATATGCTGCTGAAAAAATCAAATATTTGACCTACATTGTACTTCAGGATGTTTGTATTTGATCAACTAAAGAGTTGAGGCCGGTCAGTCATTTTCAAGAGGACTTAAGAAGAGCATGCAATTGTAAGATTGAGAAATAATTGTGTACATAAAGAAAATTAAGCAAATCTCTAAGTATCAGATGAAAGTCATTTAAAATATTTTTATTTCTCACAACTGCATATTTCTAAGGTGAAGTGATATGTAAGTTTATCATTATAAGTAAAATACTATTTTCAATTAAAGATTCCCTAAAAAAATTCTCATAAAAGATGACCATTTAAATAGGCTCACTCTATGTGACAATTTTCATGCTCCAAGTAAGTGAAAAATATATTATTTTGCTATATAAAGGGATCCATATATGTTCATTGTATCAAAGGACTGTTATAGAATGAAGCACACAGTGCCTTGTATATTACAGTCATCCAAAAATTGCTGAAATAAGTTGTATATGATTCTTGTCAGTATCATCATAAAAAATTCTATTATTTTACACTCTTACCCATAATTACAGTGGTCCAGACCACTGCCATACTTGATGTTCATTTATTTTTCCAGTATGATTCCAGCTATACCTATTTTTCCTGCTTTCAATTTTGAATCATCAACTTACAACTTAAAAATCACATAATGAGGATCAGCCAAGACAAGTTTGTTCTGTCTGTGCACACTGGGTATAATTCTTCTCCTCATTATTTGAAAATTAACAACTAAAAGCAGAACTATCATAAAGAGCAAACCATTCCATTATCTACTTTATTATTGCTATTTGAGGCTTTATGCTCTATAGCTGTGATTCTTAATCTTCCTTTTCTTGTGACCTTTAATACAGTTCCTCATGTTGTGGTGACCCCCCCAACCATAAAATTATTTTGTTGATACTTTGTAACTTACTTTGCTACTGTCATGAATCATAATGTAAGTATCTGATATTCAGGATATCTGCTTTGAAGCCCCAAATAAGTCATGACCTACAGGTTGAGAGCTTCTGCTCTATAGGTATGACAGAGTCCAAACACAATGCTTACAGGTTTTAGTTTTCATGTCTGGACACTGCTTAAAACTGAAATTGTTAACTGTGTTATAGTCTACCCTTTCAATTGAAAAATGTTGCTTAAAATGGGCTATCCACAAAATTTGTAGAGTTGCATGAAAATTTTCAATTTGATAACAGAAGTATTGATCAAATTTGTTTCATAAACACCCTGCCATTGTAGGTGTAAAAAGATACAAGGCTATGCATATAAAGTATAATGTAAGTGTGCATAATACATGTTTCCATATTAAGTTTTTATATTGTAGCATACACGGGCATGTTCTTGAAGGTATAAAATAGAAATTTCAGTATTTGATCTATAAATATGTGCTGATAAATGACACGATGCTAAATGAAAATTTCATCGCTACTTCTAAGGGCTAAAAGAAAAAAAATTCTCTGCTATTGTCTGTGTTTTATCTATTTTTAAAAACCATAGGGGGAAAGAAAGTGCTTTCAGGGAAACAAATATCCAAAGCTTTACTGTGAAAGAAATGATTCCAAGAAATAGCACTTTAAGTAGTGAAGAGATATGAAGCATTGCGACTTCACAGCCTACTAAGAAGCAACAGCTGTACCTAATTTCAACTTGACGTGCTTCAGAACTCATATTCATATAGGTGTTTAATGAGCCAAGCATAATGGTCCTATATAGAATAATTACTTATATGAAGGAGCAAACTTCATACGCATTCCTTTTTAAATGTTCCTTCAAGAGAAAAACTGCGCTGACTCTTTGAACAATGAATAGCCTCTTTTGCCAACCCAAATGTTTGGGACTAAATAGCTTATCATTCAAGAGAATAGCTTATCATTCAAGAAAGAACAGGCATTGTGTCTGCCTCACTTCTTTTTGACTGACTCTCTTTGCCTTCCCCCTTCCCAGTATAACCAGTACAAGGAAAAAATGTAGAACGCCAAGCCAATCATTAAGTCATAGTAGTAGATGGTCACTAGAAATATCAGAAACAAAAGGAAATAAGGTATTTAGAGTTGATGTATGGCAGAGAGCAGAGATTTCTGTAACCTGACCTTGGACATTCTGGTCAGAAAGTAGCAGAAGCAGGGCTCTCTGACCCTTTGTCATCTGAATGGCTTTGTGACTTTTCAAAACACATCACTTCTTCAATGTCCAGACCTTGCCTCCTCCAGATTCTCAAGAGGTTTCACTGATTAAAATCATTGGGCCTTGAGATTTTCCAAGCTTTTACCTTCTTTTTGTGGAGAATCCGACCTACATGTCTTTCTCTTCCTCTATCAGATTCCATTATTTCCGAAATTTTGGAACATCATCAGATTTAGACATGGCATGGCCCAGGATCTCACTTTCTGGATGGCAAGTATAATCTGGTTTGGTAGGAAAGGACTGGAGTATTGTGCTTGTAACTGCTTTCTCTTCAGTAACTGGCCATCCGGAAGAGGGTTCTGAAGTTTTCGACTGGCATTTGTAAACTTGAGGGCTGCTCTGAGAAGTGCTGGTACTGTCTGAATAAATGCAGAATGAACCGCATTGTAGTCTGTTCTCCGTGATGATTCCTGAAGCAAGCCCAAGACCTTTATTTTCCAGGAATATTGCTTTGTCTGTTGGTAACACTCCCAAATGTAAATCCAGGTTTGACATAGCTTTTTGATTGCCTGTAACGAACCTGTGAAGGTTCGTTCTGTAGATGTTACAATTCCAATTCCACGTTGTTCCTTGTCAAGTGTCTTCCTAGGATTGCGTGGTGATTGTGGTTGCCTCCTCTCCTTTCATCTACATATACATTACAAATAGCTGAATAGGATTCCTTTTCAAAATCATTGACATGGATTACAACCTGCTGTATCTCCATGACAAAGGGTTATAATGTGAATCATCCTCTTGCCTTCATGTGGATCAAACGCTGTTTCTTTTACCTCGATGGGCCTGTCATTTTTGTGCTGTCTCTTGAGGTAGCTTAGCAATTATTGCCTTCCTCTAGCAGACATGCTTTCTGGAGTACTTTTCTAATGTTGTCTTAATTATATAAGCTGTAAGTGCTTCTGCTTTCTCAGTAATACCATGATGAGCTGGAGAAGACAGTTTCATAGCCCTCTGTCTCCTGGCAGGTAAACAATTGTTCTGCAGGGGGAGCTTTCAGACCTCTCACAATCGTCTCTTTTTTCCCACACGTCTTTACACTCTGCTTGTTCTTTGATCTGCTTGGTTATATTTGTTTCAATCCCTCTTGTTTCTGGCTGAGTTTCCAGAACATTCCAATTTTTTCATGCTGTGTATCATATGCTGATCTTCCGGACTACTAGCATCTGATTTTCCCCTCTCACCTTGAAAAGATAATCATCCGTCAGAACATTGCCATTTCTTGGTGAACCAATATGAGAAGCTCTTGGTTCCAAATTGGTACTGTTTGCCCAGCTTCTCTCCAATTCACTTCTCTCTTTGTCAAGGAGAGGGATCTACTGTCACTGTCCAGGGAGTAGCTGTAGAGTCTTTGCTTTGTAGAGTGGTTAATTCTTTGTTATTCTCTTTAGTCCCTTCAATGTGTATTTTGGGATGCCCCATTTGTCTCTCTTGGTTCTGGAATATTGATTGAAAATTCGTCCTTTGATTTTCATTAACACCTAAGCATGTATTCTGCTCCTCTGCAACATTGCCCTTGGTGTAATCATCTTTTGAAGATTCATTTGATTCTTCCAGATTTGTGGATGCCTCCAAATAGAAATCACTTCTTGAATATTTGTAATCTTTTATTCCAGTTTTCTTGACTCCTGCTTCATTCTTCTGAAGACCGCCTGCCATTAGCTGGTCACAGGAGGGAGATACTGTTTGCACTTTGTCACTCCTGTGGGCTGGGTTGGCATTGTCATCAAGGATTTCTTGCTGCAGATGTTCAGTTGCGTTAATTCATCAGAGCTAGCATCTCCCAGTGCGGGCCCAATTCTCTCTCACATGGGAAGGCATCTCCTCTGAAGGTGTATGACCATATTCTTTCCTGGGGAATAGTTTTTGCTGTTATAGAAATCTTTCTTAAGGGAATTTCTTTGGTAAACTTGGAGACAAAGGCCTTCTGAACAAGTCAGTATGAATTCCATGGTAACCTTGCCTCTCCTCGGACCCCTCAGGCTTTATATGTGAAATTGACTGGATCTGTTGATAAATGTCTTCTTTTCATCCTGGGAAGTTTATCAGCCGTTGGTTATCTTATGAAAAAAGAACAACAAAAATAGGACAATATAATCTTTTTAAATGTGTGAAAAGTGAACTAGATTTTATTAGCTCAAGTAATTATCGGGTAGATTTCCTTGGTTCAATTCGTTTGCAGATTTCACACAAACTCGGAAGTTGGTTGCAACGTTCGGTGGCAAGATTCTTTGTGAGATTGACTTGGGAATGAGATCAGGGGAAGGTGGGCCCAAATTAATCACTCTCTTCTCAGCTTCCAAATATCACATTGTATTATTCAACCATTCTTGCTTGTCATTGCAGTTTTCCTCACTTCGAATGTACACATTGAATAGCTCCATGCTAATCAATTAGAGAGCTGCTTCCTGGATGCCCCTTGCCACATTTATATGTGCTGTAGGTTGCCCCCATTACAGTTTCTCTTATTAATATGTTTTCTGCAAGCCTCTGCAAACTATTAATAGCAAAACGTCACTCAAGAGAAAAGTGAGGGAGCTAATGGTCTCTGCAAATTCTGTTTTAATGACCCTCTGCAACTGGTACTCAAATGTATTTGAGCTCTTCAGTGATGCCAACTGTCAGGATTTTAACAGTGAGATGCCTGTGTTTTTTTTTTTCCTCCTCATAACGGACATTTGCATGATCTCAATAATTATATGCAATCTTACGTTTTCCCCCTTCTTCTCACATAAGGCTCATGGTACTTGTCAACTTGCACAGCTGTCTTATAAGCCAATGCCTGTGGGTTCCACAGATTTGTTGTATTTCCATCTATTATGGAGCTTCATTGTTTTATGCAGTCACATCAGCATGGAGCAATATTAGCATCTAAATTACAGCTCCTGTTCATTTATTGGGCGTACACTCTCAGTAACTTCTAAACAAACTTTTATATTTGAGGCCGCTCATGGTAATGAGGTGTATTGGTGAAGTATGTGATTTTCCAGGGGCCTTTCATTATATTCTGTGGTTTGAAAAAAAATGGTGATGTTAACTTTCAGCTGGTAAGAATTTTCACAATGGGGGTGACAACTTTGTAGAGCCTTAAAGTCGAGCACAGTAAATTGCAGACTTTAGGGGGTGCGGGTGCCATGTCCCTACCGCAGAGTGTAACGTGCGGAGAAAGAAAAGAGTTTTAGCTCTTTTGGGCTTCAGCACTGACACTTGAGGAGGCAAATGTCATTTTAATCGACGATGATTATGAATCCATGTATCCCCATGCTGTGAGCTCCAACCGAATACAATAAGGATAAAATGTCCTATGTGACTCATTTACTTCTACCACTCATTGTGCGTTAAGACTGTGAACTAAACCAGTTCCTCCAAATTTCAGAACAGATTTCATGTTCACCAAGTGTGAAATTTGTGCTAACAAATACTATACTAAATTGTAGAGTACTAAATTTTTACCAGTTTTAAAATTATGAAGCACTGGTTATTTTCTTTTTCTTCTTCTTCTTCAGTAATTTAATATTTTACCACGATAAGAAACTTTATGATTATTACCTGGACAGAAATAGTAAAGCAAAAGACTGATAAACGTAAGAATTATAGGCTTTTCCATTGGATAGGGCCTAAACCATTTCTTATTCCAGTCCTCTTATTTTACACATGAGTTTATGCTAAGTGCACACTCGTTACGAAGATGAGAAGTGCACATCAGGCTAGTGCCCCTTGCCTCTAATTCCCACAAACTATTACTCAGAGCCAGTGGCAAAGAGATGGGAAATGAATGTCATTAATTTACCACTACAGAGAGCAGAAACCGCAGGCTGAAATCAAAGTGCCTTGTTGCTCTAACTTGATAGAGATGCTAGGACAGAGGCTAGGCTTTCACATTTGCAAATGATATTAGCTGAGGCTATTGAAAGGCAGGAATTGCAGCATCTTTGAAGCATAAATAGATTCATCTCCTCTAACACCGTGGCAACCAGCACACTTACCATCAAGGCTAATTCTTTTTCATTATGTTCATCATGCTCCCTGTTGATACCTTCTACATTTTGGTGACTGGCTCCCAAGTCATCCTTGTCCTCAAGAGAACAAATGATTGTTGGGATGTAGGCATCTGAAAAGTTAATACGATTGGTTGTTAAGTGTAAGATTATGTTCACGGCCGACTCTAACAAAAATAGATTTTGTTTAGTTTTAAATAAATATTACCTGTGAACTTCAAATTCTCAAGCTTATTTTCTTCGGATGTTAGCAGTGATTCTTCTTTACTGCTAAAATTGAGAAAAACAGACATTTGTTCTGAAATTACATGTTTTAATGTGTTCTACATAATGGAAAGATTAGCAGTAAGACAAATAATGTTCATAAAACCGTATATAAATTTGTATTATTCTATGTAATTTTAAATAAACTTAAAAACTTAATTTTTTAATAAATCTTTTAAAAGTACACAGTAATAAATACTGATTCTAGAAAAACTTAAATAATCTATGCGAAGAACTATTTCTAAATGAAATTTTGTTGGGCTTACTAAATCATACCCAGAGTGAAACAATAAGCAAATGTGTACTGTACATTGTATTTTTTAACCTTTCAAATCGAGAGTATTTCCCTTTTGGTTTAAATGACAACAGTTTATTAACTGATCTTTCATTGTTGTTATAAAATTATTTTTAACATTTCAAAATTTATTTTTATATACTTTTTATCTTTCAATTTTGTTGTTATAACAGTAACCCTCTATCTAGAAGAGAAAAAAATAACATAAGCTCACTAAACCTGAAAGGCAACAAAATTTATGCTCAAAATTTCATGCATGAATTGTCACTGGTAAGTTTTAAAAAAGGAGACTTCAGAGTGCGCATACCTTAACACATAACTTTACTTTAAAATTGTTAAAATGACATTGCTTTTTCTAGTGTAATCTGCATTCTGTTTAAAAATGATAAGTGCCTTTCCCTTCGAATGTGAGGGGGCAGCTTAATAAGGTCATTAGAATTATATTTGTCTGTGATACTCAATATGAAAAATATAATTACTGAAATTTGCAGTTTATGTACGGCTACTCAGAAATAAATGTGTGTCCTTTAAACTCTTTCATTTTTAAAATATTTTATTTATTGTTATTATTACTGAGTACATCTGATGTTCATGGTGGGTTCACGTGTGCAATGGCACAAATGTGGATGGCAGAGAACAACTTTTTAAAGTTGATTCTCATGTTTACATGGGTTCTGGAGATTGACCTTAGATCATCAGACTTGCAGACCAAGCACATTACCCACTAAGTCTTCTCAGTCTTCTTGGCCAATTTCTTTCTCTATCTTTCTCTTTCTTTCTTGCTTCTTTCATTTCTCCTCCCTTCCTCCCTTTATCCCTCCCTCCTTCCCTCCCTCCCTTCTTTCTTTCTTTCCTTCCTTCTTTCTTTCTTGACTGAGTATATCCATATAGCCCTAACTGCCATAGAATGCTCTACATACACCAGGCTGGCCATGAATTCACAGAGAGTTCATGTCTAAGAGCTGACCTTGCCTCCCAAATGCTGGGATTAAAGGCATTTACCACCACGTCCAATCTCCAATCTATTTTCCTTATACTAACTTTTGTCAGTGAGTTTTCTGTAACAACAAACACAGAAGCAAAATAACAGCAAAAATAACAAGAAGCCTGAAAGCTTCAGTTGCTGATAAACTAGGGTCTAGTTGTTTGCACTGCAACTTCTGATAGAAATAAGCATGGTTAATTTTATTTCTACAAACCATGGGAAATTTGTAAATTTTTTCATCCTAATTATATAAGAAGGTAATTTAGTTTTGCATATATTTTTATTGTTTCATTTTAACTTTACTGGAAACATGACAAAAATGTCATGTTCTATGTACATAAAAATTTAGAGTTTGAAATACTGATGTAGAAGCCAGGCGGCGGTGGCGCACGCCTTTAATCCCAGCACTCGGGAGGCAGAGGCAGAGGCAGGCGAATCTCTGTGAGTTCGAGACTAGCCTGGTCTACAAGAGCTAGTTCCAGGACAGGCTCTAAAGCTACAGAGAAACCCTGTCTCGAAAAACCAAAAAAAAAAAGAAAAGAAAAGAAAAGAAATACTGATGTAGAATTAATATGAAAGTTACAGTGTTTAACAAGTTCTGTAACTATACCACAATTTTATTTTTGTGAAATTTGTCTACAAACCAATATATTTTTCTTTTCTGAATATATAATATCTATCTCTTTTAAGAACATGTAAACCTGAGGCATATGCACCACCTCTCGTTCTTATAAGCTATCTACACCCATTCTGGCAAGCTTATGAGTCTTGGGGTAATAAAAGTGATATAAACATCCTCTTAGAGCTAAAAACCATGCAGGCTCTTGTAACTTTTACACTTTGATATAAGTTGTAGGTCTCTGTGTTAATTGCCATCTAACTCCCAAAGAAGCTTTTCCGATGATAACTGAGTTACACACTGGTCTATGGGGAGAGCAATAAGTTATCAGTGGTGAGTGGCTCCAAAAGAACTGGTTAATGAGCACAACAGGGCAGCTGTACATATAAATGTGCAGGGATAAGAATAACATGAACAAGATCTATGGAAACTCATGCCAGACAAAATCCCAGAATAAAGTGGGATATGGGCATGAAGTCCAGCCTCAAGCAGAGGAACTGCTGGCATTTGATGACTGCTGGGAAAAGAAGGACCAGTCTTCTTTAATGGTTTACTCTGTAAAAAGTCACCACACTCCAGGAAAGGGTTTATAGCTAAGAGTAGCCAATCAACACAAAGCATTGGAGACATGAGTTTTCTAGGGGATAGATATGACAGATTATATATGTGTGTGTGTGTGTGTGTGTGTGTGTGTGTGTGTGTGTGTGTATAGGTAGGTAGGTAGATAGATAGATAGATGGATAGATAGATAGATAGATAGATAGATAATAGATAGATAGATAGGTAGGTAGATAATAGATAGATAGGTAGATAGATAGATAGATAGATAGATAGATAGATAGATAGATAGATAATAGATAGATAGGTAGGCAGATAATAGATAGATAGGTAGGTAGGTAGATAGATAGATAGATAGATAGATAGATAGATAGATAGATAGATAGAGTAAGGTTCTGGAAGTACTTGAGGAAGAGGCTGGATATGATCAAAGCACATTATATAAAATTCTAAAAGAACTAATAAATATTTTTAAAAAGAATGTGTAAACTATTAAACCAATATTTAGCTATTCCTGACTCTTTTTTGTTCCTAATTATAATTAGGAACTATTAGAATTTTATTTGTGGAGAGAAAATATTTGTTACTAAGCAATATTTTATTTTTTATTTACTAAGATACCATCCCTGAATTTTCTAATAAATTTTAGTTGCTTCATTTTAAATGATTGTTTGGAAGAAACAGGAAATTCATTTTAAAATACTCATTTTAGAGACAAGCGATAAGAGATGAAACAAACTTCTTGTGATTAACTCTTATCAAAACATGGAAATTCAGGAATATAAAGGAAAAATTTATGTTCAAGGATACACACAATATACACATATACCCATGAAACATAAAGATTATACATAAAGATATAGGGAAAACTTATAGAAGTGAAAAAATCCTAAAAGTAAAAAAAATAAAAATAACATAAAAATATTAAAGAAGTTATGTATACTATGTTCATAGACAGTTTTAAAATATTGCGAATGTGTAAATTCTCTTCAAAATTAATGTAGAGATCCAATAAATTGTAGTCAAGAGTATAAGACCATTTTTCATAGAGTTTGGACATGTGAGTCTACAGAGAAGTGCAAAGAGATGGTAGCTGTATAGCTGTGGAAGGTATGGAGAAGGGACCTGTGTTAGATAACTTTAAAAGTTTTTACACTATATGAACTTCAAAGACAAAGTGTGGCTAAAGCTTCAGTTCAATTGAGAAGCAGTTCTTGAACTTTAGTGAGAAGAAGACACATGTATGTCTGAAAATAGGTGGAACATAGGCTCTTCAGAAATGAAGACAGGGGAATGGCTATCCTTAGAGAGAAGGCTGACAATAGAACATGAGCTAAATCCAGGTGGACTAAATTCTTAATATGTCAAATCCTTCAAAACTCCTAGGAGAAAATATATATGGATGTATACAATAGGAAGTACTTTTTGAATAATGGAAAAAGAAAACATACAGTAAAAAAAAAAAACCCTCAGTTTGACTCTATTAAAATTTAACGAATTTTTCATTAAAAAGTATTTACTTTTAATCTGTGCATTGCTACATGCATGTCTGTGAACAGCATGTTCACAGGGGCAATGGAAATCAGAAAACAAACTTCGGGTCCTTGGTAACTGGAGTTAGAGATATGACGAGTCACTGTATGGTTTCAGGGCACCAGACCTAGGTTTCTCTGCAGGAACCGCTGGTACTCCTAATTATTAAGCTATCTGTCCAACCACTGTATTAAATTTTAATACTTTCTTCATTGAAAGACAAAAGGGACCAAAGGCTGGCTTGCTGGTTAAGAGCAGTTGTCTTTCTCTCAGAGCACCCAGGTTTAATTTCAGCAGCCCACATTGTAGCTCACAACAACCGAAGAACTCCAGTTCCAGTGCATTCAACAGCATCTTCTGGTCTCTGAGGGCACCAGGCACCCATGCGATGATGTGGACATATATACACACAAAATACTCATACATACAGAATAAACAGAACTAAATTCAAAAAGACTTTTAAAGTTAAAAAAAAAAACGATTAAACTTGGAGAAATATGCATTGCATAAAATTAACACAATCAATAACCAATAATCTATTTCTGTATACAGAGAAATATACATCTTCAAATCAATAAAATTGCTACTTATCTTGGTAGCAAGGAGAAGAATTCAGAACTAGAGTACATATATCCATATGAAGGGACAGCCAGCATTATTAGGGAGCAGAAATGAAAGCTAAAAAACAAGTCGGTAGCATTGACCCCTGTTCAACCCAACAAAGTAAAAGTTTATCAGTCCAGAGAGTGGAAGATGATCTGGGACACAGGCCTTTCTTGCATGTTACTTGTGGGAAAATTATTAGTGAAAGTCATTTTGAAAATCAACTTAACATCAGTTGAAAAATTTAGCATTTGTATAACTCCAGGATCAGTATGCCCAGTATACCCTTGGTGTGCACTCATGTCTCCTCTACGTGCCATGTGAGATAACTACAGTAATACTTGAATGACATTGGTGTCCAGATGTCCGTTTTGAATCAACAAAATGCACATTCATAGAAGATTACAGGGTATCCTAAAATGTATATTATGTAGAATTAAAATCAATAAAACATAGAAACATATGGAAATAGGAACCTCTCTTAGCAATGCAGCATCAACTAAAAAAGCTGAAATGATAGCTTAAAAGATTTCTTTCCCTAAAAGTCTGAAGACAACTAACATGATTCTACATAAGTGTCAAAAAAGACAAAACTATCAAATAGTTTTAGCCAAAGGAAATCGAGCTTTTCAGGAATTATTAGTTATTACAGGTAGAGGAATTTATGAGGAAGGAATCAGTACATGTGATGACCAAAATCTGTCATTGTTTTGCATAGAGTTAATGCATTATTTAAAATGTCTAAACAGTTCAATCCTCATTCATGATAATGGCATGCTTTAGCCATATATGATAGGATATGTGTAAACAAAGCACCACTCTTAAATTTGAAAAAATATTTATATGAGCAATCCATGTAAGTAGTTTAATTAAACAGGCTTACAGATGGAGACTCTGTTGGTTATTGACAGCAGGACCCACCCACAGCGGGATTCTCCTACATCAGTACATCGAACTATAACTTAAGTAAAGTTATTGTTTCTGGCTCTCAGATCCCTTTTGTGTCTGGAGAAGTTTTTAATCAGAAGATTTTTGTTTCTTTCTTTTTCTTTTCTTTTTTTTTTCATTCCTGGTGATTGACACGCTGCCTGATGCAGTCTAATGACAAAGAGGTGTTGTTGAATAAATGCCCAACCCTCTTTCTACATTCCCTTTCAGTTTCCATCTCTTGCCAGCATTTTAATAACACCATTTCTTCTTTACACAAAATTTACTCAGAGAAGAACAGCATATGTTTATCTGTTTAGCTTCTGAGGATTAAATTATCACCACTTCCAAAGTTTAGAACTTCAGGGTCACATGATTAAATGCATTTTAATTGAATTTTTTAATTTTAAAATTTGTTTGAAGCTAATCTAGGAGTCTTAGAGCAATAGTCAATTTCCAGTAAATTTTGAGCCAATTGATATAGTCAACAATATTATTTAATCTGGAGGGGCCATTCATTCTTCTACAGATATTTTCAGTATGTATGATCAAATATAACAAACACTGGGAAATCAAAGACTAGTAGTATTTAGACTCTTATCCCAGGCAAGCAATGAAATAACAGGAATATATAAATCAACAAAATATAGTAGTTTCAATGAGTTGTTAATATTATAATAAATAATGGGCTATATAAGCTACTGCTTTTGAGAGGAAAGAGTTAACATAGTAATTCAGGAGAGTAGGGGAATTTTTCAAAGATTCATTCCAAATTTACTAAAATTTACTGAATTCAGAAGAATAATTGTAAAAATAAGAAGTGGTAAAAAGACAAATAGCTCAAAAGAGGATGCATCCAAGAGCAATAAGACTGTAAGAGAGTTTGGATTGGGTTTAAAGGCAGAAAGTCAACGATGAAAAAGGAGTTAGTTTAAGCCAGACTGTGACAAGGGTTACTGTATGTTACTGTATTGCAGAATATTTGTTCTCACTGTGAGTGCAGAGGTAGCATTGTTTCATGGAGGAATCTGTTTCTAGCTGTAGTGTTGCTCAGCCCTAGCACACACCCATATCACAAGCTTTCTGCTTGAATATTGTAAATAGCATTTTAAAAATTAATCGTAGTGAGCTCCCATTAGATCAGTCCCACCATCTCCCTGGGCGGATGCACCCCTTGCGGTCCTGACTTCCTTGCTCATGTTCTCCCTCCTTCTGCTCTTCATCTGGGCTTTGGGAGCTCAGTCCACTACTCCAATGTGGGTCTCTGTCTCTTTACCCATCCCTCCCCAGATGAAGGTTCTATGGTGATATGCAAGATATTCATCGGTGTGGCTATGGGAGAAGGCCAGTTCAGGCACCCACTCTCTCCTCAAGCCAATGATAATGACACTGGATTTTGATTCTACTGCATGTACTGGCTTTTTGGGAGCCTAGTCTGTTTGGATGCACACCTTCCTAGGATGGGGGGGGTGGGCTTGGACTTCCCACAAGGCAGGGCACCCTGACTTTTCTTAGGACTGGAGAGCGAGGGGGAATGGGAGTGGGAGGAGTGGGAGGGAAATGGGAGGAGGTAAAAATTTTAAATAAATAAATGAAAAAAAGAAAGAAATTAATCATAGTTCTAGAGGCAGAGCAAGCAACCAGTTGATAGGAAAGAGTCATAGAGAGTGGGAGAAGGTCAGAAGGACAGAGAGAGAGAGATGCACAGGAAATAGAAGAGAGGGATACCTGCTTGGAGGAACTTTTGTTTGAGAAGTTATAATAGAAAGCTCTCTTTCTGAGATGATTGCAGAGGAAGCAGTTGGATGCCTTCTCTGCCTGTCTGAGCTAGCAGGTGTTAGCCCAGCATCTGGGGTAAAATAGAATAAAACTTACTTAAAAACAACATCACTGTGTGTGGCTAAATAAATTCCACGGGTGTTCTTTTGTTTCTTTCTTTTTGTTTGTTTGTTTGTTTGTTTGTTTTCTAACTGGTGGACTCTGGCCAGGGAGATTAAATGGGAGATAGACATGATGAGATTATTCTAATCTCTTAGCAAGGTTTATTTAATTTACATAGGATTTAGATCTAAAACGGACCTTATACTAAGGTAATATGATGTAATTTTCTTATAGGGAAATAAAGTTTCAATTCTACAATGTTGGCAAAATTAGAAAAAAAAAACTAACTAATAACCAAATTAGAGATCCTACTGTCCTGGTCTCCAAGTAGGGATTCTTCTTAGAGAACTGACACACTTGGAAAGAGCACTAACTCTTCCATTCCAATCTATTTATCAATTACCAAACTTGTACTTAGTCATTGCTAACCATGTCATTTCAAACAAGACACATGGCATCTAGATAATTAGTTTTCCTTCACAAGACCACTAAGTGTCTTACAGAGGGACCATTTGACACACTTTCCAACCCAAGGACCTTTAATACAGTTATTATCACTGATATTATTACTGACAACGATGAGAGCATGCACATGTTGATCACATTTTACAGCATAGCAGTTGACTCCCAGTTCCCTCTTTACTAGAAAATCTCTGTTCTTAGTTTCTACTGCATTTTCTCATAAATTCATCACCTTCTTGTAGGATAAAAACTTGCAGTCCATGACAGTATACTCTCTTAAACTTTAAAAATAATCTCTCTTTATCACTCGTCCATATTCCAAAAAAAACTCACCAGACATTCTAAACAAACAACTTTTATTTAAACAAAACTCTCCAAAAATGGTCTGCCTGGGTGCAAGTTTCCACCTTCCTTTAATACTCTACTGAGAACTCAGTCTGAGAACGTCACCACCAAATTAATAATTTGAGAGATTTGGCAGCAGCTCTTCTTCCATTCTTGGGCATATGGTTTGTTTTTATCAATGCCAAAACATGGCAGATTTAGGATCGTTAATAGTCAAGTTTTCCCTAAACTCCTATAACATCATTGTGCCACAATCTCATATACATTCCTTAACATATTTGAGAACCTTCTCAAAAATTTGTTCAACAAAATCAAAATCTGATGTGATGGAGGTAAAGGGTGAGTGACGGGAACAACAACAAAAAAACATTCAAAAGGGATTAAAGTGTTTATAAAAGCAAAGAACCATTTATTAAAGAGTAGTGGGTGTTGAATGTGCTGTTCCTTAACACTGCTCCAAAGTGCACAAGATTGTCTAAAAAGGTTCTTTCTTCAAATCCCTCTTCATCACCTCTCATTTTATGCTAAAAATTAATTTCTACACTACTCTAGATCACCTTTTATGTTTAAAGCTTGTGGTTTCATGTCCTTTATGCATGTCTTCCCCAATATTTTTGTTGTTGTTCCTTTAAGACATGATGTTTCTATGTAGACAAGGAAAAAAAGCCTTGATCCTCTTGGCTTGACCCCCAAAGAGCTTAGATTGCTAGTACAGGCTACACCACAAACAGTTCATAAGTGGTCTTTTAATGAACCTTTTTCAGCATATCTTTAAACCTATTGTAAAACTACATACAACAACATAAGTCTTACATAGATACAGACAAATATGGTAAAAAGTCACCTGGTTAAAAAAAATCAGGTAATATTCCTTTACATTATGCTGTATCCCTGGTAGTAGGCTTTATAGAATTTAGATGGTTTATATGCACTTGTTATTGGGAAAGGAGAGAGCACAAAGCCTGTGCTTGAGGAGCGCTAACATTCATAGTGCACCAGCCATCTAACTGTGCTTGAAGAGCGCCAACATTCATAGTGCACCAGCCATCTAACTGTGCTTGAAGAGCGCCAACATTCATAGTGCACCAGCCATCTAACTGTGCTTGAGGAGTGTTAACATTCTTAGTGCACCAGCCATCTTACTGTGTTTTCTTTGTTGTATCATAAGAGCGTCATTTTTCTCTTGATCAGGAATAAAACTGAGAACATAGGAGATACTAATTCAAAAAGATAACTGTAATAAATACCTCATAGTGAACAGACATGTTTAAAGAGAACAGAAAGCAAGGTGTTTTCAGAGGGCATTTAAAGATGGAATGATGCATTAACATCAGTTTTCTGATAACAGCAGAGTTCAAAACACAAATTACACTTCTATACTACTGCCAGTCGCCCAGAAGAGTAACGCTCTTTATTCTTTATCTGCTAAATCTTCAGACTAACATCCATCATGCTGCACTTTTTGTATATTTTTTTGGTCTTAATGTTTTTGTTTGCTTGATTTGATTTGTTTCTTTTTATTGGCTTTTAAGACAGACAGAGAGGGAGAAAGAGAGAGAGAGACAGAGACTGAGAGAGAGAAAACATGAAGTTGGGTAGATGGTGAAGTAAGGAGGTTCTGGGAGGAGCTTGGGGAAGGAAAATAATATGATCAAATATATTGCATGTAAATTTTTAAAAATAAAACAATAGAAGCAACTATTAATTTAAAATTGTAATATAACCAGTTCAAACAAAACTACAGATCACAGAATTATGACCTACATAGATTTTTCTCTACTTTGTATAGTGGAATAATGTATCCCATATTATTTTAGATGTATTGGAAGTTTGCTTATATCTACCATCAATTAAGGTAAGCAAGTGTTAAGAGAACACTGATAATAGAAACTAAAGTCTTAATTAAGTAAACAATCAAAAGACATGGAGAATAAAATTGCAGTCTAGTTGAATGAATTATATGAACTGCTCAAACACTGAGAGAACTAAGAACAACCTGCTAGACAACGTCACTGAGTTATTATTTTGAAAGTCGAATTACTGTCCTAATAATCATAGCTGGCCTAAATGGCACTGAATTTCTTTCAACAGGCTGAATTTTTTTGCTTTTTAGTCTTTAAATTACTTTAATTAAGAATGTATGTGTGTTTGTGTGTGTGTGTGTGTGTGTGTGTGTGTGTACACATTGTGCCTTCAGAGATATCAGAGGCAACCTGCATGAGTTAGTTGTGGTTTCTAGGCACTGAATTCAGGTTGACAGGCCTGATAATAAGACACCTTACCTTCTGGATCATTGCTCCTGGTTTTCAACCATTTAAGACCCTTAAATAAAATTAAGACATTCTAATTCATGAGCCCCATAAGTTATTATTTTTTAGAGAACATAGAATTATTATATTATAAAAATATATCTTACATCGATATATTTTATATATTAGAACATTGTTTTTCACAATGATCCTTCAATTTAAAAACAATGATCATAAAATAAAAAAGTTATTTTTTTGATGGAGAATAGTTTCAATAGCAAAGAAAGAAGCAACCAAAAGTCACCCTTCCATGAGGTAATCCTTGGTAGGTAATTTATTTTATTTTTCAGAGATTCATTCTTTTCTACCAAGAAAAAATTACAGGTTTGAATGTTTGGTCATGTCAGTGTGGTGGGTGCTGTATTTCTCCTAGTTGCTCCCCACAGCAGCAAAGGCATTTTCCCTTTTATTATTCTGTCATGGAATCAAGCATCACACCCTGACGGAAGTGATGTGCACTTTTCCAAGCACTGACTGATGAGGGTCTAGTACATCATTAAGTAGAATCTTGGAAGTTGAGATGTGGACAAAAAAACATTGTAGGTTGCTTGGGAATGTGGTGTAATTACAAGCAGAATTCATGAATTTTAAGTAGAAGAAGACTATAGATGAACCTGGCTTAAGGGACTTCTCTGCTACTACCTGCCAATTATATTTTATGGAGAGAAATGTAAATGTCTTTAGGTGATGGATACTAGAACAACTGAAGAATGTATATCAGCAAGTTATCTGTGAAAAAAGTGTCTCAAACTTACTGCCCTAAGGTCCTTACTTTATCTAAATTCTTAAAAGACATAATTACACCCATGCAGCAGATGGATGTCAAGAGACTCGTGACTGTCCAACTGAAATCCTCGCTGTCTCCAAAGTCTGACTGCCCAATCTTCAACATCTCCGCAGACTGATGGTTAAGAGCTTCCTTTCAAATTTTTCAGAATGTTGCTGTGTTTTTCTCTGAATTAATATATTTCAACTATTATTTTCTGAAAAATTATGTCAAATTTTGATATATAAAAACTAACTTTAACAGAGTTAAACTTGCTGAGTGAGCCATGTCAGTACACATTTTTAAGAAGTTCTGTAAATATGCTGTTTACCAGTGAAGTCTGTAGTGTTCACACTCATCATATAAGTTATTTAATTTCTTAAATACAAAGGTTTAGGAACTGAAAAATTGCTCAGTGGGCAACGTATTCACATGGTACGTGAGTTCAGATCTCTAACAATCCAATACAAAATCCAGCTCGAGTTCCGAGGAAGCACAGACATGATGGTCCTGGAAATTGAGAGCTCTTATTCAGTTGGTGAGATCCAAGGCAAATGAGAGAAACCCTGTACTCAAAAGAAGGTGGAGGTGGAGAGACACTTAAGGAAAATACCTGCTGTTGATTATCTTCCACTCCTATATACATGCTCATTAAATTCTCTATATATATGCATATATGAATGACTGATTTATTAGAGTGGCTTACACACTGTGGTCCAGTTAGTTCAATGTTTGTTTACCAAAGAAAAGTCCAAGAATCCAGTAATTGCTCAGTCCACCAGATTGGATGTCTCAGCTGGCATTCTGGAATCCTGAAGATGTAGGCTCTAATGCCAGTGAAGGAGTGTATTTGCCAGATAAAAACAGAGCTTTTTTTTTCCTTCCATGTCCCTTATATAGGCTGCCAACAGAAGGTGTGGTCCTGATTAAAGGTGGACTATCAAAAAGGATCTGCAGTAAAGGTGTGTCTTCCCACCTTCACAGATCTGGATTAAAGTGGGTCTTTTAAAATTCAATTGACTTAAGAAAATGTAAATGTACCCCACAGAATATCCAACCACTTGGATTTTAGTTCATCTCAGATGTAGTCAACTTGAGAACCGAGAATAAACATCATTCTGAGGCTGCAGGTGTGAGGCTAGAGCATCAACTCGCCATCACCCACCTGAGAATGCAATAAGCCTTCCTTATCTAGAAGAAGACAAATGAAATAGTTCATTATTCAACAAAAGTATGAGAAGAACAATTGCTTGGTGTTTTTGTTTTTATTTCCTTTAGGTGTTTTATCTGCAGGTAAGTTTGCTTGTATGTATGACTCGAATGTATAAGAGATCCTGTCTCAAAAAGTCATATGTAGATCAGGAAGATGCCTGATGTTCGCCTGTGTCCCCACACAGCACCCTCAGACTATTTGAAAAGCTAGAGGAGGGTTTCGGATCCTGGAGTTATGGACTGTCATTAACTGTCATGATGAAGTTGGGAATTGAACCAGGATTTTCTGGAAGAATAGCTGGTACTCCTAACCTCTGAGCCACCTCTCCAGCCCCAATTCTTCAGTACCTTTATGGTACAACATAGACCTAGTGCTTGTTTTAAAGAATCAACTAATATCCTTAATATAATCATTAGAATTAACAAAAAATAAAGTGTCCCAAGCAATTTAGAAATGTTAAGGTATTAGAGATATTGTTGTTTTAATTAAATGTTGAATTTAAATGTTATGAAATCATTCTTTCAGAGCATGGTATGTTCAGCCTCTTATTAAATCAACTGTGTCTAGTGTTTCCTATATATTTTAAAGTTATTTCTATTTTTAACCATTGTTTTAGTTTAAATAAGCATTTAGTCGAATGTATGTTATGAAGTCTGTTGGAATTCAGTTCCATATTTAAGTAATTCCATTTGCAATCATACTTTCAAAGTAGCTCTTCTACTTGCACTAAACATCAGAAATTAATATAACAAGAAAGCCAGGAGCCCGGTGAATTAGCCTAGACAGTTCATCTTAACATCCAAAGACAGCCTCATTTCCCAAACTTGGTTTGTATTTCACGGCATTAGCAAACTTTTTTAGCAGCCCTGGTAGGGTCTAAAGGCACTATTTCTAAATTTAATGCTTTTATGAACTTAAGTCACACATTAAAATTATCTTAATGGGCCTTTTTGTCAATTCTTCACAATAGTATTACAAAAGGAGGGGGAGAGAAGATACATTTAAAAAGCAAATGAAAAAGAACTCAATGGGAGCCTATTTAGGCTACCTGTTGATGAGCCTGTTAGAGAGTCATTAATATGCGGATCATTGACATGATAGACCATAATGACTCCTCCAGGGACATATCAGTCTATTGTGTCAGAAACTAGTTAGGGATTCATTAATGTGAAGACTCCTGACTTCTTAATATGCAAATCATAGATGCAAAGCAATGAGGCATACCTCTCAAATGTCCATATTTTGTGTTACACATTTTCCCTGCCATCCCCTCACCCACACTTTCTGTGAACTGCGTCTCCCCCTTCAATCTTCTGTGACAGATTTCCTCACAAACGATTCTGTGCTCTCCGTGGAACCCACCAGTTCATATGCAAACTCCTCCTCCCCTTTACTCCTCGCTTCTTTGATTTAAGCCGGGGTTTTAAAATGTACAAACCCCTTGAAGCATTTTGACTAAATCAGTCAAAATTTAGTATAAAATATGATTTCATATTTTTCTCCAGTGTCTAATTGGATTTTTGCTCACAACAGAGCAAACTGAAGAAAGCATTCTTAAAAAGCCATAGGCTTCAGGATTGTGTAGTGTAAGCAGCCGTTGCATAATTTGTAGTGGGAATGGGTGGGGGAAATAGACTGGAGTAGGGTAAGAGCAAGAGAAGAGAGCAGACAATAGCTCAAGGAAGTATGCAAGAAAGAAGATGCAAAGTACTCACATAAGAGTAAGGATCCACACTATGGTGCAGCCCCGAACAAAGGAATCAATATAACACCCATGGTGTTCAGAGCACAGCAAGCAAACCCTAAATAATATTATTGTTTTGGCATTTTGTATATATGCAAATATAATACAGTTACTACCGATATTCAAACAGTATGGAAAATGTCAGAGAAGAAAAGTTGGTCAGGCTTTGAACTAATAGACTTCTACCATGGGCACCAAGTACATAGCGCTGTGATAACAGTGTCTTTGGAAGCCACGGAAAGGCATTGAGCTGTCCTTTAAAGTTCTTTCACACACTCTTCATCTGAGACCTTACATGTTGCCCATATTAATTTTCTTGCTACTTTACAATATAGTACAAACTTTTAAAATAGAAAAGAATGTGGGTTTATGAGTGTGTGTAAGAGAAGCAATATACTTTGTTACTATTTTCTGTTAAATTTTAGGAAAAATAGACAGACCCATAGTTTTTAACTTATAAATGCCTTAACCTCTTATGCTGTATCCACAGAAATCTATAATAATCTATCATAAAATATACCGTGAAACACAAAATCAGTCATAAAAATTTTAAATTAGGTTCTCTATCTTGAATAGATTTTACATCAGTTTTATTTTACAAAAACTGTTTAGGTAGAAAGTAATATTATTTTAAGATAAGTAATATTTATTAGAACAAATTATTACCAGCAGAAAATTATATTTTATATTCTGGTTGGCATTCATTTCAATGCAAACTGCCAGTAAACACCTAAATATTGCTTGACCTGCTAAGGTTTCAGACTGGAGTATACAAGTGCAGATTTAGCGTTTATGTATCTAGACGTGTGGATTCAAGGGAAGAACTCCGAATTAAGAACCTCCCAGGTCAAACACTGGTATATTATCATCACTGACAACATATGACTTTAGGGAAGGTCAGAAGTTGATAGTGTGAAGATAGGTCACTGAGCTCAAAATGTAGGCACCACTCTGAACATAGTAATTTTCATCACAGTAAAGAAAGCTGATAAAGAACAGGGCTGGAATATCACAATAAGAATAGGATGCTGAAGAAGTCAGATTGGAATATCACAGTAACAATATGATGCTCAGGAAATCAGGTTGGAGTACTAATGAAACTTGAACCTTTCACTGAAATTGTTGTGTTAATAAAAGAGCTTTGTTTTCCTGAGACGGAATTATGTTAACAAAGGTCTGAGCTATACACTTTGAGGACTGCGGTACACAATTTACTGTCATCAGTGTAACTAATTCTGCAAGTGGTTTTGAAAGAACTCAATACTCCTGCCGTAAGTTCACAATAATGCTAGATAAAATTCAACATGTATTCGTTAAAAGAAAATTTGGCTTGTGCTAGACATTAGGCTTAAAACTGAGCCACAAGACCAGGCCGACAGGGAAGCTACTATGTTGTCATGAAGTTTACAATCTAATGAAAGACAGAGAATAGTGCTTCAAAATCCGCTTCGGGGCTGGGTGAGAGAGATCAGCAGATCAGATCGCCTACTGTGCAACATGATAACTAGAGTTCAAGTCTTTAGAAACCAAAAGCTTCTGGCTTTATCTGCACACCATAGCAGCTCCAGCACTGTGAACTCCGAAGGACTCAGGGGCTTGCTGGAGGCCTGACTAGTTCTAGAATCAGTGAAAAGCTCTGTCAATGGAGCAAGGCAGAGAGTGACAGGTTAGGACATCTGAGGCTCTCCGA
This sequence comes from Arvicola amphibius, assembly GCF_903992535.2. Taxonomy (NCBI): domain Eukaryota; kingdom Metazoa; phylum Chordata; class Mammalia; order Rodentia; family Cricetidae; genus Arvicola; species Arvicola amphibius. The sequence goes on from NC_052048.2 coordinate 162,831,055, forward strand.
GGGACTCCACACATGAACATGTGCCTATACAACACACATGCCTCCCATGTACAGGAGGTAATGTGCACGCGTGCATGGCTGCACAGACAGACAGGCAGACAGAAACACACACACAGGCATGACTGAGGTAGCAATCATGAAACAGCTCAAACAGCAATAATAACAATGGAACTGCAGCACATCTGAGGAACTAGAGAGCCAGGCAAGGGTTTCCTACAGGAAACATTTCATCTGAAATCTGAAGGTCACTGTGATTCTGCAGATGAGCCAGCCTGGCAGTAGGTTATGCTGCGGAAGCCCAGGAACAAGATGGTAGGAAAAACTTTATGGATCTCCTCCTCCTAGGTTAAGAAAAATACCAATACAGTATATGACATCTTAAAGGCACAATCCAGGTTAATCCCACTTCCCCTAAAAGCCCTACTCCCACGGATCTCACTCATTTCACATGAAAATTGTTGCAAAAGGAATAGGTCGAGCATATCATAAACCTACAGAAAGGCAGAATTCCAAATCTACTATTGTCAGTTGAAGACAATTAGCTTAATTGCAAAACTATAACATGGCTGATACTTGGTGACTTTGCACTGTGCCGGTAGGAAAATCCTACAGCCCATATGCCGTTAACAGTTACCCGCCCTCTCGGGCGTGGCTTCTTATACTATTTATGCCGATGTAAATCATATAAATCGTGTGTCTGGCCTCTTTTCCGGGCTGTGGGATTCAGTTGCTGTTCTCCGTTCCAGCAGGGGATATTGATTTGTGAGTCCACTCCTAAATAAATAAGCCTCTATTATTCCTCAATTCTGAGCTACGGTGGGATTTCTGTTAAGTGTCCTTCTTCACACTTTTCTGAGTACTCAGATGCTTTTTGGCATCTAACATTTCGTTCTCTAAACTCGGCTAGCATTTTCCTCCTTGTCAAGGTATCTCACTGTTTCAGATCTTCTTTAATGCTTCAGTGTCTAAAACAAACAAGCAAGCGAGCAAAAAGAAGAAAGAAAGAAAAAAAAAAACACTCCCTAGAATTTCCTTTTATTTTTAAATAGAAATTCACTTTATCATGCTAAGCAATGTTCCCTTTTCCCTAAAAGAAACTAACTACTTTTCTTTTTAAACCTGCTGCACATAGCAACCATCTTTGATAAATAAATGTCCTCTGCATTTCTAAGTCTCACAAACCATAATGACCGCTACTACTCATGCATACAAAATTTTTCATGTGGACATTTTCCAAAGTTCCATTTCATTTGGATTTCTAATTTGTCAAAGGTTAAACAGGCCTTATTCATTTTCAGAGATTACAAACTAATTACCAGAGTTAAGGGTGTTTTTAAATTGGAAACTCAGTAGTATTTCTATCTTTATGTTTACACTCTGTATCACATCTTTGACATACCAGAATCATGTAGAAAGCTATTAAAACACTTCTTTGTGCACTAGAACTAGTCACCAAAACCCATTAACTCAGAGTCTTCAGCAGAATCAGAGTATGGGTGTCTTGATGTTTTCTTTCCTTAGTGTAGCTAGCTTTGAGAAGCACTGGTTAGCAATACTCTATACTAGCTTTTATGCTATCAAGGTGTGAATAGGATGATATTAAGCACCATATTATAAAATCTCTTGTTATTGAGGATTTCTTGTAGGGGTGGGCATGGAGGAGAAGGTTAAACATAACCATATGCACTAGGGTTGATTCAAATTGTTGATATATTCTATTTCTGCTACAAGTAAATTTATAAAACATTAATTTTACTATATCATAAGAATCACAGACCCAGAGAGACTAGGTAACAGGATGGACTCAAGGAGGGACACTCAGATTTTCCTGGGAAGGGAAAATAAAAGAAATTTTATGAGTTGATTGGGGATGGGTGTGGATTGAAATATGAGGAATCGGGTGGGAGGAGAGTACTGAAAGAGACTCTTTCTTAAATATAATTTAATTTTTTATTTTTTTTAAAAAGAAAACAAACTATCTTTTCTATTATACATACCAATTCAAGTTCCTATTTCCTCCCCTCCTCGCATTCCCTCCACTTACCCATCCCATTCACTCCACAGAGCGGGTAAGACACATAAATTTGGGGAAAGTCCAAGGCCCTCCCTACTATATCTAGACTGAGCAAGATATCCATCCAAAGAGAAGAGTTCCCAAAAAGCAATAGGGATAAATCCTGGTGCAACTGCCAGAGACCCTTCAGTCTGCCTAGCCATACAACTGTCAACCACATTCAGATGCCCTGGTTTGGACCTATGCTTGTTCCTTCCCTGTCTGGCTGAAGTTGGTGAGCTCCCACTAGCTCGGGTAGTGATATTTAAGATATTCATCACTCCTCCTACAGGGCAAGGGCACGCACCCTCTCCTCTATGGCTTAGGGGCTTAGCTGAGGTCATCCTTATGAATTCCTGGGAATTTGTCCAGTGCCAGGTTTCAAAAGAAAACACCATCCTGAGTGAGGTAACCCAGACCCAAAAAATGAATATGGTATGTACTCACTCATAAGTGGATACTAGCTATAAACAAAGTATATTGAGCCTATAGTAGATGATCCTAGAGAAGCTAAGTAACAAGGTAAACCCTAAGAAAAACATATATAGATCCACCTGGAAAGTCATAATAGACAAGATAGCCTGACAAAATTGGGAGCATGGGGGTGAGGGGAGAAGGGAAGGCGGATGAGATATTGAGGGAATAGGATAGTGGAGATGGAGGAAGGAAAGAGGTGTTTTGATTGAGGGATCCATTATGAGGTTAACATGAAAGAGACTATTAGAAAGGGGAAAACACTTCAGGATCAGAATGGAAAGCTGGTGTGAAGGAAGCTTGAATCTACAAGGATGACTCCAACTAAAACTCCTAGAAGGAGGGAATACATATCATAAATTGACTATCTCCTGTGACCAGGAAGGGACTGGGATACCAACCCGGCCACATAACCTTCAACCTACAGTCTGCACTGTGTTATGGGATATACTGGGGTAAGGATGGCACAGAGATTTGGGGCGTGATCAACCAATGGCTAATCCAGCCTGAGACCTATACCATGAGAATAAACACATTTCTGATACTGCTGAAGTGCCAGAATCCAGAAGCTGGAAGGTCCAAAGACTTAGGGAAAAAAAATGTCAATATGTAATGACATCTAACAATATTCTGCTATACTCATAGATTGGTGCCCAGCTCAAAAGTCACCTGAAAAACTTCATCCAGCAACTGATGGAAACAGATGGAGGGAATAAAAGGAGAAGAGGGAGGTGAAACTGTGTTCATAATATAAAATAAATAAGTTATAAAAAGAAACTAAAAAGGTAACAAGCAAGAAAGAATTTCAGACCTATACCTGAGCTAATTTATATTTTGATTTTGTGGTTTTTTTTACAGTGAGAAATTAATACACATGTTTCCTCATTGCATATGTATGTAATTGTAAAAGACAATCATCGTTTTTTTGTTGACAATTACTACTTGTTGTAAAATTGATCATGTTTGCAAAGATTTGAATCTGGTCCAGCAAAATGTTTTCTATTTGTGGAACTCAACGGCAAACTGCCAAACAATTACTCTAAATCCAAGCACCATAAAGCATATTGCCAAGGACACGAGTAGCCTCGATCCCATAAAAGAAACAATTAGTGTCTGGAAGTGAAAGTAACAGAGATGACGTGACATTTGTTTAAAAAGGCAGGACATACAGTACAATGTCTTGAATGCAAGTTCACAGATAATGCTGATACTTTAATTTGTGGGCATTTCCTCACATGTAAGGAAGTATTTCACCTAAATATATGAGTAACTGTGTTTATTCTTGTCTTTGTTTTACTGATACAGTATAAGAATCTGACAATATTCCACTCGCTGTCTTTCAGACTTTCTGTTCAATAGCTTGCTTGATTTCTATCCACATCATTCTGATTTTGTAGAAAATATTTTTTCACAAAAGCTCATTTACACAAACTTGTCTGATGTATACAAAAATCATAGCATATACTGAAGACAAAGCATTTTGAAAACAAGATGATATACAGTGATTTAGAACTTTGAAACGTAAACTTAGATGGGGAGTCTCTTCTTGGACCACACTAACTGTAGCAACTCTATCTTCATGTGAAGAGAATTAGTAAGGAGGGCATTCAGGAAAATCAAAAGACCTAAACCAAAGGATTTAAAGAGAGTTCGGTGTTAAAGACAAGGAGTCGAGTAATGGATTCATCTGTGTCTTTCCTGCCCTCCTCCTTTGTGCTTCTAAACTGTTGGGTAGGAATCGTCACTGCAGGAAATAAGCACAGACACCAACAGAAGACTGTAAAAAAATGAAGTGTCTCCTCTGTCACTCTTTACCTTAAAACTCTTCAGTGCGGCCTACCCGTGCCTTCAGTGTCAGGTATGACTCACAGTGGCCATGGTGGAAGGCTCCCTCGAAGAAGAGAGGCACCCTGTCTTTTCCTTTTCATTGACGCATCCTTCTTCGAAAATCACATGATTAATCTTTTGTTTTTTTAGCAATATTACTTTCTCGTCCATTAAATGTGAGCTACATGAGAACAAAATTGGTGTCTTTTCACTGATATGTCTATAGTGCTTAAGACAATACCTGGAGAAGGTGTTCAGAAAGTAGTTCTCAACTGACTGAAGATTCTCCAATTAGTGTATTCTTGTAAGTGATGTTGATTAAAACTCTCCATCAGTGCACAAAGGAGCACGGTCCATGCTTTCTTACTGGTATTTGGTTTCCTTATTTTGTGTTAACCAAGATCCCAAACTTCTCAATCTTCAAGTTATTATAGAAGCAATCCTACCATTTTCCATGTATTCACCAAAAAAGATACATTGAAATGCCCAGATTAATGTATTTCAACCTGTTTTTCAAGTTTGACTCCTATCATTTCTCTCTTTTTGGTGATCTTACTGGCTAATAAAGACAACAATTTGTCTTTTTTTTTTGCTATTAAATTCATTAATCATTTCTCCCCTTTATAAACGCCCTCCACCCTATTTATCTAATGCCCATTTTTTGATAAGCATATGTCTCATTCCATGTGGCACGTGACATATCAGTGTCAAACTCTATTGCATCCAGATAGTATCCTTTTAGAAACATATCTGAAGAGAGAAACATATTTGAAGATCGTAGTTAAAGGTAAAATTAGGACTCCATGAACTCTTTATGATTTTTTTTGTATTATATGATGCCAATCTGAGGAAATGCAGGCCCTCCCTAGATACAAACTCAGTTTCTCATCTTATATATTTCCTGAGCAAAAGTTTTTCCTTTGCAAAATGGAGATGGACCTGCTTACTACAATGTATAGATGAGATATAAAGAAGATAAATGTAAGTCCCCTAAGCTTATATAAATAGAAATTTCTAAATTGAGGAAGAACAGGTCAATTTACCAATGTAGTAAGAGGAAATAAAAACTGTAGTCCATTGAATATATTTCATCATACACGAGAATAAGATCACATGGCTTTTGTCTCTCACAATTTCTAATAAATATAGTGTATCTTCATGCCCAAAATTAAAGGAATAAAATAAATTTGTTCAAAATCATCAAGAGTAGTCAAGGAGTTCTACAGTATTTGAGGATACATATAAATAGCACAATATAGCTCTTCTAATAATGTCAACATAATTTTGAAGATAATTCCAAAATATCATATTCTTCAGACACTATAATGCGTCACAGAAAAATATGCTTTATTATGATTTGCTGATTGGCTAGCAGCTAATATTCAAGAAAAAACTTACTCTAACCTAATAATAATTTCAGTAGGAACATCTTCAAATTTTTCTGTTGAAAGTTAATAGAAAAATAACAAAACTTATGTCACAGGCCCTCAGGTATGAGTTGATATAACTGGAAGTTTTATTCTGATAAAATAAAACGTATTCATGAATAATGTACATTATCTACTTCAATAATATATTTAGACTTAGTATGAAGAAGGCAGGGGTTTTATAATAGAGTTATTTAGGTTACTTATATATACGTCAATATAAGAATGAATTGATATACTGTTATAGATAGGTCAGATTTATTTTTCTCATAAAAGACAATGATTTAGAATTCATGTGAACTTCAATATATGTGTTATTAATTTTTATTGTCATACAATTTTATCAGATTATATACAAAGCTTTAAAATATTAATTTCACAAAATAGTACTAAGAATACAAATGGAATCACATGTTAATATTTTAATCGAAATTTTAGATGTATCCTATATGAGCAAAATGAGCAATTGATAGGCCAAAATTAGAAAACTGTCATTGTGTAAAGTTTATTTCCTAAACTATATTTTACTGATAGTTATTATGTGCGTGTGTTGTGGTGTGGTGACATATATTTAGGGATATACACATGTGGAGATCAGGTGACGAATTGTGGAGTCAGATCTCTCCTTTCATCTTCATATGGTTAAGGAGATTTGGCTCATGTGCTTTACCTTCTCAGTCACCTTGCTGGGCCTGGGTAAAGATTTTAAAAGTGAAGCTGATGCAGGTAGGGGAGAAACCCGGAGTTAACATGTAAAGAATGCAAATAGATCCATATATATCTCAGTGCAAGAAACTCAAGTCCAAATGGACCAAAGACCTCAATATAAATCCAGTCACACTGCACCCATTATAGAAGAGAAAGTGGAAACTGGCCTTCAATGCTTGGGCACGGGAGATGACTTTCTAAATATAACACCGGTAGCATAGTCACAGAGAGCAACAATAAACAAATAGGACCTTATGAAACTAAGAGGCTTCTGTAAGCACACAGTCAATAAGACAGAACGGCAGCTTACTGAATGGGAAAAAATCTTCACAAACCCCACATCAGACAGAGGCCTGTTCTGTAAAATATATAAAGAACTCAAGAAACTAAACATCAAAATGCAAAATAATCCAATTAAAAATGGGGTACAGATCTAAACAGACAATTCTCAACAGAAGAATCTCAAATGGCCAAAAGTCACTTAAGGAATTGCTCAACATCTTTAGTCATCAGAGAAATCCAAATCAAAATGATTCTGTGATACCATCTTATACCTGTCAGAATGGCTAAGATCAAAAACACCAATTTAGGTTATGTTGGAGAGGATACAGTGCAAGGGAAAAAACCCTCCATTGCTTCCTGAAATACAAACTTGTACAACCACTTGGAAATCAGTGTGACAGTCTCTCAGAACACTGGAAATCATCCTACCTCAAGAACCTGCAATATCACTCTTGGGCATATACCTAAAGGATGCTCAATTATTCTATAAGGACATGTGCTGAACTATGCTCATAGCAGTATGATTGTAATAGCTAGAATGTGGAAACAACATAGATGCCCCACAAAGAATGGATAAAGAAGATATGGTGTATTTAGAAAATGAAGTACTACTCAGTTGTAAAATTTGCAAATTTGCATGCAAACGGATGGAATTAAAAAAAATGCTTTATGAGTGAAGTACCCAACCCAGAAAGGCAAAAATGGTATGTAATCACTGGATTACATGGTATGTAATAACTGGATTACATGGTATGTAATAACTGGATATTAGACATAAAGCAAAGGCTAACAAAGCACAGTCCACAATCCTAGAGAATCTAGGTTACACGGAGACCACTAGAGAAAACAAAACGTGGATCTCCCTGAGAAGGGGAAATAAACAAGACCTCCTGAGAAAACTGGGAGTATGGGGATGAGGGGAGAAAGGAGTGAGGAAGAGGATGGAGAGAGCAGAAAGGGATGGGGAAGAAGAACCTAAGGGAGTGAGATGGTTGAGATGAAGGAAGGACAGAGAGGGTAAGCAAGGAAAGTGATATCTTGACTGAGAGGAGCCATTATGGGGCTAAGCAAGAAACCTGGCACTAGGGAAATTCCCAGGAATCCACAAAAATGACCCCAGCTAAGACCCTAAGCAATAGTGGAGAGGGTGCCTGAACTGGCCTTGCCATGTTGTCAGATTAATGACTGTCTTAATTGTCATCATAGAACCTTCATCTAGCAACTGATGGAAGCAGATGCAGAGATCCACAGCGGAGCACTGGGCTGAGCTCCCAAGTCAAGTAGAAGAGGAGTGAGAATATGAAGAAAGGGGTCAAGACCATGATGGGGATAACCACTGAAACAGCTTACCTGAGCTAATGGGAGCTCAGGGACTCTGGCCTGACAGCAAGGGAACCAGCATAGGACCAAACTAAGCTCTCTAAATGTGGGTGACAGTTGTATGGTTGAGATAGTCTGTGGGGCCACTGACAGTGGAACCAGGTTCTATCCCTAGAGCTTGAACTGGATTTTTGGAGCCCATTCTGTTTGGAGGGATACCTTGCTCAGCCTAGATAAAGTGGGGGAGGGCCTTGGTCCTGCCTCAAAACAATGTGCTAGAATTGTTGACTCTCCACAGGAAGTCCTACCCTCTTTGAGGAGTGGGTGAGGGAGAAAGTAGAAAGAATAGGAGGATGGGAGGGAGTGGGAACTGAGATTGACATGTCAATGAGGAAAGATTGTTCTCTTAATTAATTAATTACTTAAAATTTAGAAACGGTAAAAGAATTTTAAAATAAGACCTTTGCATATAATAACTTTGACTAGACCCCTTGGCTATAATTTTAAGTCATTTCAATATACAAAGGCCTGAAAGCTTTATATTTATATACATTTATATGTCTGATGCTACAGTAAGTTCAAAAATTAATGTTTCAATAGTGAATATAATGTAAGGGATATATCAGATTACTTTTCATAAGACTTAACATTTAAAACTTGCCACATTACCTTACTTATCATCATTTCTGATTTTTGTACTTTATTAATTTCATGTAAGGACAGACTAAGATTCCTAGTGAGATCAAGAGCACAAGGGCATCTGGAGAGCACTAACGTGGACCGATGTCATAAGAAACAAGGAAGGAAGGAAAGAATTTCCCAGTCATCAGGCACACAGGATCTGCCTTGGTCTTTCCTTGTTCAGTCTTGGGCTGTTCTGCTTCTCTTTCGTTTTTTTTATATCCTAAAAACTGACCAATAGATAAGTCTCTAGTATGAGTATGATATTGCTGGAAAGTAAAATTGGGGTAATTCAATGGAGTGATTCTTTCAAAAGCACAAAAAAACTATTTTATGGTAATTTGTTCCTCACTTTGATAATGTATTTATACCTTAGAAGCCTAAAAAAAATTTATCTACGTGCAGACTGTCTATACAATAGTAAAATAATAAATATATTGAAACCTATTTTAAATTTTGATTTAGTTAAATAAGTACTTAGTATTTACAGAATGAAATTGATATTTTATGTTGTTTATGTTATATAAACAGTAAAGAAAAATGGAAGAGCTAGAGGCCTCCTACATACATACATGTCTGTGCTACTGGAGAAATGGGATGTCTTAACCGGAGATGATGCTGAACTCAGAATGAACTGATATGGCACCATTGCTCTCTAATATACCTGAAACTACAGCAGAGTCACTGTTCTCTACTCATAAATGCTGACGACCTTTCTAAATATTTATATTTTAGAACAATGATAACCTATTACATAATTGAGATGTAATAATCTTAGTACATATATGGCTAGGTAATAAGACAGTGGTTACCGCAGAGGAGAGCATAATTAGTAATTCAGTAATTAGAACCGGCTGCAACCCCAACTATGTGAAGGATTACATTGAAAAACCCAATTGCAGTTCCTTCATCTATATCTATAAAAAAAAAACTGCTCAGCCGGGCGGTGGTGGCGCACGCCTTTAATCCCAGCACTCGGGAGGCAGAGGCAGGCAGATCTCTGTGAGTTCGAGACCAGCCTGGTCTACAAGAGCTAGTTCCAGGACAGGCTCTAGAAACTACAGGGAAACCCTGTCTCAATAAACCAAAAAAAAAAAAAAAAAAAAAACTGCTCACGATTTAAAGGAATGAATGTATTTTTGTAATTTAGCTATATAAGTCTAAAAATTTGTTCCCATTCCTTTGCCTGCTTATGGTCCATAACAGCCTTCTGACTGTTTTATTTTCAATAGTCCTGAGAAGTAGTAAAAGACCATCTTTGAAAATAGATTTAATGAAGTGCTTTCTTTTTGTATCTTATATAGAGGAATAAAATTAAAAATGGAAAACTTATAAATGCTAAAATACATGAGAAATTTTGTAAAGTAAAATCATTTGTATGGGGACTGCCAACAAATTACCAAGAGTAAGCATTCTGATTCTGACAGGGGCTTTTGCAGTCAGATTCAGAAATAATAAACTGAGCAGGTTCATGCTAATTTTTATTTATTTCCAAAGGTAAATTGTATAAACTATATTATGCCCAATACAAAGCCTTTTAGTTAAGGAAAGCTATTGTATTTTGTATCCTCTGAGCAGTAACTCCAAAGGCCAGGGTAAAGAAAGTACGGAAAGTAATGAGAAGTAAAAAATAAACCTTAGAATGTTGCTAAGTCAAAAGCAGCCTCAAGATTCATGTGGAAATATATTTATAAGACCTATAAACATAACCTTGATTTTTTGTATTATTATAATGGTCTACCATTTAACGAGCATCTGCTTTGAACAGGATGTTAGAATACAGAAAGTAGAAATTCTAGCCAAGTCATTAGCAATTTTAAGGGGACATTATGTATATGTGGCCATACAGACCCCCCACACACACACACACATGCAAACATATGAACTGGTGGAGTCAGGAAATTTACATATATTCAGAGTATTTCTGCTTGGAAATGCAGTATTAACTTACCCACACAAGGATATACTTAGTCATTAGAAATTTTGTCTGCTCTACAGAACTGTACAGTCAGTAATAGACTGAAGGACTGTGTACCACTTTAGCCAGGTGAGACTGACCCACTCAGTACCACCGAATCTTTGGACCTGGCAACATCAGTTAGTTCCTTGTAACGATGGTGCCATTTACGGCTTACCCAGTTGACTAGTTAATGGGCTCATTCTTCTCTGACACTGAATTAAGGCACTGCAAATGGTTTACCTGTTTATTAGCCCAGACCTCAAGAAAAACATCTAAAATTATTGAGGATACTTAATATGGAAAATGGAGAACAATGATAAAAAACATACCTGCTTAATTAAAATTGTAATCTTAGAGACTCCAGTATTTCATTCAACTACAATCTGGGAAAAACTGAATGACTAAAACCTAAAGTGTTATGAATGGACATATTACAATCACATAAATTCCCTATCAAATGTATTGCTGAATAACCCACTATTCCCAGAAAAGAATTAAGAAGAAATCATAGAGAATTGGCAACTTTCAGAATTACTCTGTCTGAAAGTAAAGGGTAGGGTTTGAAAGATTCTTCTACAATTTAATTCAATGAAAATCATTCATAAATCATGTTTTGCACACTGGAAATGCTGCTGGGGATAGACCATGAGTCAACCATGCATGAGACCCTGTCTGAGCACCTTGACAAAACAAGAGGAAAAAATAATGAAAATATCTTGTCCAGTGTTGTATTGATATTATAAAACATGACTATAACTTTATTTCCACCAAGCAGAGTAATTATTCTGTCTTGCTAAAGAATGCAGCAGTTTTTCTGTTGTGCCTAAATATGATTTTTTTGGTCGGTTACTTTAAATACCTAAGTTGTGTCAATATCTTATAAAACTATAAATCTTAATCTCCAAGATCAGATGCAGCAGTATGCTCTGTCACTGTCAGCTTCTTCCCTGAGCAACGCTATGGAACCACATGGCACTATAATCAGCAAGGACATTTTCTGAAATCTTTGAATGAGAGTCCAGTGTTTCCATCCTAGACTACAGTAAATGAGTATGTTTCATAGTGGTTGACATATGTGAAATAAATCAGAATTCCACTGCAGTGTTGGGATTCTGTTGCTGTTGGAGGGCAAATGGATGTCTGTGTCTTTCACCATCTAACAATATTTACAAATATCAATTTGAGAGTAAACAATTTTGATTTAATTACTGCTATAATAACTTCAAAAAGCTCTTCACTTGAACACAAAACAATTTTTTCGTATAGTATTCGAGTTGTGTGTAGTTGCAGTCTGAATGCCGCTCACAGCAAACACTGAACATGCGGAGGAGCATGGAGGGAGAGAGGACCAAACCTTCTGAAGATAGACGTGTTGAATGCACATTTGGTCGTTACAAGCAAATAGTGCAGAATATTAGACCAAATGATTAATTTTTGCATAACTTCCATTTGGTCTTTAAACACAGAGGTGTATGTATGATTAACCCTTCAAAACAAATCACAGATAGGAACATGTTAATTAAGGATTCAGAAGAGAACCTGGACAGATTGGAACTCTGTGTCTGAAAAAATTGTTTGTTCCTTTAAGCACGGAGGTAACATAGATGCAAGGATGAATAATATATTTTCTATGAATGAAGAAATTATATAAATTTCAAATTTACTCCTCTAGTCATACATATAAATAGACAGCAAGGCTGATTAGCTAGTGGTTTTTTTTATCTAAAGAGTATCTTTTTGATATAACTCATTTTAAAAATGACCTAAACTTCAGTTTCCCAAAAGGTTAATATCCCCATCCTATACACACACACAGACACACACACACACACACACACACACACACACACACACATATATATATAAACTATGTATATAGATATAGGTATATTAACTATATGTGTATACATATTAACTATGTATGCATATATAGAGATATATTAACTATGTATGTATATATATTAACTATGTATGTAGAAATAGAAAAATAGATAGAGAGATAGATAGACAGACAGACAGACAGACAGACAGACAGACAGACAGACAGACAGACAGATAGATAGATAGATAGATAGATAGATAGATAGATAGATAGATAGGTTAACCTACAAGTGGCTGATTCTGAAAGTCATTTTTTCCACAGAAGCATAATCTGAGGTTTCCAGGTTAGTGTCAAATGCTTATTGAATGTGACTAATTTAGAAACTATTTATATTCCCTTGGGTGGTGGCAAAAGGAATGATAATGAGGGGCAAGTATTTCACCATTAACCCTAGGCAGAGAGCTAGGCCACATTCAAGAGGGTAAACTGGAATTTATCACCACAGTCATTGAGAGTACATTTGGGAATATCTCCAAATGTCAGCAGCTTGGTTTGGTGAGTTGTGTATGAGCTAATGTGCTTCTTATTGCAGCTATGAAAATAGTATTATATTCTCAGTTATACATCTTAATAAAATGAAGGCAAGATAGTTTCCCGAAGTTCAAACAGTACCTAATTAGAGAGGAAGCCAGAAGTTGATTTCTATTGTACTTTATTGTTTTTAGAAGCCAAATACACAGGACTGCTTCAGACCTAACCTTTTGCCACAATTATCCATGCCAATCTGCCTTGCACCAAAGAGTATTCTGGACTCTAAAATTATCCATTTGCATTATCTTATCCAAACTCAGAGATCTCTGTGTAACTGATCTTGGTGAGTATATTAGAACCTTTATTAAACATGTCTATAATTAAGGGAGGGAGAAGATGGGTTTGTGCATGTTGGGTGGGTGGATGGGTGGGTGAGTGGGTGTGGGTGTGGGTTGTATGCTTACATACACTGCAGGCAACAAGACGACTACAGTCAAGTGTCAAATTGTAGCATATCTGTTCAAGTCCAACAAGACACTGGACAGTCAAACCACCTGAAGCTTGCTCTGAAGTCTTTCTGCCAATATTAGTCTTATTGGTGGTTGGGGTAGAATATAGGAACAGATTTAAAAGAAAGTGAAAAATTACCTTCTTATACTTCATGATGTGCCACCATATGATGGGGTAGCTGGGGCTCTCGCTAAACTTACAGGTTGAAAATGGGCTCCCATAGAGAAGATGGACCCAGACACTCAGAACAGGTATTGGAAGTACAGTTTCAGCAGGGATTCCTTCTAGTAGAGGTTAAATAACATTGGAGGATGACTTCCTTCTCCCTTCTTCATGCAGAAAAAAAAATCACACTCATCTAATAGTAGTCTTGGCTTATAAGGGCACAGCCTTCTACAACACCAGGAGGCCATGGAGCTTTGGTGGGTCTCCAAGGACAGTCAGCAGATTGGCCTCTCACTGTCAGGCAGCTGGCAGCTCTCTGCACCCTCTTGAGGGGCCTGTGCAGCTGTGGTTTATGTTTCCATGTAGCCTTGCCAGAGGTCCCCTCCCCTTAAACAGGTCCAGCTTCCACAATTAGTGTGTATTCCAAATGAGCTAGGTATGGAACCCATTAGGTCCCAGAGGCCTCATGGAGCTATTTACACTGCTTTGGACTCTTTCCAGGATCGCAGACTACGTGGGATGTGTAAATTAAGGAAGTCTTACAGAGCAATGGCTGTGACTGGAACATACACCATGGCTTTAGCTCATGCCCATTTTCTAGTGCTTTTCTTGGCTTCATTTTCACAATTTTATTGTTCTGAAAGACAAACGTTCTGTGTTTTTAAAACCACACTTTAGAAAGAATTTCTTTCTTTTCCTTTCCTCCGTGTGCCTAGTTCTATTCCTCAAGCATGAAGAAAAGGGAAGACTAATCATTCTTTTCTTGGCAGTAAGGCCACTTGGGGCTTTTATTTGCATTCACCTGGCCAAGTCGTAAATGCCATTCACCACCTATACAAATGGTTTCTTTAGTTAGAATAATAAATTGATTTCAGTTAATAAAATAAAAAGCCAGGTGAGTTTATCTTGTATATAGTGGAGAACACGCATTAGACAGGTGTGTGGGAGAAGAGCAAGTTACAGGAAGGCCATTCCTCTAGTCTTGAAGCCTAAAAATCCCAAGTCAGAAATATGTATTTGTTAATCTGAAGCTTCAACTATACACTCACAGAATATGAGATTGACTTTGCTGGTTTTTCTCTCCCACACTCCTCTCTGCCCCGTGAGCTATTTTCTCTCAGTCTCTCCATATCTACATAGCCCCAAGTTTTTGCCTCATTTTGTTTGTTACTGCTACTTAGTAACACCGAGCCTGCCACACTGGCCCTGAATGTACAGTAACTTAATTCTCTGGGAATCTGGACAAGGAAATCCTTGATGTCAAGGAAAACAATGTCAGTCAAGACTCAGGAAGTTAGTTATCAGATGAAGACTTGTTGATGATTTTGATGGTGACAATTCTAGAGCTGTGGATGCTTAACTTGAATGTATTCAGCATTTATTTGGAATCATTAAGGATGCAATATCATTTGGTTTTAATACCAACCATCATGATATCCCTACTAAACTAACATGATTTCTTAAAAGAAAAGACATCTCCAACCACACAACTGTCTATCACATACTTTTTTTTCTCTAATTAAAATGTGTGTTTGTTGAATGCCCCAAATGCCTCTTTTACTCTTCCAAGAATGGTCTTCCAGGGCTGGAGAGATGGCTAAATGACTTAGAAAATGTGTTGCCAAATCTCATGACCTGCGTTCAATGCCTGGAACTCACCTGGAGGACGGAGAGACCTGACTCCTACAAGTAATTCTTTGACTTTCACATGTATGCTGTAACATTTGGCAGCCCCCACCCCAAAATGGTTTGGAAAAAAAAAGGAATAGACCTTCAAGTTTCATCTATTAAATGACATCATTTTAGCAGTTACCACTAAGTTTTTGTCCTGCTTTAAGTCACTCAAAAATATAAGGTCAAACACATCTCAAGAAAATTGACACTTTAAGTTTTCTTATGGAATAAAATCTTACAAGAGGCAAAGGAATGCTCTCCACCTGAACATCTAGGAGCCATGAAATTAAAAGGCAGCAATTTGGGACAGCCTGAGTCTTAGTGTGTGTTTACACACTTCAAAAGCTGAAGCTAGTCTTCGCCTGTTTAAAGCAGTTAACTAGGACTTTTAATAATTTACTAGTAAATTCCAAAAAACTGGAAACTTATCAAAATCATATATATATATGTATATATATATATATATATTATATATATTTAAATATGTATGTGCATATAAGTATATATAAAGTGAAAGTGTCAAGAATATCCCCCAATAGACCATTGCTACTCACAATAAACCAAGGAGAATTCAATCCTACTTGCCCAAGTCTACATGTCTAGTCTATGGGAGATCTAGAACTTACCTTAGATATGCTTAATTTTCAATCTTTCAGTTACTCTACTGCATCTGCATTCTCTGTTTAGCTTATTTGGATCTGCACATTGAATATGACTTGCATCGATGGCATTTCTCACCAAAACGTTTGCTTAGTTTGTTAACTAGCATCTTCTGCATTGCTGCCTGTGTGGCAACACCTAATAAATACCCCCATGATGTGTGTCCTTCACTTACATTAGGTACTCTCGGTCACGTGCTGTCACATGTCTTTTTTTTTTTCGGTGTTGTAAATTTTATTTTTGCCAGAACTTGGGAATGAAACACAATTACAGATTGATTGATCTTTTAGTGGATTTGACTGTTCTTTTCATCTTTAATTGGAAAAACAAATCTTAAACACCATGCTTCATACTGTAAGTGTTCCAGGCGAGGGTGGAACTATTGTAAGTTCTACTTAAGTCCAATAATTGCATGCATTTCAACCTAGCTCAATATATTTGTGTAAAGAGTGACATAGTCTTGCTATTATATTTGACAGAGAATTTGAAAACAGATATCAAGATTTCCAGAAATAATGTCACTATTTTGGCATAATCACAAGTCCATTTTTTCATCAGCATATATGTTTATTCTGCCACTATTTTTTTCATGGTTTATTTTTTTTATATTTAAAATTTCCATCTCCTCCCCTCCTCCTCCCTCTTCCACTCCCCTCCTTCTCCCCCTTCCCTCCCCTCCTTCTCCCACTTCCCTCCCCTCCTTCTCCCCCCTTATCCCCTCCCCTCCTCTCCACCCATACCTCCCCTCCCTCCTCTCAAGGCCAAGGAAGCCATCAGGGTTCCCTACTCTATGCTAAGACCAAGGTCCTCCCAACTCCCCCCAGGTCCAGGAAGGTGATCAACCAAGCTGAGAAGGCTCCCACATGTCTTTGGTGACTCTGATATTCTTTCTTTTTATATATTTTAAATCATATGGAATAATAGGCCTCAAATGAAAGTAGGCAACCCACACCAGAGAAGACATTTACAAACTCCAACCTGAGAAAAGTTTCCACAAAGAGAGCATCACACCTGTGTGGATAATGGGCATAACAGAACCTGCCTTACTGCATGTGTGCCTACAGTTTGTTCTGTACCTATTAGAAGGGATTATTGACACTTTCCGAAAATACAATCTCAGGGAAACCAACAGCAAATTAATTTTGGTATGAAAAGAAATTGAAATTAGTTGTTGCTCTGTGCACTAGGATGGCCTAATTTTCATTTAACTCTGAGTTATTCACACACTATACTTAATCTACATAAGAATCACAAATTCATGTATATTTCAATTCAATTTTTGTCTCATAAAAGAAATGTCCTCTAAGTCAAACAGCATAGAGAGAATAAAAAGCTTTGTAAAATTCCTTTCCAATCTTACAACTATTTTGGGTGTAGGGAGGGTATTTTGGAGCTATAATCTTTTATCAAATGAGTACCAGTTTATTTTAACCATGGGTACATTTTGTAAAATAATACTAATGGAGCAGCCCTTTTCTTTCTTAACCAAATTCATCCCAATTAAATTCAACTGCACTATTCATTTAGAAATTTGATAATGTTCTCTTGTGTGAGTTCTAGGAATATTTGAAAGCCCATCGCATATAAATTATATCATGGAAAAGCTGTATAAATATTCTATTATGGCACATGCTGTTCTGAGGATCTGTCAGGATTTCCTTTATACACTCCATCTTGAGTGGTATATAAATCAGATGTAAAAATTCATGTTGGACTGAAACTCAGCACAGAAAGCCTCCTCCAGAGGCGAATGCTTTCTTCAAAATGTGGTTTAAATTATGCTGGTCATTTTTAAGTTATAGAAGTACAGAAAATGTATTTGTGGTTTTGAAGGAAAGAGGTTTTTCCATTTTCATAACTCATTAGGAAACTTTACAGGCCTTTAGACCATTTTGTGGTTTAGTTTTTCTCAGTCTTTTTTCTCCAAAGCGATATTAAAAGCTGAGTGGTGTCTGCTATGAGCTGATAATTACCATTCTGAATAGAAAGGTGTGTGGAGATATATATATATCTCCCATTGATATTGTGGCTGGAGTGCATGGTTGGGCCTAGGTCTGTCAGCTGCTCTTTGTTTACTCTTGGTATCACATGAAATATGGTCTATCACATGAAGACCTGAACTCAGTTCAGAACGTACTGCTTGACATTGTGAAGTTGCATTTTTAACTCACAGAGAAAAAAAAACTGAGCTAAGTACTGCTTTCTTTTGCCAAATGTTCTTACCTTACTTAAATTCTGTTTAAATTCTGCATGTTTAAAAGTATTCGATGATTAAAAATGCATATGTTTTGTGCAGAGGTAGTACTAATTCACTGAATTACTTTTTGTATATAGATAATGTGACTGAGTATTATTACAAACAACCAGGTTTTTATTTTAGCATGTGTAGAAGTTATGATTATATTATCTCTTTCAATAATATAAATTAAAACCTAAGAAAGTCTCATTTGGAGTGAGAAAGTCGACAAAGTTCACACAGTAGAGTAAGCTTCTTTCAAGTTACTTGAACATAAAATTAAAGATCCATTCTCTCATATATTTGAATTGCTTTAACCTATATTGCTTAATTCACTAATCCAGTAGATCAACAATTTTAGTAATTACTACTTAATGCTTTATTCATTAACACACAAAATTGTTACTATCTTTTCAAAGTAACTTTTTAAAAGTTTCTGTTTAGTACTTGGAGTCTGAATTCCCCGTCATGTTAAACTATTCCTGGTGAAGTCACTGAATTATTTGTTTGGGGAATAGTGATGATGAATCACCTGGAGAATAATCAAACGTTTGCCTGTTTCTAGCAGAGCAGAGGGTATTTTTCCTTTGGGATATAGTGAGGAACAGACAGTGGTCTCCCTGCTCCTGAATGTTTTATCTGCTAACCTAGTGTCATGGAAATTAGCCAGCGCTATACTACAGAGTGAACTGAAGGCCACTTCTATTTTTCAACATTAACAGAGAAGCAGGGTTACTAATGAGGGGTCATATCCCCAAACTCAAATCTGTAGAGCTGAATATTCTTGTTTCTATCTGGGTCATTTTTTTATTCTGCTCCACTTACTTTGACTAAATTGCTCTAATTTGTGTTCCATAATGTTACACTTGGTATAATTTTAAAATATTATATGCAATTTATACATCACTACAATTATCTTTTTTTAGTTTATTATTAAATTTATTTCTCTTATGATTTAAACTAGTATACATTCTCCAAAACATCTTTATATAACCCACTCAGTCATTAAAATCATCATTTTAGCTTTGGAAGGAAAATCTACACATTTTATTTTTTGAGCACCAGGTACATACTGAAATACAATTTTATGTTAGTTAAATATGTTTCAAAGTGAAGGATGGGCATTTAAGAATCATTGGAAATAAATATACTCTAAATAAAATAAAATCCTCTATAATTCAAGATTTGAGATTAAGCAAATAGTCTACACATCAACCAACCCGCTTAATTTCCTGAATTTAGAATACTACAATGCTATTATTTAAATAGCATTAACTTGCTAAATCAGACATTAATTTTCATGAGCAAGAGATTTTTTTTGTTTGTTATTCTTATGTAACATGCAAAATCATGACATTTTAGAAACTTTCAAGAATGTAAAACATCTCCTTACCTTGACTTTACCTTTAAGCACCCTTTTATTTGTCTACTAGAAGCTTCTTCCAATGGTTTTACGGGCTCCAGTTCTTTACTTTTCTTTTGACAAATCAGTACATAATTGGTACCATTATTATTTGACCAAAAGGTACCAAGAGAAGTTTCATAGCGTATACAAAACTCAACTTTACTGCCATCTTTTTGATATGGAGGAACCAATGAAATCTTAAAAGAAAACTGGTCAGTTTCACCATCACATGAATTAGGAACATATTCTGCTAAAATGTCATAATGGGACTGCCAGTCATCCAAGGACATGCGCACATATACTAACTTCTCAAAAGAAATGTTCAGAACTCGAATAATGCCCTTCACACTTGTCGCCCCGGGAAGGTGTTCAGTTGACTCCAGCACTGCTTTCTGTACTTGAAGCTGTTCCATAAGCTCTTCTTTAGAAGAGGGCAGTTCAAACAGTGGAGACAAAACATATTCTTCTGTGTGGAAGATGTTCCTACTTAAGTCAAAATCGGTTGAACTTGGTAAATCCCAGCAATCAAATTCTTTAACGGACACAAGACTGAATCCAAGACTGTCGGCAAAGGAAACCCTCCTGGACGCTGAAGTTGGGGTGTCCAGGTATGTGTCTTCAGAAGATCCTGATCCTCGTCTGCTTAGCTGAGGGGAGAAGCTGGGCTTGAAGGTCGCTTTAACTTCTTCATCTTCACACACAGAATCTGGCAGATTAGGAACTTCTAAAAACTTATCTCTGCGAATCTGACAAGGTTCTTCAGTGGGCTCCATTGGGCTGTCTGATATCAATAAGAGAAAACTGTACAGCTAGTTGAGGCTGATATTTGAGATACTGAGGCTTAAAATAAGTGTAAGGTTACAGTTGACATTGCAAAAGAAGTCAGCTCTATAAATAGGTCCAATGGCTTGTAAACTATGCTAGCCTGCCTCCAAGGCCTTTTATATGATAGCTTCCATGCTGCTCTGGCTAGTGTCCTCCAGATTTAACTCTTGATGTTACAAGTTGTGTTTGCTTAATGAGCACAGTTCCAGAGACATAAAAATAATTTTGTCACTAAAAGTATTAAAAATAAATGCAAAAATGCTTCTTTAATGAGTTGCTATGAAATTTTAAATGTATAAGAGAAATAAGAGCAGTGAATTAATGACTATGTAGTGTGAAGTCAATCCACTCCTGAAGCAGAAAATATTAGACAGGGAATATATAAATATTTGTTACTTGGAGAGATCTACAACTTGCTAAAAATGATAACTAGAATATTCTGAGACTTACAGTGTCAAATATTGACTGTCAAGGGGTCAAATACAGGTGCAAAAGAAATAAGTAAAAAATAAGCTAGAAAAATGTTTTAAAATACTCATATGCCTTAGCACAAAAAATCCACCAGCAAGAAATCTTATTAATACGATGGAAACATGTGCACAAGTCAATGTCACTGTGTGCTCATAACCTAAAAGTTTATTTTTAAAAATCTCCAAATACTATTGAAAGGCTGTCATGCAGGAAAAAAATAAATAATGCTACAAAGATAGAATCCTTACAGTCAATACAAAAATTAAACAGCTAAGTATATAAAGAAAAAGGAAAATAAATGTGCACAGGTGTCTGTGTAATTAATTCCTGGAAAGTTTCAAAAGAAATGTTAGTGGTTTTAGCAATAGTGATGGAGACTGAAGTCATTTTTGAAATATTGAACATGGCATTTTAAAAATATCTATAATTTCAACTCAAGTGAAATATAAAATATAAAGTAAAAGAGGTAACTCATTTTTTTCAAAGTCAAAAGGTGAAATGGCAGCCTGTTTTTCAAATGACAACTTCATAAACATTGCAATTTACTGTACATTTTTAATTGCACCATTTCTGTGACTGAAAATTTGCTCTCCAAAGTTGGAAATGGGTGGCACCTAGGAAAATAATAACGTGAAACTATTTAGGCTATTCCTCATCTACATAGCCAGGGTGATTATGGGCCAGATGAATCTTTTCAGACTGGCAAACAGATGTTACTGCAAATCGGGAGATTAGGAATAGCTGTTTTTCAAGGTACATAAAGTATATCATTAGGTAGTGAAAGGAATTGGCAACAAGATTTCATAATGGAAAGCACCAAACAAGCATGAAAATAATTGAGTATGGGAAGTAGCCATGTAATTCTAGTCGAATGTAATTTATCCATTGACTTATAGAGGTTAAGACCTTGGGTCCATATTGTGCTTCTAGCTCGTAATAAAATTTTCCAAAATTTTCTGTTTAACTTTTACAGTAGTGTGAACAACAGAATATGATGTAAAAAGCAGTCCTAATAGAAACAATCACGTCTCTTCTTTGTGAAAGGCTGGCTTACATAACAATTAGTGATAGTGCAGATATCCCATACAGGTTATGTTAGAAAAATATCTGTAATTTGATTACTGATATGTTTTTCTTGACTAAAGTCTGCAATATTAACTTTACAAAATTATAAAAGAGATGCGCAGTGAAAAATGGTCTTATTTACTTCCCTTTGCCTGCTCCTCTTCAATGCAAAGTTGATGTGGGATTCCCCCTTTGTATGCTGTGGATATGTTGTATTACCATTGGTTAAAAAAGAAGCATTTTTGACCAATGGTTTAATGGAGCAAAATCAGGTGGGAAATCAGAACAGAGATACATAGAGAGCATAGCCAGAGTCAAAGAGATCCCATGTAGCTTCCACGGGAGAAAGGCAGCAGCCGCCAGCCACAACCTTACACGTAGACCACAGCCTCGTGGTGATACAGATTAATAGAAATGGGTTAAGTTAAGATGTAAGAGTTAGCTAGAAATATGCCTGTTATTGGTCAAGTGGTGTGGTAATTAATATAGTTTCTGTATGATTATTCAGGTCTGGGTATTAAGGAACGAGCAAGGACTCTCTTGACTTACCGTTACCTCCATCTTTCTTTAGAGTGGATAAGCTTTACATAATTGGAGTCAGCTGGCCTGTCCCTTTAATCATCATGTTGCTAATACACAGTGACCTCATCTTCCTAGTCTCTTCTTACTTGCCAACTCTCCATTGCTTTCTTTCTTTTTAAATAATTGTGTCACTCCTCTCTGAACTCTTCCCAGCTCCCTCTGCTCTTCTATTAGTGAGCTGCCGCTGGTTGGATGCGCTATCACAGGACAAGTGCTTGTGAAGCTTATAAAACAAACAAACACGCAAACAAAATAACCCACTACCACCCTCATCCTCGTGACTTGAGATTTGTGTATAGTTCAAACTCAGAATCCAGGATCATTTCTATACAATAGCACAATATCCATTTTCTCACTCCCACAGCCCCCAATTTCAACAAGTCTCCTGCCCGTCCCCAAGAGCACAATTGAGCATAAGAGGAGCTCTTTATGAAAACTTGGCTTCATATTTTTATCTGCCTTGCCTTCTGTATTGATAAAACATTCTCAAGTACCTTTCTTTCACATAAAGAGAACAGTTCTCTTAGGAGTCCAATAAACAGAGTGTCAAATAAAATAAGCCCACAAGTCTATTTATAAGCTGCAAATAAGGATAAGTCACATGACTAGTGTATCAACTCGGACCAGTCATAATAACTATTCGTATTGCTCAGGCATAGGAAGGGACATGAGACTATAAGCTTAAAAACATAAAGTGCCGGGAGGGATTTTCTGCAGAGACCTGTTCAAGCAACAAAGCTAGCTAATAACCTTGCTAGCAGCAGTACAGCATCATAAATACATAAGATTCATTATGCTCTTTGCTAAGGACTCATCCTGCAAGGGTTACCAGTAGTTAAGAGAGCATGGAGGTTAATGCTTCTTTAAGATCTGTCTCCGGGGGCACCAAACAGGGTAGAAAAGGTTGAAAGCTCTGTAAAATTGAGGGAGATACAAGGGATGAAACATATACATAAGTGCCATATGCATATATGTGCATTAAAATATTATACATGTAAAGCTTAAAATTTGTTTTCTTCTTTATAAATATTCCATATTAGTCAGTGAAATTGTTCCTTAATCTTTTATTGTCAGGATAAAAAAAAGAGTTGGCTAAAGAATTCATGGTCTATAAATTCTGAAATATCAGGAGTCACAAATATTTGGTCTTAAATGGATATTTGTGCAAATTGATGGGGAAAGTGATGATTTATAGTTTACTTGCCTCTTTTATAGATGTGAGTGTATGACCACAACCCCAAAGTCAAGAAACACTGAGTCACAAGAAAATCTATGTCATTGGTTCCTAACTAGATACCCATATTAAAATTGCTATGAATGACACTCAAATTAAAAAGGGGATGCAAAATCAGATCTCCAGTCTGAGATATTCCCAGATGAAGACCTTCTCCATGGGGCCTGGAGCACAGACTTGGTTCAGTTGTGTGATTGTATGATCTGTTGACTTTGGAGTTGGAGACTTGCTCTACTCAGTGAGTTAATTGCAACCGTCATTGCTCCTGTGATGTATGCTCTTTTTGTACAGATCCTATAAAACATTGCAAAAAAGGCATGAAAGTACACCGAAAATATATATTAGCAATTTAGGTGCACTTTGTAAGCATTTGGGCTTGTCTTTCACACAGGAAACAAATTTAGGACAGTACCTCATTGTTTAGTACCTGAGCTGAGCGTTGACCAAAATGCTTGTTTTCAGTCTCTGCTCTTTATATTCTAACACACATACACTATCTCGTTTTAGAATTCATAATTAACAAATTAACCAGTCTTTAAGGATTGTCATTAAACTTCATTTATTTTTAATAATTAACTTTCGTGAACTTTCTTTTTTTCCCATTTGATGAAAAATCTCTGGGGGTGTCCAGATAATTTTTCTTTTATGAGAGAGCTCTCAACCTTCTCAACCCACATGCGCTAGTGGAATATAACATTTCCGGCTGTCTTTTCTCATCCTCAGAGGCTTGGGTTTGTGAATGATAGAGTTGCATTTTAAAAAGAATCACAATCTCTGTAGATCTAGTGCTGTCAAATGATTTTTAACAGATGCTATCCCAAACAAAGTTTTAGAAACAAATTCATTTTTCCAAAAATGCCAATTATTGAAAAACAACATGTCAATACATTGTGGGCATAGATGTCAGTGGAAAATAGAAAGTTTATCATTGGTAAAGCTAAAATTTTAAGAGACATGCCACTCACTCCTTAGATAATTGACTGATGTACCATAGACAAATGATTTGTTATAGCAAAGGGCTTTGTCACCAAAAGCAGCACCTCAATTCTTTCCATTTATGTAGCAAAAAACTAGTGTAACGCTCAGATACTGAGGTCATGTTTTATGTGGATTTCACAGTCCGATCTAGTACCAGTGGGCCATTTAATAAAAAACATGTAAATATAGAAATCTGAGTGCATTTAGCAAGAGAGTATTACTTAAATCTTTCATTTCGCATATGACAAAACTGAAATCTCAGAATTCTAGTCTTATGTTGAAGATGCTCAGTTCAGTGTTATCTCTGAAAGGAAAATAAAACCACCAAATTACTGATAATGTATTACCAAGGTAGAACTTGATCAATAAAATGTTCATAGCATGACATATTTAGATGTTTACAGTATAGATAAGTATTAGGATTAAATATGACAAATCCTTAGAGTTATGTTTAAGACAAGTAATTTTATTTTAGAAATCTTTTAGGTAGTTTGAAAATTCTTTTCTATTTTTTTTAAAGACAAGTTTTCTCTATATAATTCACTCTATAGATCAGGCTGGCCTCGAACTTGCTGAGATCTTCCTGCCTCTGCCTCTCCATTGCTGGGATTAAAGGTGTGTGCCACCACCAAATAGTGAAAAGCTCCAAATAAATACTTACAGTCTCAAAACTAAACAGTACAAGCAAATGTGAGCCATTTGTCAAGAAAGATGTTACTAGAAGTGATTTCTTGGGAAAAAAGTCAGCACAATTATACTTAATGATATTCTCCTATACTCATAGATTGGTGACTACCCCAATTGACATCAGAAAGCCTTCATCCATTAGCAGATGTAGATACAGAGATCCACAGCCAAGCATTGGGCTGAGCTCACGAAATCCTACTGAAGAGAGGGAGGAAGGAGTATATGAGCCAGGAGCAGTCAAGGACATCACAAGTGAAGTCATAGTAACAACTAACTCTTGAATCTAGACCAACAGCCAGGGAGCCTGCTTTTGACCAACCTAGGCCCTTTACATGTATGTGATAATTGTGTAGCTTGTTATACTTATGGGACTACTAGCAGTGAAAGGAGTGGCTGTTCCTAACCTTTGGCTGATTTTTGGGAACCTATTCATCATAATGGGTTTCCATGCCGAGGCAGGGCTTAGTCCTACCTCAATTTGATATGCCACACTTTGTTGATACCCATGAGACCATGAGAGGCCTGCCCCTTTCTGAACAGAAACACAGGAGTGGATTGTGGGGGCAAATAGATGATGAGAGAGAGAATGGGAGGAGAAAAGGCAGGGAAAACTTAAGTTGGGAAGTAAAACAAATAAATTTAATTACTAAAAAAAGAAAAATGTTACTCATTTTTCAATGAAACATGTACTAACTCCACATTCGAGGTCAGAAATTGTGTTACACAGTAAGTTTACAAAGTAGACCTAAAATTTAAAATTTGTTCTCAGCTACATAATACGTTGCTCCATCATGAAGCATTCACTACTTCATGAGTGCCAGGCTCTAGTACACCTTTGACACAATCCTTATAAAAGTGGCTTCAAGGACTCTGTTCACATCCTCCTATCTCCATGCACAAATTTGACTGTTATTCAGAAGTACTATTAAATAGTTTTAAAAATTATTTGTTTCTATTTCAAGAAGTTGAGACTACATAACCTGCACAATATTGACTCTTGTGGCTTCCATTTATTTTGTTAATTTCATTAACTATTTATTTGAGTAGGATCTAGTGTTTGAATGCAAATCAATGATGTGAAGTTTTCATTCCACACTGTAACTCAAAGTCAGAAAGACTGAGAAGTCTGTGTCCAAGTGCAATGTCTTTATATAATGTAGGCTAGAATCAATAATTGTCACTATAAGAAGAAAAGTAAAACCCGAAACCCTTTTTCCTCTTTTTAGTGTGAATCTTAAAATATTGTTTTAAATGTTAGCATAGAATTTGAAATTAGAATACCTGGTGATTAAATTTTAGACAGTATTTATTTGGGTTCATTCTTGGGTGCTATATTTAAACACAGGTTTTACTTTTCTTAAATATATTTGAATAGAGAGAGTTTGATGAGATAGTCATGAAAATATGTCTTAGAATAAATATTTTATTGGAATGTTGGCTCTTCATGTTTTATAATCTGTTTGATTTCAGGCAGGATAAGTACTTGCCATTTTAATTATATGTAAGAATCACAATATTATCAAACTCATTTGGTATCTCTGAGGATTAAACAAAAACATGTCCATAAATAGTTATAAATAATGACAAATCAATCAGATACTTTATAAAAGATGTATATCATCAGTCATCATGATTACTACATTGCTGATAGCATTGCAATATTGTTGATTATGTTAACATGTTTCTGCTATTGCAAGAAAATATAGTATTACTATACAAGAATATTGTCTATAAAAATATACTGCCTAAGATCAAAACATTCTATTCATTCTATCTATAATGTCAGGTGAAATTATATAATAAATTAAACTCTGTACTGCAATTCCTTCATCTTTACAATAGGAATATTAGTAGATATTACCTTAAAAATTTGTTATGATAACCAAATCAATTAATGCCTAAAAAATGATTTGTAATAGTATAAGTATAAATAACTACTAAAGGTTACAATAGTTAAAAATTTATAGGGGAAAAAGATGATTTAAATCTATAGTGAATGCCAATGGTCATTCTCAGGGAACCCACAGGCCACTCTGACCAGGGAAGCAAGTAGGTTAACTGCAGATCTTTACCTCCCCATTGGGTCCTCCAAACCCAATTCCCAGTCTCATCCCCAGTTCTATAGCAGATTGTCTGCTGCATCCCCCTTCCTGTCTGCCCCCATTGGATCATACAAATCTTCCTATCTTCCCTTCCAAACATCTTCTCCAATGCTTCCACAAGTTAACCCCTTTTATCCAAGACCTCAAGCCCAACAGGTATTCCCTAAGAACCAAATGGCTATCTGGAGAGCTGACCCTATTGGCAGAAGGTACAGATGAACAAATGGAGCACGTAAGAGCAAAAGGGCAGACCCCGCTCCTTATCTGCCAAATGGTGGCATGGGTACAGAAATATGTCCTCCCACCCCTGACCTCTTGCCACCTGGGGCAGGTGGTAGAGCTGGCCATAGAGGCATGAAAGTGGGAGAACCAGTCCCACTCCTCAGCTGCAGCACCCTGGAGAGCAGCATGGCACCTCTGTACCTCCCCTGGGAAGCAAGCTAAAGCCGACCCTGTTGGTGGGGTATAAGTGAGCTTAATCTTTAGGTGTGAGAGCAAGAGAGCTGCCCCCACTCCCTCCCCAGAATGCCATGGGATGACAAGAATAAGTAAAATATGACCTCTTCCCCCACGACTTGCCATCTGCAACAAGATGGAGAGCTGGATTCAAGCATGAGAACAGAAGAGCTAAGCCTGCCCCTCACCAAGAGTAGCAATCCAGAGAGCAGGTCATGCCCCTCACCTGGACAAAATGGTAGAGCTGGTCTAGCCCTAGTGGTGTGAGTGCAGGTGATCTGGACCTGAGGGTGTGAGAGCAGAAAAGCCCCAGCTCCTTTCTGTCTGCTATATTGGATAAGTTATCCAGACCAGTGCTGGAGAGCTTGTTTGGGTGTTGATGAGGAGGAAAAGCTGGCAGGCTGACCATCCCAGTTCTCACCTAGTTCCAGCACCAGGACTACAAGGGAGCCCACCTCATCTACAAACTGCTAGAACTCATGAAGGGGCCAGATCTGCATATCCAAAGCCACAGGATCTCTATGACACAAAACAAAAATAGGATATCTAAGAAGAGTCCTAGTGCAGGCCCAGTATCCATAGGGTAGCAGAAACCAGAGATCTCAACCAAGACCAAAGACTCATCGCAACGAACACTTGCTAGTAAAGATATATGAACTAAACTACAGCTTCCATACTGAGATTTTTTAAATTGTTTTCTTTGACTGTTTGGTTGCTTGGTTGTTGTTGTTTTTTTTTTATTTTGTTTTGTTTTTGATTTAATTTGAAATTTTGGTTTGGGTGGGAGGTTGCAAGGGCAGAGGGTAGAAGTGAAGGGACAGAGAGATTAGCAAAATTGGGATGCATAATGTAAAATCCACAAAGAATCAACAAAAGTTTTAAAGAAAAGAATATTAAAAGCTACAAGGGAAAAGGATCAAGTAACATATAAAAGCAGAACTAATAGAATTACACTTGATTTTTCAAGGGAGACTCTAAAACCAGAAGTGCCAAGACTCTAAGAGGGACAGATGCCGCCCATACTACTACACACAGCAAAACCATCAATCATAATAGATGGAGAAAAAAAGACATTCCAAGATAAAAAACAAATTTAAGCAATAACTGGTTGCAAATCCACCCCTACAGAGAATGCTAAAAGGAAAACCAACCTAAAGAGATTAATCACATCTAAGAAGACATAGTGAATAAGGATCACATACTGCAAATGAAAAGAGAGGAAGTACTCCTCCCACCACACACCTCCCACAACAAAACAACAGAAATCAACCAACACTGCTCCCTGATATCTCTCAAAAATAGTCTAAATTTCTACAAAAATGAGGCAGACTAGCACAGTGGTGTTCAATCTTCCTAATACTATTACCATTTAATACAGTTCCTTATGTTGTGGTGTCCCACAACCATAAAATTATTTTGTAGCTAACTCATAAATATAATTTTGGTGTTTACATGAGCCACAATGTAGCTATCTAATATACAGAATATCTTATATGCAACCCCTGTGAAAAGGTCATATGAGCCCCCCCCCATAGGTTGAGATTTTGTTGGACTTACAGAATGGATTAAAAAACAGGATCCATTCTTCTGCAGCATCCGAGAAAAATATTTTAACATCAAGGATAGACATCACTTCAGGGTAAAATCATAGAAAGAGATATTCCAAGCAAATGGATTTAAGAAGACAGCTGATGTAGCCTTTTAAACGTGACTTCAAGGAAAACTAATGAGAAGAGACAGAAGAAAACTACATAGTCATCGAAGGAAAAATCCACCAAGAAGGCATTACAATTCTTAACGCCTATGCGCCAAACACAAAGGTATCCAAATTATAAATAAATAAATAAATAAATAAATGACTGTAACTGCACAAAGCAGACCAGAGATGAGTGACCAATGTGACTGATTGACAGCCCAGTATCTAGGCCCTGGGTCCCTGGGCTAAACCCTAGGCCCCTCCCCAACCTGCCTCAGGAGCAAGGGCAAGCCTCCTGCAGTCTTGCACCCATTGGACCCTACACTCCGAAATCTCCTCTGGACCAACTCCACACCTAAACATACCCATCCCCTGCCCTGGGACCTCACCTCAGTGACTCTCTGAAATATAGACCGTGACTGCACAAAGAGAACCAAGAGGTGAGTGCCCAGCCTGTCACTGGTTTCTAAGTCCTAGGTCCCAGGGCAAAACCCTACCCGCCACTGCCCTCAGCCACAAGAGTAGGCATCCTACAGGCAAACTGCTCAGCACCTCCCCAGAGGACCCTGAAATCAGTAAGTCCCACTCTGGCCCCAAACCCACCCATCCCCAGAGACCTCAGTGGCTCCATGAGACACAGACATGACTTACAGAACAGGCCCAGAGGTGAGTGATTCCCCTCTAAGTTGGAAAGCCCAGTCCCTAGGCCCTAGGCCCCAGGAGGAAAACCCTGGCTACCTTCTCTACCCACCCCAGAAGCAACGGCAAACCTCCAGTAGACAGGCTTCTCCAGTATCCCTCCATCCAACCCTGTAAACTACAAGTCCCATTCTACCCCCAAACTTCTCCCAACACCTCAGTGGCTCCTTAGATACAGACAGCTGCTGCACAGAGCAGACCTAGAGTGACTCCTGAGGCACAGACTTACCAATCAGTCCAAGAGAAGATCTCTGAGACACAGACACCAAAAACAATAGGACCAAGAGCCAAAGACACTGTCTACATCAACTTCAGTAAGAGATGGGTAGATGCCAATGCAAGAACACATTCGACAACCTAAAGTGAAAATGGCACCACAAGAACTTTGTAGTTCTACAAAAGGAAGACCTGAACATCCTAAACCAGAAAAAAGCAGAAGAAAACAACTATAAAAATAACTTTACAGGACAAAAAAAAAATAACTTTACAAAAGCAATAGAGATCCTTAAAGAGGAAATAAAGAATACACTTAAAGACATAGAGTAAAAGACAAGACAAAAATTGAAAGAAATAAATACATCTCTCAAATAAAGCCAAGAAAAAGCAATCAAACAGGTAAAGGAAACAGTTCAAGACTTGAAAATTGAAATAGTGGTAATAAAAAAAAAACACAAATTGAGGAAACCCTGGGAATGGAACATCAGAATAAATGAACAGGAACTACAGATGCAAGCATAACCAACAGACTGTAAGAGATGGAAGGAAGAATCTCAGGCATTGAAGATATGATAGAGGAAATATCAGTTGAAGAAAATGCGAAATCTTAAAGAGTCCTAACACAAAACATCCATGAAATCTGGGACATTATGAAAAGGCCAAACCTAAGAATGATAGGGATAAAAGAAGGAGAAGAATGCAAGTTCAAAGGCACGAGAATAACACCCAACTTCTCAATGGAGATCTTGTTAGAAGGTCCTAGACAGACATTAGGCAAATGCAAAGAGATTGCAGATGCCAACCCAGACTACTATATTCATTAAAACTTCCAACCATCATAGATACAGAAAACAAGATTTTCCATGACAAAAACCAGGTTTGATCAATACCTATCCACAAATCCAGACATACAGAAAGCATTACAAGGAAAACTCCAACTCAAGAAAGTTAGTTGTACCCACAACAGGTAGCCCCATACCAGCAAATCCTAAAGAAGAGAAGCACACACACACAATCACCAAATTAGTATTTCCTAATTTTAATGGACTCAACTAACCTATAAAAAAAAACAGACTAACAAAATTGATAAAAAAAATAGGACCCATCCTTTGAAGGCATATAAAAAAACTTGCATATCACCATAGAACCTTCACCTGGCATTGGATGGAGAAAATGACAGAGCCCCACATAGGAGCACCGGACTGAGCTCCCAAGGTCCCGATGAGGAGCAAAAGGAGGGAGATCATGAGCAAGGAAGTCAGGACCGTGCGTGAGGAGTGCGTTTACCCATTGAGACGGTGGGACAGATCTAACGGGAGACCACCAAGTCCAGTTGGAATGGGACTGACAGAACAGGGGACCAAACCGGACTCTCAGAATGTGGCTGACAGTGGAGGAGGACTGAGAAACCAAGGACAACGGCAATGAACGTGAACTCTACAGCATGGACGGGCTCACTGTGAGCCTTGTCAGTTTGGTTGCTCACCTTCCTGGACTTAGGGGGAGCTGGGAGGACCTTGGACTTAACATAGTGAAGGGAACCCTGATGGCTCTTTGTCTTGGAGAGGGGTGGAGTGGGGGTATGGGTAGAAGGGAGGGGAGGGAAGGGGGAGGAGGAGGGAAGGAGATGGAAATCTTTAATAAAAAAATGAGGAAAATAAAAACATACCTCAACTTCAAATACAGGTATTTCCTCAGAGTAAAGGGTTAGGAGCAGACTTTGCAATCAAATGGACTTAAGAAGCAAGCTGGTGTAGCTATCCTAATATATAATAAAATAGACTTAAACTAAAAGTAATCAAAAAAGATGAAGGACTTATCATATTCATCGCAGAAAAAAATCCAAGATGAAGTCTTAATCCTCCTGAACATTTATGGCCCAAATACAAGGGCATTCACATTTGTAAATAAAACATTACTCAGGCTTAAATCACACATCAAACCCCACATATTTACATAGGAAGAATTTAACACCCTACTCTCACCAATGAACAGGTCTGCCAGACAGAAAATTAACAGATGTATATTAACAAGGGAACTATCAGATGTCATAATTCAATTGGGCATAATATACATCTATAGAACATTCCAACTAGCCAAAAGCCAGAGAGAGAGACTATTGAAATTAATAAAATCAGAAATGAAATGGGGCATAACAACAGACATGAAGGGAATCCAGAGAATCATCAATTCATATTTCAAAAACCTGTACTCAACAAAACTGGACAACTTAAAGGAAATCAACAAATTTCTGAAAAAAACACACCAAAATTAAATTAAGGGAAGGTAAGCAGATTCAATAGACCTATAATGGCCAAAAAAAAAAAAAAAAAAAAAAAAAAACAAAAAAAAAAAAACAGTCATCAAAAGTCTCCCAGCCAAAAAAGGACCAGGACCAGATTGTTTCAGGGCATTTCAAAGAAGACCTAATTAAAATACTCTTCAAATTGTTCCACACAATATAAATAGAAGGAATATTGCCAAACACTTTTTATGAGGCTACAATTACCCTGATACCCAAATCACAAAAGACATTACTATGAAGGAAAATTGCAGGTGAATATGAACAGAGTAGTCCCATAATAGCTCAAACTTGAGTACAATAAAGGTTTATTTATTTAGGGGACAGATTAACAGATCACAATCCTCTGCACAAGCAGGGAACAGGAACAGAATCCAGCATCAGAGAGAAAGGAAGTAAGCAAGCACATGAGTTTTTGGTATCCAAGTCCATGCCCAGTCTGGTCCAACATCTCAAAGGTCATTGGCTGATGGAGTTTCTCCGGCATAGAACTTCAGATGAACATTACTTAAGAACACTGATAAAATACTGGCAAACTGAATCCAGGAACACATCAGAAAAATAATCTACATGACCAGGTAGATAGACTTTATCCCAGAGATGCAGGGATATTTCACCATAAGAAATATCTGTCAATGTAATCCACCATAAAAAAAAAAACCTGGTAGCATCTTTATTTGTCATAGCCAGAACCTGGATCCCAGAGATGCAGGGATATTTCACCATAAGAAATATCTGTCAATGTAATCCACCATAAAAAAAAAAAACCTGGTAGCATCTTTGTTTGTCATAGCCAGAACCTGGAAACAACCTAAATAGCCCTCGACTGAAGAATGGATAAGGAAAATGTGGTATATTGAACGACATCTTGAATTTTGCAGGAAAATGGATGGAGCTGGAAAACACTATTTTGAGAGAGGTAACCTAGACACAGAAAGACAATTATCACATGTACTCACTCATAGGTGATTTTTAAACATAAAGCAAAGAAAACCAGCCTACAAACCACAATTCCAAGGAACTTAGACAATGAGGACACTAAGAGAGACTTACATAGATCTAATCAACATGGGAAGTAGAAAAAGACAATATCGCCTGAGTAAATTGGAAACATGGGGACGTTGTTGGAAGGGTGAGGCACGGAGGGGAGCAGAGAAAAATGTAGAGCTCAATAAAAATTTAAAAAATATATTAAAAAAACTGGAAAAAACATAATCATTTAATTAGACGCTGAAAAGCCTTTGACAAAATCCAACACCCCTTCATGATAAAGATCTTGGGAGAGATCAGGGATATAGGAAACATACCTAAACATAATAAAAGCAATATACAGCAAGCCAACAGCCAACATCAAACCATAAAACTAAATGGAGAGAAACCCAGTGATTCCACTGAAATCAGAAGGAAGATAAGGTTGTCCACTTTCTCCATATCTATACAATATAGAATTTGAGGTGCTAGCTAGAGCACTAAGACAATAAAAGGAGATCAAGGGGATACAAATTGAAAAAGAAGAAGTCAAACTCTCATTATTCACTGATGATAAGACAGTTTACTTAAGTGACCCAAAAATTCTATCCAGAAACACCTAAAACCCATAAATACCTTCAGTAATGTAATAGGATACAAAATTACACAGATGATAAATGGGCTGAGAAAAAAATCAGAGAAACACCACACTTCACAGTAGTCACAAATAACAAAATATCTTGGAGTAATGCTAACCAAACAAGTAGAAGACCTATATGACAAAAAACATTAAATCTTTGAAGAAAGAAATTTACAAAGACACCAGAAAATAGAAAAACATCTCATTATCTTGGATAGGTAAAATTAACATAGTAAAAATGGCACTTTTACCCAAAACAATCTACAGATTCAATGCAATGTCCATCAAAATCCCAGCAAATTTTTTCACATACCTTGAAAGAACAATACTCAATTTCATATGGAAAAGCAAAAAACTCAGGATAGCACAAACAATCTTGTTCAATAAAGGAACTTCTGGAGGCATCCCCTGACTTCAACTACTACTACAAAGCTAGAGTACTGAAAACAGCCTGGAATTGGCATAAAAATGGACAAGAGGACTAATGGAACCAAACAAAGACCCTGATATCAATCCACACACCTATGAATTCCTGAGTCTTGACAAAGAAACAACAATATAAAATGACAAAAAAAGCATATTCAACAAATGGTCCAGGCAGAACTGGATATCAACATGTAGAAGAATCAAAATTGATCCATATATATCTTTTTTCTTTTATTATTACTATTATTATTATTACAATTTTTCACCTCCTCCCGTTTATATCCCCATCCCCCCTTCCCCTCCCTCTCCAGTCCAAAGAGCAGTCAGGGTTCCCTTCCCTATCTTCATGTACAAAACTCAAGTCCAAATGGCTCAAAGACCTGAGCATTCAACCAACCACACTGAACCTCACAGAAGAAAAACCATGAAGGACACTTGAATGCATTGGCACAAGAGACTACTTCCTAAATATAACCCCAGTATCACAGACACAGAGAGCAACAATAATAAATGGAACTTCCTGAAAATGAGAAGCTTCCGTAAAGCAAGGGACATGATCAACAAAACAAAATGGTAGCCAACAAAATTTTTTCACTAACCCCACATTGTACAGAGAACGGATATCCAAAATATGCAAAGACCTCAAGAAATTGGTCATAAAAAGAATAAATAATCCAAGAAAAAAATGGAGTACAGATCTAAACAGAGAACTCTGCACAGATAAATCTAAAATGGCCGAAAGACACTTAAGGAAAAGCTGAACATCCTTAGGTATCAGAGAAATGTATATCAAAACAACTGTGAGATTCTATCTTACACCTGTAGGAATGGTCAAAATCAAAAACACTGACAACATCTTATGCTATAGAGGATGTGGGGTAAAGGGAATGCCCCTCCATTGCTGGTGGGAGTGCAAACTAATACAGCCCTTGGATATCAGTATGGTGATTTCTCAGAAAATTAGGCAACAACCTACCTCAAGACCCAGCAATACCACTTTTGGGTATATACCCAAAGGGTGTTCAATCATACCACAACTATGTGCTCAACTATATTCACAGCAGCATTATTTGTCATAACGAGAAACTGGAAACAGCATAAATGTTCCACAACAGAAGAATGGATAAGGAAAATGTGGTACATTTAAACAATGGAGTATACACAGTAAAAACAAATAATGTTATCTTGAAAGTTACAGGCAAATGGACAGATCTAGAGGACATCATATTGAGGGAAGTAATGCAGACCCAGAAAGAAAAATATAATATGTACTCCCTCATAAGTGGCTTTTAGACACAAAGCAAAAAAAAATCCTACAATCGCTATAGCAAAGAACCTAGATAACAAAGGAGACCTCAAGGACACATACATGGATCTAATCTACTGAAAAAGACAAGATCTCCTGAGGAAACTGGGAGCATGGGGATCATGGGAGAGGGTAGAAGGGAAGGAGGAAGGTAGAAAAGCAGAGAAAAATATATAGCTCTATAAAAACAATTTAAAAAGAAAATAAGAATATATTTTCTTCTCAGCAGTTCACGGGACAGTCTCTAAAACTGATCATACACTCAGTAACAAGACAAATTTCAACAGATACAGAAAATGGATTTTGATGGACATTGCATTGAATCTGATCATTAATATCATTTAATATCAAAGGGTTCAATTAACCTATAAAAAGATGCAGGCTAAGAGAATGCATATGAAATCAGAATCCAGACTTCTGCTCTATACAAGAAACATCTCAATCTCAAAGACACACATTCTCTCAAAGTTGGGAAAAGATTTTCTAATCAAATAGACCTAAGAAACAAGCAGGTATACCTATCCTAATATCAAACAAAATAGACTTCAAACTAAAACCAATCAAAAGAAATGGAGAAGAACACTTCATACTCATAACAGAATAATCAATCAAGATGAAGTCTTTCAATCCTGAACTTCTATGGCCATACAGAAGGTCACCCATATATATAAAAGTAATATTACTAAAGCTTATATTGCACATCAGACCCCACACACTGATAGTAGGAGACATCAACACTCTACTCTCCCCAATAGACAGGTCAATCAGACAGAAACCTAACAGAGAAATAAGAGAACTAACAGATCTCATGACTCAAATAGAATTAACAGACATCTACAGAACATTACACCAAAACACAAAAGAATATACAATCTTCTCAGAACCTCATGGAACCTTTTCTAAAATTGATTACATACTCAGTAACAAAGCAAACCTCCATAGATATAAAACAATCAGATCACCATGGTTTAAAATAGAATTCAACAACAACACTTATTTCAGAAAGCCCACAAACAAATGGAAATTAAACAGTGCTCTATTGAACCACCCCTGGGTAAAGAAATAAAGAAAGAAAGAAGTTAAACTCTTCCTAGAAGTCAAGAAAATGGAGGCACAATGTACCCAAACCTATGGGATACTGTGAAAGCAGTGTTAAAAGGGAATTTCATAGCATTAAGTGCCTACATAAAGAAAGTGGAGAAAGCTCACATTAGTAACTACTTAACAGCACACCTGAAAAGTTCTACAACAAAAAGAAGCAGAGTCACTAGGGAGAATAGAAGACAGGAAATAATCAAATTGAGGGCTGAAATCAACAAAACAGAAACAAAATAAAACAATAAAAAAAAATCAATGAAACAAAGAGCCGAGTCTTTGAGAAAATCAGTAAGATAGACAAACCCTTATCCAAACTAATCAAAGGTAGAGAAAAAACATCCAAGTTAAGAAAAATAGAATTGAAAAGGAGGACATAACAAAAGACACTGAGGAAAAAACAAAACAGAACAAACAAACCAACAACAACAATTAAAAAAAAACAGGGCCAGATAGTTTCAGTAAAGAATTTTACCAGAACTTTAAAGAAGAGCTAATACCTATACTACTCACAATGTTCCACATAATAGAAACAGAAGAAACATTGCGAAACTCTTTTTATGAGGCTACAGTAAACCTGATACAAAACCACACAAAGACTCAATCATGAAAGAGAATTACAAACCAATCTCACTCATGAACATAGGTGCAAAAATACTCACATCAAAAAAATCATTCACTAGCTGCTCAGTTACAGGTCTCTTCCACACAGAAGTGTTGACTGACTTCATCTAGTGCATGTCTTGCTCAGGCAACCTCTGCTGCGTGAGTTCATGAATGCTGTGGTCCCATCGTGTCCAGAAGACAGTATTTTCCCCTGGTCCTTCCCAGCCCCTGGTCCTCACATCCTCTCTGTTCTTGATGGCCCTGGGCTTTAGAATAAGGAGATGTAGCGAGATGGCCCTTTTGTGGTTATGCACACCACTCTTATTTTCTATGCTTTATAACTAGTTATGAGCGTCTGTGTTAACCACCGTCCACTGCGCAATGAAGTTTTTCCGATGAGATCTGAGCGCTGCATGAATCTATGAGTATATAGTTTGATATATGCCAATTTATCAAATAATATTAGTAGGTTCATTCCTAGGGCCTATGAGCTTCCCAGTCAAGGGTTCTTGGCCAGATTTGCAGTAGTAGGTATATGTTTCTTTCTGTGGAACAGTCCTTATATTAAATCAAAAAGTGGTGGGTTATCTTCATACATTTGTGTCACTATTGTCCCCATGGACATATAGTGCCATGTGGGGCTTTACTGTAGCACAGATTCATGGCTGAGTAAGACTGCTGATGGCTTTTTCCCTATGTAGACTTTCCAGCCACATAGAACTATCCAGCACCATGGAGACCTGTAACTGAGCAGCTAGTGACTAGTGGCAGCTGGAGTGAAGAGTATCCGTTTCCTTTCAGCTCTTGGTAAGCCAGTCATTCTCCAGTGAATGGCCCCATATCCATGAGAATACAGCGCGCAGCACTGTGCTGCTGGGTTATAAAGACAGAGAGCGTGAAGTTGGAGGAGGACTGGGGGATCTGGGAGGAACTGGGGGAGGAGTGTCAGTGACTAGGGTCAAAATACATTGTATTCATTTATTAAATTCTCTGAAAACTAATAAAATACATTTTAATTAAAAAAAAAAAAATCATTCACAATTATCAAGTCAGCTTTATCCCAGAAATGCAGGGATGGTTCAACATATGAAAATCTATTCATTTAATCCACCATATAAACAAAGTAAAAGAAAAAACACATGATCATCTCATTAGATACTAAAAAAAATGACAAAATTCAACACCCCTTCATGATAAAGGTCTTGGAGAAATCAGGGCTACAAGGAACATAGCTAAATATAATAAAAGCAATATACAGTAAGCCAACAGCCAACATCAAATTAAATGGAAATAAACAAGACAAAGTCGTCCATTCTCTCTATATCTATTCATTCTTGAAGTTCTGAGACAGCAAAAGACAATTAGGGGGACTCAAATTAGAAAGGAAGAATTCAAACTTTTGTTAATTGCAGATGATATGATAGTATACATAATGCCCCCCCCCCCCAAAAAAAAAAACTCTACTAGTGAACTTATATAGCTGATAAATACTTTCAGTGATGTGGCGGGAAACAAGATCAACTCAAAAAAAAAAATCAGTAGCTCTCTTATACACAAAAGACAAGCTGAAAAAGGAATCAGAGAAACATCACCTTTATAATAGTCACAAAGAACATAAAATATTTTGCGATAACACTAACCAAAGATGTGAAATACCTGTTTGACAAAAACTTTAAGTCTTTAAAGAAAGAAATTGAAGAAGATACCAGAAAAATGGAAAGATCTCTCATGTTCTTGGATAGGTAGGATCAACATAATAAAAATAACAATCCTTACAAAGATTGCTGAGGATAACCACAACAATCCTGTAAAATAAAGGAACTTCTGGAGGCATCACTATCCTTGACATCAAGCTCTATTACAGAGCTACAGTAATGAAAACAGTTTGGTTTTGACATAAAAACAGAAAGGTTGACCAATGGAATCAAATCAAAGACCTGGATATTAATTCACACACCTATTAACACCTGATTTTTGACAAAGAAGCTAAAAGTATACAATGTAATAAAGAATCTTCAACAAATGATACTAGTATAACTTGATGCCAATATGTATAAGAATGAAAATAGATCCATATCTATCCCCATGTACAAAACTCAAGTCCAACTAGATTAAAGATCTCAATATAAAGCCAACCACACTGAACCTGATAGAAGAGTAAATGAGAAGTAGGTTTCAATGCATGGGGACATGTAGAAGCTAACTTGATTTGGGAAATAACCAGGTTGGCTTAAAGATAAACAATTATATTTTTATTTATTATAAGGGGGAAACTCACAAAACTGAATGAAAAGTCCAAGCTCACCTGTACAGTGAGGGGACCATAGAGAAAGAGAGCACCTGGTCCGTGAGCCCATTTTTCTCTGGGTCTCAAAATGCCACACCCTAACTTGGTCCCACCTATTAAAAATAATTGGTTAAAAAGGCTTCCCCCATCACCTTCCCCTTTTGTCTAAATGAGAGCAATCCAAACCCAATACCAAATTATATAAATGTATCACAGTTTCTTTATACATTATTTTGTTGAGGGGCACCTAGGTTGTTTCTAGGTTCTGGCTATTATGAATAATGTGGCTATAAACACAGTTGAGCAAATGTCCTTGTGGTATGAGTGTGTATTCTTTGGGTATATGCTCAGGAGAAGTATTCTGGGTTTTAAGATAGATTGAATCTCAATTTTCTGACAAACCACCACACTTATTTCCAAAGGGGCTATACATGTTTGCACTCCCAGCAGCAATGGAGTTTTCCCTTTACCCCACATCCTCTCCATCTGAAGTTATCTTTGGTGTTTGTGAACTTAGCAATTCTGACAGGTATAATATGAATAGTGGGAGGTTTCAATACCCAATTCTAACCAATAGATGTGTCATACAGAGAAAAAAAACCTAAACTGAAAGAAATTCTAGAGTTAACTGATGTCATAAGCTAAATGAACCTTATAGATATTTATAGACTATTTCACCCAAACACAAAAAACAATTTTTTCCTCAGTGTCTCATGGAACTTTCTCCAAGACTGATCACATATGAAGACACAAAGCAAGTCTCAATAGATAGAAGACCCCATGCATCATTTCTGACCATCATTGATTAAAGCTGGAAAGCTACAAACTAATGGAAATTTAACAACTCACTACTGAATAAATAATGGGTCAATCAAGACAGAAATAAAGAAATCGAAGACTGTATAGAATAGAATGAAAATGAATACACTTATATCCAAACTTACAGGATACAATGAAGGTGCTTCTAAGAGGCAAGTTCATAGCACTAGTGCCTACATAAATATATTGGGATATCTCTTATTAGTAACTTAAACAAACACTTGAAACCTCTGAAGAAAAAAGAGAGAGAGAAAGAAGGGAGGAAGGGAGGGAGGGAGGGAGGGAGGGAGAGAGAGAGGGAGAAATTTACATCTAAAAGAAATATAGATGAAAAAGACAAGCAGGGTGAAATCAATAAAATAGAAACTAACAAAATCAATATAAAGAATAAGTAAAACAGTATCTGTTCCTTGAGAAAAACCAATAAGACTAAGCAAACACTTATCCAAATTAACTAAGACTGGCAGTGTATATTCAAATTAACAAATATAGAAAAAACGTGGAGCACAATAACAGATGAAGAAGAAATGCAGAGAATTACAAAGGTATATTAAAAACATGTACTCCACTCAACTGGAAAAGCAAAAGAAATGGATAATTTTCTTAATAAATACCACTTATGAAAGTTAAGTCAAGATCAGATAAACAGTTTAAACAAATGATTAACCTTTAGTAAAAAAAAATTGCAGTAATAAATAAAAATCCTCCTAAATGAATAAAAGCCCAGGGCCAAATAAAGACTTTCAAAGAAGAGTTAATGCCAATACTTCTCTAATTGTTTTTGAGAATAGAAGCAAAAGAAACACTGCCCAGTTCATTTTATGAAGCTAAAGTTGCCGTTACTCAAACAACAAAAAGATCCAATGAAGAAAGAATTTTACAGATGGATTTCCCTTATGAGTACAGATGGAAAATTTCTCAGTAAAATAATTGAAAACCAAATCCAAGACATCAGAAGATCAAAGCCATACTTGTGAAGGTTATATGCCAGAGATGTGGGATTGTTCAACATACATAAATTGATAAATGCAATCCAATGTATAAGTAAACCAAAGAAATCTATATGATTTTTTTCTTTTGACACAACAAAACAAACAAACAAACAAAAAGCTCTCCATGTTAAATGTCCTGAAGAGGTTAGGGATACAAGGGGCAGACCTAAACATAATAAAGACACTTTACAGGAAACTCACAATCAGCATCAACTGAGACAGTTTGAACCTCAAAGCAGTTTTACTAAAACCAGGAATCAAACTCAGTTGTATACTCTCTCCACATCTATTCAGTATAATATTTGAAGTCTTAGCTACAGCAATCAGACAACTGAAGTCAAGAAGATAAGAGAAATTGGAAAAGAAGTAGTCAAAGTTTCTTTATTTGCAGATAATATAGTATACATAAGTGGCTCTAAATATTCCACCAGGAAACTCCACCAACATTTTTATCAAAGCAGTTGTGTACAAAAGTAACTCACAAAAGTCAGTGGTTCTCCAATATAAAAAAAATGGGGACTGAGAAAAAAAACAGGGAAACAATAACTTTACAATAAACTCAACTATTATTAAATATCTTGGAGTAACTCTAACCAACAAAGTGAAAGATCTGTATGATTAAAAACTCTAAGTCTTAGAAGAAAGAAGTTGAAGAAGGTATCAGAAGATGGAAAGATCTCCAATGCTCATGGATTAGTAACATTACTATAGCGAAAATTAATAATACTACAAATAATACAAATTCAATGCAATCCCCATCAAAATTGCGATATAATTTTTCACAAATCTTAAAAGGACAATCTCAGAATCATATGGAAACATAAAAATGATAAGAAAGCTAAAAAAACAATCCTGAGTAGCAAACTCTTGCAATATCACCAAAACCTTTCTTCAAATTGTACTGCAGAGCTAAATCAACACAAAACAAAACAAAACAAAACCAATCATAGTATTGGCACAAAATACAGTCATGATGATTAGATGATTGATGGAATTAAATTGAAGAACCAGACATAAATCCACACCTTACTTTTGGTAAGTCAGAAATACACACTGAGATAGAAATAGCATATTCAACAAATGGTACTGGTCAAACTGGACATATGTGTGTAAAAGAATTCAAATAGTTCTGTATTTATCACCCTACACAAAACTCAAGTCCAAGTAGATCAAAGGCCTCTATCTAAAACCATATACAGTGAACCTGACAGAAAAGAAAGTGAGGAATCTTATTGAACATATAGGCACAGGAAAGATATTCTGAACAGAACACCATTAACACAGGCAATAAGATCAACAATCAATAAATGGTACCTCATGAAACTCAAAAGCATCCAAAAGACCAAGGACACCATTATTAGGACAAAGTGGCAGTCTACAGAATGGGATAATATTTTTATCAATTACATATGCAATAGTGTGCTAATACCCAAAACATACAAGAAAATTAAAAAGCTATATATCCACAATACAACTAACCTAAATAAGAAACAGGGTACATATCTAAACAGATTATTCTCAAAAGAGGAAACTTTAACAGCCAAGAAGTACTTAAAGAGTTGTTCATCATCCTTAGCTATCAGGGAAATGCTAATAAAAACTACTTTGATATTTCATTTTATACCTGTAATAATGGCCAATATAAATAAAACAAATAATACCTCATACTGGTGGGGATCTAGACTAACGGGGATACTCATCCATTGATAATGGGAGTACAAACTTACAAACTTGTATAACCACTATGAAATCGAGTGTGGTGGTTCCTCAGAAAGATAGAAATTAATCTACCTCAAGCTCCAGATATACCACTCATGCGCATACACCTAAAGGATTTTTCTGCATCAGGGTTACTATTCCTGTGATGAAACACCATGACCAAAACAACTTGGGAAGGAAAGGGTTTATTTACTTATACTTCTATAACACTGTTTATCATCAAAGGAAGTCAGGAACCCAAATAAAACAGGAACCTGGAGGCAGGTGTTTATGCAGAGGCCAAGAAGGTCTGCTTCTTAATGACTTGCTCTCTAAAGCTTGCTCACCCTGTTTTCATATAGAACCCAGGACCACCAGCCCAGAAATGGAAGCACGCAAAATGGGCTAGGCCCTCCCCTATCAATCCTTAATTACAAAAATGCCCTACAAACAGATCTTATGAAAGCATTTTTTTCAGTTGAGATTCCTTCCTTTCAGATAACTCTAGCTTGTGTCAAGTTGACCGC
The DNA here is from genome assembly GCF_903992535.2 of Arvicola amphibius. Lineage (NCBI taxonomy): Eukaryota > Metazoa > Chordata > Mammalia > Rodentia > Cricetidae > Arvicola > Arvicola amphibius. The sequence goes on from NC_052048.2 coordinate 162,875,468, forward strand.
AAAAGTATCCAGCACTGGGTATTTCATCCCAGCACAGAGACACTCTCTCAACCACATTCATGGCTGCTGCATTCATAATAGCCAAAATTGGAAATGCCCTTAATATCACTCAACATAAGAATGGATAAAGAGGAGACATAGCCCCAACTGGCAATCTCTTGCCACAAAGTGAAATTTCCAATTCTGTGGTTGGGCTACATGTAATTGAGATTTTGGCCGAAGGAGATCCATGGGAATCCCCAAACAACTTGGACTGTTGTCAAGATAATAAGTTGCTCTTCACATACTGATAGTAAGGCCCAATTGCTAACGAAAACACCTACACAAGTCCACGAACGTGGAGAAGTCCAGCTAGTGCTTTCATAGATCCTTCAGCCCTAAGTTTATTACGGCAAGGTACTCTTCAGGCTACAAAAGGAGAAACATAAACACCAACCCAACCCAGCCACAAACTATTTTATCTACAATAGGGTGTTGTCCTGCCTTGAAGATACATGTTAGGGCAATGGTGGCACAAAACTTGTGGGTACATCTAATCAATATTTTATTTGACTTAAGTTCCACACCAAAAGATGAGATTCATACCTGATGGCTTATACTAGAACCTGATACTAGATAGTCAGAGACATAAGGTAAAGCCAACTACTTCTGTTCTAAAAATAAAAAGGTAATAAATTGATTCCTAATGACATTCTATTATACTCATTAGACAACCATTCTCCTGTAGCAGATGAGAACAAATATAGAGACCCACAGCCAGCCGATATGCAGAAAGTGGCAGACCTTATACCACTCAGCCCGAAATGGAATGTCTCTGTCAAATCTCTCTTCTCGGTCCTCAGGGCGCCATGAATGAGAAAAGATATGAGCAGATGGAGAACACCAAGAAAACAGGGTCTTTAACTCCACTTCATCAAAACTCATATGAACTCACAGAGACTAGGGTAACAAGCACTGGGCTTCTACAGGTCTGCACCAGTTTGCATATGTCTTCTAGCTTAGTATTTCTGTGGTATTCCTGAGTGTGTGAATAAGTGGGTCTCTGTTTCTTATGCCTTCTCTTAGACTCTTTTCTTGCTGTTTGTTTTGGTTACCCAATTTCAGTACATTTGTTTGTGTTTTAACTTATTGTATCCTAGTCTAATATATGCTAATATATTATATTACTATCCCTTAGATGCCTGTTACTTTTTTCTAATTAGAGACAGAAATGTAGTTGATCTGGATAGGAACAAAGGTGGGGAGGAACTGAGGGAGTAGTGGAAGGAAATATCATAATCAGTGATATTATTGAGTGAGAAAAAAATCTATTTTCAATTACTAAGAAAAAAAGACACAGGAGGTAAATAACTAACAAGTCTCTGGAAGTCTCTGAAATGCACCTGTGATGTGGACTGTCCTTCTGTATATATGTTGTTTTCATTGGTTGATGAATAAAGCTGCTTGGCCTATTAACTCAGGCTTCTTATTAATTAACTCTTACATATTAAATTAACCCATTTCTATTAATCTATGTATCACCACAAGGCTGTGACCTACGGGTAAGGATCTGACATCTTTCTCCTTTGGCAGCTACATGGCATCACTCTGACTCAGCCTGACTCCCTTCCAGCTTGGTTTATTCTGCCCTGTCATAGGTCAAAGCAGCTTTATTCATCAACTAATCAAAGAAACACATGTACAGAAAGATATCCCACATCATACCCGATTCACAAGCCCCACCATCACCCCATGCTTAGGTGAGCATCAAGAATATAAGGAGAAGAGACACTCCTATTTGTTAAGCTATCTGTAAGTCATTCAGTGTGCTCCAGGGTTCCAGCTTTTGTAAGCTAACCCCTATACTAAGATTGGTTTTCTGATGTAACATCTGCCTTTGAATTGTCCATTTTTTCTGTAGGTAACTCCAATAAACTCATGGCTTCACTATCACCACAACCACCACCACCACCACTGCCAAACACACACACACACACACACACACACACACACAAGCTAACAAAACTGCTTTGTTAACAGTTGTATCAGTATGTGTCCCATGATTTATAAATTGATTATTTTGTGGATGGATAGATATAATGATTGACTGACCTATGAGTAAATACTGTATGTATAAATATGGAAGAATACATAACTTTAAAATAATTCTTATTTTTCTAATAAAAGTTGAATTTATTGTGATATATTTATTATAATATAGAAAAATCAATCTCTCAGAATCCTAAAATAAGTTATTTTAATTAGTTAATAAAAATATACATGTGTGTATACATGGCAAATATCTATGTCCTAAAATATTTTGTCCTAAACCTCTGTGCTTGACATGATGGTGTATTTCCAATATTCAAGCAAATGTGGAGATTGGTGAGTTTAAGGTCATCTATGGCTAGAGTGAGACAGTGTCTCCAAAACCAGGAACAAAACCAAACCATACAAAACCAATATCCTGAAGTTTCTGTTCTTGCTTTGGACCACATATCTTAAGTAGAGCACATGGCGATCTATGTTACTCATGATCCTTTATTATGTTCAAGGAAGAGCAAAAGAAAGAACTCTTTTACTTCAGAAAAAAAATCTTTTACTTCATTTTAACACCCATAATTAATTAAGAATGCTAGGAAACTGTTTCTACCTCCCTCCTTCATTAATCTTTCATTGGTGTCATGGAGTAAAAATGGTTCAAAATGGATAAAACAACTTAAAGTAAAAAATGAAATATACTAAGAATTTTAAGCCCATTGTGAGAGCTTGTATAATTTAACATGAAGGAAATTCCTTTTTACCTAAATGTTTAGAAGTTTCCTATTTGTTTAGACCAAGATTTGTCACTAATATTTTTAAGGATGTTCTACTAACTGTCTTATTTAATAAAGGTAAAATATTGATCAGTAACTATGTGTGTCTTTAAAACTTTTGATGATTAATGCATGCAGTGCTTGGCACAGTCTGAGTGATAACGAGACTTAGGATTGCTGCAGAAATTTAATGAATCAACTAAGATTATCATACAAAATAAGAATCCTAATACTGTTTTAAGTCAGAATCATTGTTAATATTATTTAATTATCTGAAATGATACATTGACTTTTCAAGAGACAAGAGAAGATACCCAGATATTGTAGCATATTATGAACAGAGTTCATTGATGGAGAGTAGGAACTTTAAAATCCTCTGTAATGATAAGCTAATATGTGTGTATATACATTTTATTCTGTTAAAAAGCACAGTACATAATTTTAATATCAGGTTCCTGAAATATAAACATCAAAGTCTACAATTGATTGTTATTATTGTTAGCTACAAAAGAGCACTTAGTAATTAAGAGAAAATGATCTGATGAGTTAAAAGTAAAAGTAAGGGAATCTGCTTTGGGACACCTAAAGTTACTCTTCAGCTCAAACTGAATAAGTATTCGCTGCAAAAATTCTCTTTTCTGTGTAATATTAAAAATACATTATAATGTTTATATGAATGCATATGCATTTATTTATAGCTAATCTGAATATTTGGGAGAAATAAATAGAACTTGCTTCATTTTTCATAGCATATTTTCTCCCACAGTGGCTAGATATATTTAGTATCATCCAACTTTTACAGTGGCAAGACAGCTTTTACCAATGGGAAGTCAATGATCTTTGGATTATTTTGGTGTTTTCTTAAGAATAGAAGAAATTTTAGAAAGGTTAAAAGAAGTCCTGACATAATCTCCTGTTTACACGTGGTGACTCACTCTTAAGTATAGACATACCTATGTAAGTAATCATAGAGTAATTGGCCAAAATGTAAGGAGTAAAGATATATGCTCATCAAATAGAGCTGCCATGAAAGTTTAAAAGATTTCTTCCCTGATGGAAATGACTGATGACACTGTCTGTCAAATCATGTGTTAGCACCCAATGTTATACAGCATTAGAAGACATAAAATTATACTTTACAATGAACATTGCCTAGATATCACTTAGGCCAGAACCCATTTGTGGAAGATATTCCCCTTTGTGGACACCTTACTCAGATACCTTTGTGCTCAATGTATATTCACCCAATGGCTATTGACAGTAGGTCCCCTTTCCAATTTAGCTCATTTTATTTCTTAGATCTTCCTTATTGTGTTTTGCTGCATTGTAACTTATATTATTTGTACTTTATTATATTTTGCAACAATGATTTGATAACCTTGAATAACCAATTATATGAACCAACACTTTAATAAAAACTTTTAGTATCAGCTGGCATAGAATCTTGTACTAAAATTCAGTGGAACATTATCATTGTCAACTTAGGTATATAACTCCAGGAAAGTCAAGAAATTTATTACTAATACTATAGGCAGTAATTTGTCCAATGAAAAATTGCCACTATTTTATATAGGACATTGGAAAACATTGTTTTGATGATCTTTGTAGTTAAAAGAAAGGGAATCAACTCTATAGCATATAGAATTCATTCCTTACTATCCTGTTGAAGAGATTAATTCCTTCTTCTTGATGTATTGTATTCTAGCTTGTCCAGCATTTATAACTAGTTCTGTGGTTTTCTAGAATTGAATCACTAAAGGTAATTCTGCTCTGGGCATTCTTTGTTGTACTATTTGGTGCACAGGTATATGAATTTCCATTAGGTTTTTGCCAATGAATGGTTTTACTTATCATAGGAATATATATACTACTAGTGGACATTACCAGTTTTCTGAAGTAGGACAAACTTACAGCCCCCAAACAGAAATTATGAAAGACAGAGCTGTCTTCTGTGCTTTTCACACTTAGTGCTGTACCTCTGTCAATTTGTCACTCATGTCTGAATATCTTATTTTCCTTGCCCTTTTAGATGGTTATTTATGACACGGATGTTAAGTCAGTCAATAATGAATAGACCCAGAGATGGGTCTTTTACCACAAACACATGCCTCTCTGTGTGCATGCATGCTGCTTCTCTTATTAGACGACATACTTTTCCATTCTTATATCTGTTGACGAACAGAAGTGATTTGAAATATAGCCCACTTGTCAGTTTTTCAGCATATTCTCCTAATTTCCATTTCATATGTAAACCTACAGTCCATCTGGAGCGAAAGTGTGGGTGTGCTAAAAAGAAAATGAACAGTTATTTTTATTGCATAATGATATTGAAATCAGCCCAGCATTATTTGTTGAAAAGCTCGCTTTCAGTAACACCATGGTCTCCTTTTTGGTAAAACTCATTTCCTTGAGTGTTGGAATTTATTTCTCAAATCCAGACAATTGTCCTATGTCTTAGTTACCGTTCTATTGCTATGAAGCGTCATCATAACCAAGCCAAATCTTATAAGAGAAATCATTTAATTGGTGCTTGGTTACTGTTTCTGACAATCTTTTCTCATTTTACATAGCCATTCCCATTTTCACTCCCTCCTCTCCTCCCACCCTACCTTCCCCTGCCTCACTCTCCTCCTTCACTCCCCATCCACTCCCCAGAAAGGATAAGGCTTCCCTTGGAGAGTCAACAAAGTCTGATAACTTCACTTCAAGGCAAGACCAAGGCCCTCCCCTCTATATCTAGGCTGAGCAAGGTACCTCTCCAGAGAGAATAGGCTCTAAGACACCAGTTTAAACCCTAGGGATAAATCCTGGTCCCACTGCTAGTGGCTCCACAGACTGCCCAAACCTCACAACTGTCCCCCACATTCAATGGGCCTAGTTTGGTCCTATGCAGGTTCCCCTGCTCTTAGTCCAGAGTCAGTAAGCAATCACTAGTTCAGGTCAGCTCTTTCTGTGGGTATCCTCATCATGGCCTTAACTCTTTTGCTTATATTATTGCTCCTCCCTCTCACGGACTGGTTTCTGGAAGCTTGGCCCAGTACTTCAAAGTAGATCTCTGTATCTATTTCCATCAGTTGCTGAATGAAGGTTCTATGATGACAATTAATGTAGTTATCAATCTGGTTAGAGGGGAAGACCAGTTTAGGGGTCCTCTTCACTGTTGCTTAGAGTCTTAGCTGGAGTCATGCTTGTGGATTCCTGGGAACATCCCTAGTGCCATATTTCTTGATAACCCTTTGATTACTCCTTCAATCAAATATCTCTTTCGGTGCTCTTCCTCTCTCTCCTTTCCATTTCTTAGGCATCCCATTCCTTCATGTTCTCTTCCTCCCTTCCCTTCTGCCCTCCTAATCACCTTCTACCATCCTCTACCCTTCTCCCATATTTCCAATCTTTTCAGGAGATCTTGTCTGCTGGCCCATCCCAAGGGATCCATGTATGTCTCTCTTAGGGATCTGCTTGTTACCTAACTTCTCTAGGATCATGGGATTATAGACAGTTTATCCTTTGGTTTACATCTAATATCAACATATGAGTGAGTGCATACCATGTTTGTCTATCTGGGTCTGGGTTACCACATTCAGGATGTTTTTTTTCTAGTTCCATCCATATACATACAAATTTCAAGATGTCATTGTTTTTCACCGCTAAGTAGTACTCCATTGTGCAAATGTACCACATTTTCTTTATCCACTATTTGCTTGATGGGCACTGATATTGTTTCTAGGTTCTGGCTATTACAAATAATGTGGCTATGATCAGAGTTGAGCAAATGTCCTTGTGGTATGAATATGTATTCTTTGGGTATATGCTCAGAAGTAGTATTCTGGGTCTTAAGATAGAGTGAATCTCAATTTTCTGAGAAACAGCCACACTTATTTCTGAAGTGGCTATACAAGTTTGCACTCCCAGCAGCAATGGAGTTTTCCTCTTAGTCCGCATTTTCTCCATCTGAAGTTATCATTGGTGTTTGTGATCTTAGCCATTCTGACAGGTGATATATACTATTTCAGAGTTGTTTTGATTTGTATTTCCATTATGACTAAGGATGTTGAGCAATTCCTTAAGTGTCTTTTAGCCATTGGCAATTCTTCTGTTGAGGATTCTGTTTAGATCCATACGCCATATTTTCATTGGATCATTAGTAATTTAATATCTAATTTCTTGAGTTCTTTATATATTTTGGGGATCAGTCATCTGTCCAATGTGGGATTAGTGAATATTTTTTCTATTCTATAGGCTGTTGTTTTGTCTTAGTGACTGTGTCCTTTGCCTTACAGAAGCTTCTCAATTTCAGGATATCTCGTTTATTAATTTTTGCTCTCAGTGTCTGCTACTGGTGTTGTATTTAAAAAGTGATCTCTTGTGCTCATGTGTTGAAGGCTACTTCCGACTTTCTCTTCTGTCAGGTTCACTGTGATTGGATTTATGTTGAGGTCTTTGATCCATTTAGATGTAAGTTTTGTACAGGGGGATAGATATGGATCTATTTGCATTCGGCTACATATTGGCAGCATTTGTAGATGTTTTCTTTTTTCCATTGTAAAATTTAAGCTTCTTTGTCAAAAATCAGGTGTTCATAGATGTGTGAATTAATATCAAGGTCTTCAGTTTGATTCCATTGGTTCACCTGTCTGTTTTTATGTCAATATCAAGCAGTTTTCATTAATGTACCTTTATAATAGAGCTTGATGTCAGAGATGGTAGTGCCTCTGATAGTTTCGTTATTGTAGAGGATTTTTTTTTTTTACCATTCTGGGTTTTTTGTTTTTCCATATGGAGTTGAATACTGTTCTTTTAAGGTCTGTGAAAAAATATGCTGGGAATTGCTTTGAATCTATAGATTGCTTTTGATAGAATTGCCATTTTTACTATGTTAACCCTACCTATTCAAGAGCACAGGAGGTCCTTCTATTTTCTGGTGTCTTCCTCAATTTCTTTCTTCAGTGACTTAACGTTGTGTTGTACAGATCTTTCCCTTCTTTGGTTAGTGTTACCCAAGATATTTTATGTTATTTGTGGCTATTTTGAATGGTGGTCTTTTCCTGAGTTCTTTCTCAGCCCATTATTATTTGTATATAGGAGGGCTACTGATTTTTTTTTGAGTTGACCCTGCCATATTACTGAAGGTGTTTATCAGCTGTAGGAGCCCTTGGTAGATTTTTTGGGATCACTTTATGTATATTATCACATTATCTGCAAATAGCGAAAGTTTGACTACTTCCTTTCTAATTTGTATCCTTTGATCTCCTTTTGTTGTCTTATAGCTCTAGCCAGAAATTTAAGTACTATGTTGAATAGATATGGAGAAAGTGGACAGCCTTGTCTTGTTCCTGATTTTCGTGGGATTGCATTGAGTTCTCTCCATTTAATTTGATGTTGGCTATAGGCTTGCTATCTATTGCTTTTATATATGCTTTATGATGTAATTATAACATTACAAGGATATGTTCCTTGTATCCCTAATCTCTCCAAATCCTCTATCGTGAAGGGGTGTTGAAATTTGTCAAATGCTTTTTCAGCATCTGATAAGATGATCATATTTTTTCTGTCAGTTTATTTACATGGTGGATTAAATTGATAGATTTTCATATGCTGTACCATCCCTGCATCTCTGGGATGGAGCTTACTTGATTAACATTTTTTATACAATATATTTTGAGTCTCTCTTCCTCAACTCTTCCTAGCTCTTTCCCACCTCTGTACCCATACACATACACAACTTCCCTCCCCCTTTTGTATATGTTTGATATCTGTCTCTCTCTCTCTCTTCCTCATGCTTACATTTTTGCTGTCTATATTTACTATAGTCTTAAGTTTCTTATTAGTTATCAGTAAAACTCAGATTCACCTCCAATAGTATTCCTGTATGGGATGTGAATTTCAATATAAATTTACATTGGCCCTTAGTCAAGTTATTTCTAAATACTTTTACTGTTTAGAAACTTATATACTACCAGTGACTGTACCAGCCTATTCTAGGAGATTGAGCATCAAGTATAATGGCTTCACCATAAAGCAGCGATTAGTAGGTTACCCTTTGAAACCAAGAAGATCATTATTTTTTACAAGCTTGCATGAAAAAAAAAATCTTAAAACAGTCAAGTATATCTGTATAACAATAAGAATTTTTGCCTATCCATTCCTTAATAGATTTAAAAACTAACAATGTACATACCAACAGGCAGAGGGATAAAGTACCTTGATGCTCTCCCATCCCATACTGAAGGGACAGCATTAACTCCATACCTAGTCCACATCAGCTACTCGTCCATACACAAAAAAATCAGCAGAATGAAAATTTAGTTGGGAGAGAAGAGACTGTTTTAAAAAGATTCTTCAAGTCAAGACTATGGTTCATAAGGCACCACCCTTGTGACCTAGAGCAAATATTTGAGTTTCCTGGGAGAATTCTTATTTTCTTTATGTAGATATGAAACAAAAATGGTAACAGTACTGTTCTGACTAATAAATTACACTTTCAAAAAGTAAAGTAAGGTATCTAACACCCAACAAATTCCAAATTAACAGGAGAGAATACTGAAGTTAGTATTAAGGTCAATTAATGCCTTAAACTTGTGCAAAATATCACATATTCAAGTATTTATTAGATGTTGTTGCTTTCACATCATTATTTCCTGGTAATTTCTGTCTGCAGCTTTGGTCTTAAGGGATGGTAATTCATAGTGTTCTATTTATACTTGAAAGAATAAAGGGAGATAATTTTCAAGAATCATTTACATCTATATACATATTCTAATGAAATCAATCAAGTCTAACATTTCAGTTCCCACCTCCCAAAAGTTACAGCTCATCCTGAAAAAGTCACCTAAATTTCCACACCACAGCAAAGCAATCCTATAAACACAAGCAGTGTCAAGTTGTCTAAAGGCCAAGAAGCTGCCAGAGAGAACTTTTCAATACTCCCATGACATTTCTGAAATATAAATTTATTTTATTTGATAATTCCCTCTGAAAGGTTAAATATAAACTCTCTCTTAACACAGCTCCCACAGAATGAGTATGTGATGTCTAGATATGTTCTCTCATTATAATAAAGTTACATTTTATAAAATAGGTGCTCTCCAAGGTCACATTTAATTTTGTAATTCTGACTTTGTGCCCCACAGAGATTATTACATGATTTCTGAAGTTGTATTTGAAGTTAGGCCTGTTTGCCCATCATATCTGCCTACAGACATTTTGGAAGAGGTAGTACTGTTGATTTCCAAAGCCTCCATTTTAAAAGACGTTGGGATACATTCTGATACTGTTACCATATGTGACCTATTGCACACAAAGGCATGACTGGAGAAATCTCCCTAACCTGAAGAGATTACAGTCTATCACTGGAAATGCAGCACAATGCATATGGCTCTTGCTATAGTGTCTTACTTCCTAGGATGCTCCTTTGTTTTTATTTTTGTTTGATTGCTTAGCCCATGCTATTTAGGTCATTTGCATACAAAATGCATCAGATTGGCTTGCACTAAACTGCCATAGAAAATATTATTTTGTTCTTATCACGCAATTTGTATAACAACGAAACCAGCAACAAAGATAGTACAAGAAGAATCATCAGTCCAGACAGCCAAAGTTACAGGGTCCTACTGTTGCTTTCATAATAATATAAAATAGATAAAAGCTTTGAATTAATTTTGTTTTTTTTCAGACATCATAAAGTGAGAGTTGGCTTTTAAATGACTGGATACCAACATGGGATATTCCACAACTTCAAGCACATGTTATTTTCAGCAGATATGGCTACTGGGAAAAAAAAAGCTTCTTTACCTGAACATTTGTATATGACCTTTGGTATGTAAGTATCTAAATAGGTAAGTCATATAGAAACTTTATTACAGAATAGTTATTTGGTACAAATATACCATGTGCCAGTTTTTTGTGCACATAAGACAGCAAATTTACACAGTAACAAGATGATTATACTTATTTACTCTCACATAAAGAATTACATGTAGCTAAATGACACTGTAGGATACTGAGCATCATCATCGAGCCTTCTTAGAGTTGATGAGCAACTGGATTTTTCAACTGTCAGTGCTGAGTATGCTCTGCATGCAAAAGCAGTACAAAGTGGTCAAAAAGATGTTTAGGGCCACATTAGATGTTATTGGAAATTCTGTCCAAGTTCACTCAAAAGTTTCATGAAACTTTAGCCAGTAACTCAAACATTAATTCTAAAATAAACATTTTAATATTATACAGTAAGACCAAAGATAAAGAAATGTGTAGCTTACTTGCTCATACATGCAATTAAAAAATATTGATTTAATTTTGCAAATAAATTAATTTTGCAAAATTACCCTCCTCTAAGAGCATAAATCATATATATATATATATGTATATATATATATACATACATACATATGATTTTTGGTGTTTGTTTGTTTTTTCTTGCTAAATATTTTTACTGTAGTCACACTTAGGACTGACATGACCAAGTAAATGCCACATGTATCAAGAATCAAGTGAAAGGTTTGAATGAAAGTTCTCCTGGGCCTCTCGTTTCAGCAGCTACAAAGTGGTTATCATAGCATTTCTATTCAAGATGAATGTCCAGTGATTCTCCAGATGATAAAAAATATCCTACAGCAGCTGGGCTGTGGCAGTGTACCCTTTTCGTCCCAGTACTTAGGAGGCAGAGTTAAGCAGATCTCTGAGCTTGAGGCCAGTCTGGTCTGCCGAGTGAGTTATAGGACAACCAGGGCTACTCTGAGAAACACTGTAAAACAAACAAAAAAGCAAAACAAAAACAAAAACAAAAAAGAATCCTACAGTACAAGTATGCCATTATTGCACAAGTCAATCTTATAAGGACATTTCTCTATAGCCTAAAAAGGCATTTTTTCCTACATTTTCAAAGAACCCCTTAAAATAATATATAAATGGGGCTTATCCTTTGAAATTTCATCTACATATATGAAATATTTTGATCATATACAACTGAAATCCTCTTACACCCTAGATTATTCCAATACTTACCCTTTCCTACCTTTGTTATACATAAGTCATTGGGTCCAATTAGTGGTGCCTTTATGTGAATACACATGGGACCATCCACAGAAGCATGGAAATCTACCCATGGTTACACTCCTTAAGAAAGATGACTCTTGGCGCCCAACGCAGGGCGTAGTACATACTTTTTGGTATTTGTCCACCAGCCGTGTGGTGCCCACGGCTCTAGCTGGCCCTCAGATTAGTAGGCTTCAGCTCAGTGCTACCAGCTTGCAACCCACATGCTGCCTCTCTATATGTTACATGCCAGTCCACATGCTGCTGCCTGCAATCCCTGCAGTGCACACAGTCCACAATTCACACTAATGGAAAACTTTGGTTTTTCTCGTAATCCTGGGCCCCAACTCTTGGAACCATTTGGTTGCCTTAATAACTGCTCTTAACTTGTTGAACAAAGCATATTTTTCAGTACCAAAGTAAGCAACATGTGCTGTTTACTACTGCTAGTGTCTCTGGGCCATGTGGCTGCAACTGTGACATCTGCTGGCCAATGATGAATATTACACCTACTCCAATTCTTTGTAATTCAGTGGTAAGCTCTGAAAAACTACAAAAATGACTCATAACATCTAGGAGTTCAATAATTATTTTGCTTATACTATGTAAGGTATTCTGCAATGCTTACATGATTTTCCTTGTACATCCTTTTATTTGATTCTAAGAATTAGCTTTGTTTTCAATATTATCTCATTAAAAATGTTTCAATACAACAAAGAGGAATAACATCACTTTAACAAAATTATTTGAAAGAATCTGTGCTGTTGTATCTAACTATCAGAATCTGTTAAAAAGTTATCATAGATCAATAGATAATATATCCCTCCAGGAAGGTAATATGCACACAGTCAAAATTATGTCCAAGAATAACATGTTATCTTTACTGGACAAGTTTCATACCTTGGAATACTCAGTGAGGGCATTGGAACAGAACACTGGACAGGAGATTCAGACTTTACAAAAAGCAATGGTAAAAAATCTTGAAAAAGATTGAGGAATTTATTGAAATTGATGATCAGGGACAGAAGGTACAAGGACAGGATTTAGCCTCATCCATACATGCCAGACCCTGGGATGACTTACAAGGAGTTTCAACTGCATATCCAGTAATTTCCTTGGAAAGACCATCTGGCACAAGGTACCCTAAAGTACTCAAAGAATATACATACGTATGAGTGATCTAAAAGAAATAAAACTAGCAATAATTTATTATGGGCTACATTAACCATTAGTCAGGAAAACGGTGAAAATGTGGGCTTCAAACACTAAGACTACCCCACACAATTGGCTTCAATTAATCTCAGTGGTCCTCAGTTGCTTTGGAAGTGTTATTGGAGAGACGAGACAAAAATTTTAGAGCAACAGGGGAAAGAAAAAGGATTTTCTTTCTGTCTCAATCAATTTTAACTATAAAATAGCACCTCAGCTAGGAGTGGAGCTCCATGAACCTTTCTCTCATCCATGCTGAAATGTGAACTGGCTTTATCTTCTATTCATCCTTTTTAGGTACCCATAGGTGCTAAATTCATAGATGTAATAATATTATTGTCAACTTCAGAAGACATCATTTCATACCTCTTCTTGTCTTCTCACTTTTATATTTTTTTGCCATTTCTTTTATGATATTGCCTGGACCTTGAGAGGAAGGGTTGATATAAATGTCCCATTTGCGACTGAGCACTCAACAGTCACTTGTTATTAGTTTGACCAAATATCAGCCTCTGGAGTAACAGTTCCCCATAGCAAAAAAGAAGCTTCTCTGACCCAAAGTTGAGAGAAACACTAATCAAGAGCTATAAACAGTATTTTGAGGGTAATTTTGGAACGAAAAACAACTGTAGTTTTCCCTTAAAAACCTATGATGTTTCCCCTATGAAAAAATGACTTTTGATCAGGTTGCAATGATTTTCTTCCTGTGGGGAAGGCCTCAGAACAATCAGAAAATGGTCAGTAACCTTCATAGCAATCACGTCGTAACTATATCAGTAGGAATATCTTGCTAGAAAAATTGGTAGTGGTCATGCAGTGCTCACTGCTGGGTAAATCCAATTGTTGACTTTTCTCTTCCAGTGGCATGGACTGCACCTTCTAGCATTATGAAAATTAACCAGGAAAAAGGAAGTTTCCAGATCAGATATAGCTTAATTTTTCTATATTCTGAAACTTACATTTTTGTCTTCAATAATAAGATGCTGCAGATAGACATGGAGAACAATCAAGAGCAATAAAAAATAGTTTCTGGTTTTTTTGGAGACTTTGAGGCCTCCCTGACCAAGAGTCCATTGGAAGGTATCTCATGTTTGTCACTAAGATTTGTATTTAAAAGTCCTTTATGTCTGTGAGAAGTATGGTCTGTCCATTAAGGACACCTTTTATTAAATTTATGTATTGGTTAATACATATTAACTAAACTAGTTATTTAATATACCAGCTACAAAGTTATAATTACAACATTCCTAGCCAAAGAAAACATCCAGTGATTCTCCAATGGTTCTATATCTTTGTATATACAAGTAGCATTAGCTGGACTCAGTGGGTTTTAAAGATGAGAAGAGGATGGTGAAGAAAGGAAGGAATAAGTATTGAGAAAGTCTGCAGTGTAGATGGGATTTTGGTTGGATATGAACAAGATATTTCATACAAATATATGAAATTTTCAAAGATTAATAAAATCAAAATGCAAAAGAAATCTCCATATGGAAACCTATTATTTTTTTTCTAGTTTCTTTTTTTCTCATTTTTTTATTAAAAATTTCCATCTCCTCCCCTCTTCCTCCCCCTTCCCTCCTCTCCCTTCCACCCATACCTCCACTCCGCCCCTCTCCAAGCCAAAGAGCCATCAGGGTTCCCTTCACTATGTTAAGTCCAAGGTCCTCCCAGCTCCCCCTAAGTCCAGGAAGGTGAGCAACCGAAATGACAAGGCTCACAGTGAGCCCGTCCATGCTGTAGAGTTCACGTTCATTGCCGTTGTCCATGGTTTCTCAGTCCTCCTCCACCGTCAGCCACATTCAGAGAGTCCGGTTTGGTCCCCTGTTCCATCAATCCCATTCCAACTGGACTTGGTGATCTCCCGTTGGATCTGTCCTGCCGTCTCAATGGGTGAATGCACTCCTCACAGTCCTGACTTCCTTGCTCATGATCTCCCTCCTTTTGCTCCTCATCAGGACCTTGGGAGCTCAGTCCGGTGCTCCAATGTGGGGCTCTGTCATTTTCTCCATCCAATGCCAGGTGAAGGTTCTATGGTGATATGCAAGATATTCATGAGTACGGCAATAGGATCTGGACATTTCTGGCACCCTCTCCTCAGCTGCCCAAGGATTTTGAAGATACTTTAAGAATAAAAAATAAAATTTAGTCCTTTTGTCTGGGCTGCGACCCTGGGCTGCCTGGAATCCCTGATCCTGTGCCCTGACATTCCATCTGAACTGGTGAGTGAATGCGGACCCTGGGGCAACCTGCCCTGGAAGAGAGCACAGACCCCCTACCCCCACTTCCCTCTGCAGGCTTGTGTCGGGTTCTCCAGTCCCTGTGTCTCCCAAGCTTTCCCTAGTGTTCTCAGGTGCCCTGCTCCTGCTCTAAGGCCATCCACCCAGAGGAGTCAGACTCTGGCCTCCAGGCAGGTCTGAGGATTCCTGTAAGGGAGTGTGGGCTTCTTCAGATTGTGACGCAAGGAATAGGTCCTCCTCTGGCACTGGGGAGATCCAACCAGTTTCAGTCACAGCAAAGATTGGCCTAGGACACCAAACGCCTCCGGGCTCCTTTTGAAGGAAGAGATGGGCAGGCGCCAATGCAGGAGCTCCTCCAACAACATGAAAGGCAATATGACATCACCACAAGCCAGACATCCCGAAACAACAAGAATTGAACACCCTACCCCAGAAGATATAGAAGAAACCGACATTAAACAGTACTTTATGAAAATAATAGAGGACCTTAAACAGGAGGTAAAAAACTGCCATAAAGAAATGGAGATGACAAACAAAAAGGTAGACTAAATAAATAAATCTCTCAAAGATACCCAAGAAAAACAAGAAAAACAAGAAAAAGCAATCAAACAGGTAAGGGAAACAGTACAAGACCTGATAAATGAAATGGAGGTATTGAAGAAACACAATCTGAGGGACGACTGGAAATGGAAACTCTGAGTAAATGAACAGAAACTTCAGAGACAAGTATTTCCAACTGAATACAAGAGATGGAAGAAAGAATCTCGGACTCTGAAGATACTATAGAGGAAATAAACTCACAGATTAAAGAACTAAACAAATCTAACAAATTCTTAACACAAAACATTCAAGAAATCTGGGACACCATGAAAAGACCAAACCTAAGAATAATTGGGGTAGAAGAAGGAGAAGAATTACAACTCAAAGGCCCAGAAAACATATTCAACAAAATTATAGAAGAAAACTTCCCCAACCTAAAGAAGGATGTTCCTATGAAGGTACAAGAAGCCTACAGAACACCAAACAGACTGGATCAAAAGAAAGCATCCCCACGCCATATAATAATCAAAACACAAAACATACAGAATAAAGAACAGATATTATAAAGGGAAATCTATCAGAATTACACCTGATTTCTCAATGGAAACCATGAAAGCCAGAAGAGCTTGGATAGATGTGCTACAGACACTAAGGGAACATGGATGCAAGCCTAGACTATTATACCCAGCAAAGCTTGCATTCACCATTGATGGAGAAAACAAGATATTCCAGGACAAAAACAGATTTAAACAATACGCAGCCACAAATCCAGCCTTGCAGAAAGTAATAGAAGGAAAATCACAAACCAAGGAGTCCAACAACGCCCACAATAACTCAGGCATCTAGCGACCCTTCACCAGCACAACTAGAAGAAGGGAAACACACAAACTCTACTACTAAAAATGACTGAAGTTAACAACCACTGGTCATTAATATCACTTAATATCAATGGACTCAATTCACCTATAAAAAGGCACAGGCTAAGAGACTGGATAAGAAAACAGAATCCAACATTTTGCTGTTTACAAGAAACACACCTCAACCACAAAGACAGACATCTACTCAGAGTAAAGGGTTGGGAAAAGGTTTATCAAGCAAATGGCCCTAAGAAACAAGCGGGTGTGGCCATACTAATTTCCAACAAAGTTGACTTCAAACTAAAATCAATCAGAAGAGATGGAAAGGGACACTTTATACTCATAACAGGAAAAATCCATCAGAATGAAGTCTCAGTCCTGAATATCTATGCCCCTAATATAAAAGCTCCCACTTATGTAAAAGAAACACTTCTAGAACTCAAGGCAGCCATCAAACCACACACACTAATAGTTGGAGACTTCAACACTCCTCTCTCACCAATGGACAGGTCAATCAGACAGAAACCTAACAGAGAATTGAAAGACTTAATGGAGGTAATGAACCAAATGGACTTAACAGACATCTATAGAACATTCCACCCAAATAGGAAAGAATATACCTTCTTCTCTGCGGCTCATGGAACCTTTTCGAAAATTGACCATATACTTGGTAACAAAGCAAACTTCCACAGTTACAAAAAAATATTAGTAACCACCTGTGTCTTATCGGATCACCATGGATTAAAATTAGAATTCAACAACAATGCTACCCCCAGAAAGCCCACAAACTCATGGAAACTGAACAGTCAACTACTGACCCACACCTGGGTCAAGGAAGAAATAAAGAATGAAATTAAAGTCTTTCTTGAATTTAATGAAAACAAAGACACAACATACTCAAACCTATGGGACACAATGAAAGCAGTGCTAAGAGGAAAGTTCATAGCACTAAGTGCCCACTTAAAGAAAACGGAGAAAGCGCTCATTGGTGACTTGAAAGCTTTGGAAAAAAAAGAAGCAGACTCACCTAGGAGAAGTAGAAGACTGGAAATAATCAAATTGAGGGCAGAAATCAACAAAATAGAAACACAGAAAACAATCCAAAGAATCAATGAAACAAGAAGCTGGTTCTTGGAGAAAATCAACAAGATTGACAAACCCTTAGCCAAACTAATCAAACGGCAGAGGGAGAACACGCAAATTAATAAGATCAGAAATGAAAAGGGGGACATAACCACAGACACAGAGGAAATTCAGAAAATCATTAGATCTTACTACAAAAGCCTGTATGCCACAAAATTGGAAAATGTAAAAGAAATGGACAGTTTTTTAGATAAATACCATATACCAAAGTTAAACCAGGACCAGGTAAATGCTCTAAATCGTCCTGTTAGTCACGAAGAATTAGAAACTGTTATCAGAAACCTCCCTACCAAAAAGAGCCCAGGACCAGATGGTTTCAATGCGGAGTTCTACCAGAACTTCCAAGAAGACCTAATACCTATACTCCTTAAGGTATTTCATAATATAGAAACACAAGAGTCACTGCCAAATTCCTTCTATGAAGCTACAGTTACCCTGATACCTAAACCACACAAAGACTCAACCAAGAAAGAGAATTACAGGCCAATCTCACTCATGAACATTGACGCAAAAATTCTCAATAAAATACTGGCAAACCGAATCCAAGAACACATTAGAAAAATTATCCATTACGATCAAGTAGGCTTCATCCCAGAGATGCAGGGCTGGTTCAACATATGAAAATCTATCAATGTAATCCATCATATAAATAAACTGAAGGAAAAAAACCATATGGTCATCTCATTAGATGGTGAAAAAGCATTTGACAAAATTCAGCACACTTTTATGATAAACGTCTTGGAGAGATTAGGGATACAAGGGTCATTCCTAAATATAATAAAAGCTATTTACAGCAAGCCGACAGCTAACATCAAATGAAACGGAGAGAAACTCAAGGCTATCCCACTAAATTCAGGAACACGACAAGGCTGTCCACTCTCTCCTTATCTCTTCAATATAGTGCTTGAAGTTCTAGCAATAGCAATAAGACAACATAAGGGAATCAAGGGGATTCAATTTGGAAAGGAAGAAGTTAAACTTTCATTATTTGCAGATGATATGATAGTATACATAAGCGACCCCAAAAACTCCACCAAAGAACTCCTACAGCTGATAAACTCCTTCAGTAACGTGGCAGGTTACAAGATCAACTCCAAAAAATCAGTCGCCCTCCTATACACAAAGGATAAGGAAGCAGAGAGGGAAATCAGAGAAGTATCACCTTTCACAATAGCCACAAATAGCATAAGATATCTGGGAGTATCTCTAACCAAGGAAGTGAAGGATTTATTTGACAAGAACTTTAAGTCTTTGAAGAAAGAAATTGAAGAGGATACCAGAAAATGGAAGGATCTCCCCTGCTCGTGGATTGGGAGGATCAACATAGTAAAAATGGCAATTCTACCAAAAGCAATCTATAGATTCAATGCAATCCCAATCAAGGTCCCATTAAAATTCTTTACAGAGATCGAGAGGACAATAATCAACTTTATATGGAAAAACAAGAAACACAGGATAGCCAAAAAAATCTTATACAATAAAGGTTCTTCTGGAGGCATTACCATCCCTGACTTCAAACTCTATTACAAAGCTACAGTATTGAAAACAGCTTGGTATTGGCATAAAAACAGAGAAGTTGACCAATGCAATCGTATAGAAGACCCGGATCTTAAACCACAAACCTATGAACACCTGATTTTTGATAAAGGAGCCAAAAGTACACAATGGAAGAAAGAGGGCATCTTCAACAAATGGTGCTGGCATAACTGGATGTCAACCTGTAGAAGAATGAAAGTAGATCCATATCTATCACCATGCACAAAACTCAAGTCCAAATGGATTAAAGACCTCAATATTAATTTGAACACATTGAGCTTGATAGAGGAGAAAGTAGGAAGTACTCTACAACAAATGGGCACAGGGAATCGTTTCCTACGCATAACCCCAGCTGCACAGACCTTAAGGGCAACATTGAATAAATGGGACCTCCTGAAGTTGAGCAGCTTCTGTAAAGCAAAGGACATTGTCACTAAGACACAAAGGCAGCCTACTGACTGGGAAAAGATCTTCACCAACCCTGCAACTGACAAAGGTCTGGTCTCTAAAATATATAAGGAACTCAAGAGACTAGACGGTAAAATGCCAATTAACCCAATTAAAAAATGGGGCGCTTAACTGAACAGAGAATTCTCAACAGAAGAAGTTCGAATGGCCAAAAGACACTTAAGGTCATGCTCAACCTCCCTAGCTATCAGGGAAATGCAAATCAAAACAACTTTGAGATATCATCTTACACCTGTCAGATTGGCTAAAATCCAAAACACCAATAATAACCTTTGCTGGAGAGGTTGTGGGGTAAGGGGTACACTCATCCATTGCTGGTGGGAATGCAAACTTGTGCAACCACTTTGGAAAGCAGTGTGGCGGTTTCTCAGGAAATTCAGGATCAACCTACCCCAGGACCCAGCAATTCCACTATTGGGAATCTACCCAAGAGATGCCCAATCATACAACAAAAGCATATGCTCATCTATGTTCATAGCAGCATTATTTGTAATAGCCAGATCCTGGAAACAACCTAGATGCCCTTCAGTGGAAGAATGGATGAAGAAACTGTGGAATATATACATGCTAGAATACTACTCAGCGGTAAAAAACAATGACATCTTGAATTTTGCAGGCAAATGGATGGAAATAGAAAACACTATTCTGAGTGAGGTAACCCAGACCCAAAAAGATGAACATGGGATGTACTCACTCATAATCGGTTTCTAGCCATAATTAAAGGACATCGAGCCTATAAATTTGGGATCCTTGAGAAGATAATAAGAAGGTGAACTCCCAAAAAAAGATATAGTAATCCTCCTGGATATTGGAAGTAGACACGATCGCCAGGCAAAATTGGGAACTTGAGGGTTGGGCAAGACTGGGCCAAGGGAAGATGGGGAGAGAAAAGTGTGAAGGGGAGAACGGGGGGAGCTCGGAGGAATGGGGTGCTTGGGATATAGGAAGGGTGGATATGGGAGCAGGGAAGCATATATCTTAATTTAAGGAGCTACCTGAGGGTTGTCAAGAGACTTGACCCTAGAGGGGTTCCCAGGTTTCCAGGGAGACGCCCCCAGTTAGTTCCTTGGGCAGCTGAGGAGAGGGAGCCTGAAAAGGCCAGCTCCTATAGCCATACTGATGAATTTCTTGCATATCACCATAGAACCTCCACCTGACGATAGATGAAGAAAATGACAGAGCCCCACATTGGAGCACCGGACTGAGCTCCCAAGGTCCTGATGAGGAGCAGAAAGAGGGAGAACATGAGAAAGAAAGTTAGGAACGTGAGGGAACCTCCACCTGGCGACAGATGGGGAAGGTGACTGAGCCCCACATTGGAGCACTGGACTGAGCTCCCAAGGTCCTGATGAGGAGCAGAAGCAGCGAGAACATGAGGGAGAAAGTCAGGAACGAGAGGGGTGCTTTCACTCATGGAGACGGTGGGACAGAACTAATGGGAGATCACCAACTCCAGTTGGAATGGGACTGATGGATCATGCGACCAAACCCGTCTCTCTGAATGTGGCCAACAGCGGGGGCTGACTGAGAAGCAAAGGACAATGGCTCTGGGCTCTGATTCTTCTGCATGGACGGGCTCTGTGGGAGCCTTCTCAGCTTGGTCGGTCACCTTCCTGGACCTGGGGGGAGTTGGGAGGACCTTGGTCTTAGCATAGAGTGGGGAACCCTGATGGCTCCTTGGCCTTGAGAGGGAGGGAGGGGAGGTATGGGTGGAGGGGAGGGGAGGGAAGGGGGAGAAGGAGGGGAGGGAAGGGAGAGGAGGTGCGGAGGGAGGGGGGAGGAGGAGGGAAGGAGATGGAAATTTTTAAATATAAAAAAATAAACCATGAGAAAAAAAATAAAAAAAATAAAATTTAAAAGTAAACATGAAAATATAACCTATAAATGAATATATACAAATATATTTCTTTAAATTGTCTTTTTACATGTTTTAATAATATCCACTGTCCCTTCACCAACTCTTTCCAGGCTTACCTCCACCCCTTCTTACCTACTTTGTACCTTTTTTCCCTCTTTTACCATCAATGACAGTTTGTTGTGCCTAAATATTCTGCATGTGTGACTTTCCACTAAGGCTTGGTTGACTTATCATAGGCTACACTTTTAGAGAAAAATGACACTCTCACTCCCAGCAGTTAGGTAGTTCTAATAACTCCTTGTCTATACATGAGATTACATGTGTAACTCCTTCCTTTGTTCTGGGATTTGGACTGCTTTGGGCTTGCTTAGGTCCTGGTTATGATGTTACACTCACTGCAAATTTATATATCTATATATCTTGCTTTGCCCACATATGTTTCCTTGTAGTATTCTACCACGTCCAACTCTTTCATTCTTTCCACTTCCTCTTTAGAGAGTATGTGGTGGTGTATGTTTCCATTTAGGGATGGATATTCTGTAGTCTTTCATTTGCTGTACCTTGGGTTGTTATTGACCCCTGTATAAGTCATTATTTACTATAAACAGAAGTTTTTCTCATTGGGGTTGAGAGATGCCTTAATCTATGGGTATCATTATTAAGAAGTTTCCATGTGAGTATCACCTGGATTTCTCCATGTTTTTTGACTCAAGTAACATGGTCTTACTAACAAGTTCTAGAACATAACCAAGAGAATTAGCAAGACTTTAATGTACTAACCAGCCACCATCCAAGGTTTCTAAGAAATGAAACTGATAGTCTCATTTTATGATCCCTAATGGATACAGGAACATTGATTTGTATAAACATTTCAAAAAATATTCTAAAGGGAAGGACAAAATTAGAACCACACACAAGTGAACAAACATTACATAATTTTCTGTTGTATTTTCATATAAAATATGAATATGTAAAAGAAATGATGTCTTGGAGTTGGTATTTCAAAATTAGAACCATTAGAGAATATGTAATAAAAATATATTGCCTCTGATCCTACTAAGTTATAAAGATTTCAGATTCAAGAATGGGAATGTCAGGAGGCTGACAGAACTATACCAGAGAGGTAAAGAAGATGTGTAAGTTGTCCCATCCAGAACTTCCCAGATATGACAATAATTATCTAGAATTTTTACCTTTGGCTGTTTGAAATATTTTATTTCATCCTTTAAACAGTATATTAGCCATCGTATGACATTATGGGTTACATGTCTTGAGCATAGCTGAAGTGACAAATGGAATATGAATAAAGTTTGTTTACCAATTGTAGAATTCCAGACTAACATACCAGTTTCTGTTTCTAAGATTCAAGTCCACACAATCATATGATATACCAGGTCTGGGGTTCCACATAGCAAATTCATGCTGCAGTCATAATGTTCTGTTTCGTATATGTGGGTGGCATTTGTTCACCCAGTGCTAAAGCCTGAAATGTGGCTGCTAGCCAGGTGAATTTTCTTTACACATCACCCCTGTGAACTTTGTGTCTAAATTATCATGGCACATAAAAGATCAGCTCGAAACTTAATGCTCACCTCTTATCTATTCAACGGTTTGATGGAACAGTGAGGAATATCGTTAAAGACAATGAGGCATCAACTCCTCCAATTATTCTCTCTCGAGAACCTTCCATTTCAGACCGTCTATTTCAGATTTGGAATCCTGACATTTTCACCTCTTCTTGATTAAAGGTTTCTCAAAGAATGCTTGCTTATATGTACTTTCTCACAAATGGCTTAACCTTTCTGCATCTCACTTCCATCCCTTATAAAATAAGGATAATTACAGTGGACTCTATCTGCCCTGTGTGTGGCAGGCATGCTCCATGCATAGACTCCTTGTAAGATCTCCATATTAAGTTGCAAATTCCTCCCAAGAATAGAGACAAGACTGAAACAGAGTGACTATAAGCAAGACAAGAGCAAATGCAGAACAAAGTTGATGCTGGGCATTGAGAGGTCAGAGATACCACTCAGCTTTCTAAAAAAAAAAATCTAGTTCCCCTACCTTGAAAAAGCAAGTGAAGAATTTTTCAAAACAATGGAAATTTATAGCTAGTATAAGAGCCAATGAAATGGCTCAGTAGGAAGGCACTTGTTGAGCCAGCTTGCTGTGGCCTACAAGCATGCATTCTCATGCACACACATCGTAAGCACACAGTGCTAATAAAGAAAATATTTTTTAAATCAAGTTCAAAACAATGGAATATTTTTATTTTAATTTTCTGTTTTATTTCATTTTATTATGTATGTGTGTGGGTACCCGGGCACATGTCTGTAGGTCGAAAAACAGCTTGTAGATGTAATGCCTGGAACCCACATGGATTCTCAGTTACAATAGCAGAAACTTTTATCTGTTAAACCATTTATTGAGTGATCTCTGTGTTACTTTTTAAAAGAGGTATAAAACATGAAATTGAAAACTGATGCGATGTTATTTTTTGAGAGTGATAAGGGATGGAAAGGTAGAAGATGCTGCTTCTAGGATGGAGAAGTCAGCTGTTGTCTTCTGATTTCATTTTGAAAACAACCTGTGACTGCAGAAGGGTTTGCATTAGGCTTTGGGTCATTTTAATTTTGGATACCACTTTTGCTTCCATTTTTTAAAAAATAGAACTTTTATTCTATATTGAAATGTACTATATCCTTTCTTTCTCCAAGACAGGGTTTCTCTGTGTAACAGCCCTACTTTAGCTATACTGGAACTAGCTCTGTAGACCAGGCTGGCCTCACACTCACAGAGATTCATCTGCCTCTGCCTCCTGAGTGTTGGGATTAAAAGTATGAGCCACCACTGACCAGCATATATCTAAATATTTTATCATAATTTCTGCTAAATACTTCAGTCTACAGTAAAAAGAATGTGAGGATATTTATCACATAATATACAGAACAAAGGGTCAATAAATTCCAATAACTATGTACACATGCACAAAACATTCATATTGCATTAGAACTACAATTGTTAAAAAGTGCTCTATACGCGGACATAAATTCAACAGTATTACTAAGTATAAATATGATTATGACTTCAAGTGTTCTGACCCAGTAGTCACTAGTTAGCAAGATGTTAGAAGCCTGAGGGGAGAGACCTGAGCCAGAGACCTCTGTGGGACTGGGAACTAGTCAGGGACCTCTGAGGGATCTGGAATGAGCCAGAAACCTCTGCCAGAGCAGGCCCTTGCAAGGGACCTCCACAAGAAGAGGTACAAGGGAGAAACTGCCAAGGGAACAGGCTTGAGCCAGAGACCTCTGAGGGACCAGACCCAAGGCAGTGACCTTTGCAGGAGCAGGCCAGAGCCAGGGACATCTACCAGAGAAGGCCCAATTCAGGAACCTCCACAGTAGCAGATACAAGGGAGCAACTGCAGAAAAAGCAGGCCTGAGTCATAGACCTCTGCGGGACTGGACATGAGCCAGGCATCTCCACAGGAGCAGGCCAAAGACAGTGACCTCCACCAGACCAGGCCCGAGCCAGTGATCTCAACAGAAACAGCCCCAAGTAAGCTACCTTTGTGGGAGCAGCCCCATATAGCATTCAAAAATGCAGAGTGACCTCCACGAACACCGAGTTACCTCCAGGGTAACTAGGACTGTGACCCTGACTACACCACAAGGAACAACCATCTGAGTCCTGGAAGACTGATCACCAGAGACACAGACCCAACTACACTAATCAGATAAAAAGGTGGGTAGAAAAGGTAAGAACACACTCAACACCACAAAGAGCAACATAACACTAACAAAACTAGTGGCTCTACAACAGCAAGACTTGAACACCCCAATATAGATGAAGCAGAGGAAAATGACCTAAAAAATAACATTAGGGGAGTGTTTGAGGCCTTTAAAGAGAAAATGTAAAAGGTCCTAGTCAAGTATTATGCAGACATTAAGGGACCATAGATGCC
Organism: Arvicola amphibius; assembly: GCF_903992535.2. Lineage (NCBI taxonomy): Eukaryota > Metazoa > Chordata > Mammalia > Rodentia > Cricetidae > Arvicola > Arvicola amphibius. Next base: position 162,901,108 of record NC_052048.2, read on the forward strand.
ATCTCAGACTACTATACCCAGAAAAATTTCAATTACCATAGATGGACAAAACAAGATATTCCATGACAGAACCAGATTTAGCCAATACCTAGCTACAAACCCAATCCTATACAAAGTACTAGAAGGAAAACTCCTGCACAAAATATTTAGCTACATCCACAAAAGCACAGATAATAGATTATCTCACAGCTGCAAATATCAAAGAAGTGAAAAGTACACACAATAACATCACCAACAATGAAAACTAAAACAGCAGGAACTAGAAATCACTGGTCATTAATATCCCTTAATATAAATGGCCTCAACATGCCTATAAAAAGATAGATAGTAACAGATTGGATACAAAAAGGAATGCATCCTTCTGCTGCATACAAGAAACACACCTCAAACTCAAAGACAGACATTGCCTCAGAGTAAAGGGCTAGGAAAAAAATTTCCAATCAACAGACTTAAAAGAAAGCTGATGCATCTATCTTAATATTGAACAAAATAGACTTCCAACTAAAATCAATCAAAAGAGAAAAAGAAGGACACTTCATATTAATTGCATAAAAAAATCATCAAGAGGAAATCTCAGTACTGAACATCTATGTCCCAACTACAAGGGCAGCCTCATATGTAAAAGAAACACTGTTAAACCTACACACAGATTAAACACAGATTTAAACACAGATTAAACCCTACACACTAAAAATGGGAGACTTCAATACCCCACTCTTTCCAATGGACAAGTCAACAGACAGAAACCTAACAGAGAAATAAGTGAACTAACAGATGTCATGACTCAAATGGAAATAACACAAAAGTTTAGAACATTTCATCCAAACATAAAAGAATATACTTTCTTCTCAGGACCTCCAGTAACCTGCTCAAAAACTGACCGCATACTAGGTAACAAATTAAACCTCAACAGGTACAAAATAATTGGAATAACCCCATGTATCTTATTCGATCACCATGGCTTATAATTAGAATTCAACATCAACACAAAAACATGGAAATCAAGCAATACTCAACTGAATCATCACTAGGTCAAGGAAGAAATAAAAGAAGATATTAAAGACTTAATAAATTCAATCAAAATGACAACAGAAGATATCCGACTTTATGAGACACAATGTAAGCAGTGTAAGAGGAAAGTTCATAACACTGAATGCCTACATAAAGAAGTTAGAAAACTCTGACACAGGTGAAGTAACAGAACACTGGAAAACTGTAGAACAAAAAGAAAAGAACTCACCCAGGAGGACTAGATGGTAGGAAAAAAAATCAGTTGAGAGTTGAAATCAGCAAAATGGAAGGAAAGAAAACAATACAGAGAATCAATGAGACAAAGATGATTCTTCGAGAAAATCACCAAAATAGACAACTCTTTATGCAAACTAACCAAAAGGCAGAGAGAGAATATACAAGTTAACAAAATCATTCACAAAAAGTAAGACGTAACAACAGACGTGGAGGAAATCCAGAGATTCATCAGATTATACTTTGAAAACTTTACTCCACAATATCAGAAAACTTAAAGGAAATGGACAATTTTTCTGGATAAATATCACTAAAATTAAATCAAGACCATATGAACAAATTCAGTAGACCTATAACTGTTAAAGAAATAGAGACATATATCTACCAACCAAAAAAGCCCAGGGCCAGATGGTTTCAGCACAGAATTTCACAAGATTTTCAAAGAAGAACTAATACCTATACTCAACAAATTTTCCACACAATAGAAACAGAAGGAACATTGCTGAACTCTTTTTACAAGGCTACAATTACGCTGAAACCCAAACCACACAAACCATTACTAAGCAAGTAAATTACATACAAATCTCACTCACAAACACTGGTGCAAATACTCAATAAAATACTCGTAAACCAAATCCATGAATACATCAAAAAAATTATCTACAATGATCAGCTTCATCCCAGAGATGCAGGGATGGCACAACATATGAAAAACTGTCAATGTAATCCACCATATAAACAAACTGGAAAAAAAATCACACACGATCATCTCATTAGATGCTGAAAAAGTCTTCGACAAAATGTAACATTCCTTCATGATAAAGATCTTGGAGAGAGCAAGGATACAAGGAACATACCTAAACAGAATAAAGGCAATATACAGCAAGCCAACTGCCAACGCCATACTAAACAGAATGAAACTCAAAGCTATCTAAATGAAATCAGGAATGAGAAAAGGTTGTCCACTCTCTCCAGATCTATTCAAAATAGTACTTGAGGTTCAAGCAGGAGTAATAAGATAACAAAATGAAATAAAGGTGGTATAAATCAGAAAAGAAGTCAAACTCTACTTCTTGCTGATAATATGATAGTTTTCATAAGTGATCCCAAAAATTCCACTAAGGAACTTCTATAATGCATAAAAACCTTCAGTAATATATCAGGATACAAGATTCCCTGATGGCTCTTTGGCCTGGAGAGGGAGGGAGTGGGGATATGGGTGGAGGGAAGGGGAGGGAAGGGGGGAGAGGATGGGAAGATATGGCAATTTTTTAATAAAAAATAAATAAACTGGAAAAAATAAAAATAAAAAAGATTAACTCTAAGAAAATCTTCAGTACTCCTGTAAACAGATGATAAGTGGACTGAGAAAGAAATCAGAGAAACATCACCCTTCACAATAGCCACAAATAACATAAAATATCTTGTAGTAATTCTAACCAAACAAATGAAAGACTGTTTGACAAGAATTTTAAAACTTTGAAAAAATAAATTGAAGAAGACAAAAGAAGATGGAAAGATAGCCGATGCTCTTGGATAGGTAGAAATAACATAGTAGATGGCAATCTTATGAAAAGAAATGTACCAATTAAATGCAATGTCCATGAAAATCCCAGCAAAATTTTTACAGACCTCGAAAGAACAATACTCAACTTCATATGGAAAAATTACAAAACCCAGGATAGCCCAAACAATTCTGAACAATAAAGGAACATCTGAAGGCATAACAATCCCTGACTTCAAGCTCTAATACAGCACTACCCTACATTGAACAGAGAGCTAATCTCCTAAATATATGAAGAACTCAAGAAATTGGTCATCAAAAGCAAATAATCCAATAAAAAAATTGGGTACATGCCTAAACAGAGAACTCTAAACAGATGAAAATAAGTTGGTTGAAAGACACTTAAGGAAATGTTCAACATCCTTAGCCTCCAGCCTCAAGCATTTCCTTAAAATACAGAAAGAGGAACTGATTTCTATGACCATAATAATAAACATAAAACTAACATTGACCCACTTTTAAAAACAGCATATTAATTTCTGTTGAAGTGAAAGTCTAAAGTAACTCTGAAGGATATTGTTATCATATCAAATCCTTTTATAATAAGTGAACAAAGAATAGGAAAACCCTGCAGTTTTTCATATAGCAATCAAACTAAATTATCAGGAGGTATGATGAGCTAACACATTAAAATTATTTGATACTACATTGAATAAATTCACCAAAATAAAGGTAGTCTTATACTTGGCAATTTAGAAATTAACAAAATTGTGAACTCATAGCACTAATATTTATAATATAATACTACATTTCCTTGATTTTATCAAGTATTACAGGAAGTACTTGTTTTTCTTACATTAAATATATCATATCTGAGCTGTTATTAATATGTCCAACCCTCAATATTTTGGAGTATTGGTTTCATGATTCTTCTGGATATAAAAATCAGCAGATTCATTGTTTACATATGTCTTATACAGATGGAAATATATATTAAGTATATATCCAATTTACTTAACATATACAATATGATGTAAATTTAATGTAAATAATAGTTATACTGTGTTGTTTAGATAATAATAACAATAAAGAAAGAGTTTATTTCTGATTATTGTAGATGCTATTTGTCCATAAATAGTTTTGTTTGTTTAAATAAAAAGGGTCAAATCATCAGACAAGAATGTATGACAGGGTTGTATTTCTGTACTCCTAAATATATAAAGGACTCAAATACAAAGTCAAATAAAACCAAGTGACCCATTCAAAAAGTGGGTCTTAATAGAACATTTGCAAAAGAAGAAAAAATGACTAAGAAATATTTTAAGAAGTTTATAGTCCCTAGAGATTAGGGAAATGAAAAATTTAAAAAAACGATATTTCATCATATAGCAGTCACAATGAAAAAGATCAACAAAACAACCAACAACAATTTCAGAAGGGATGTTAAGGAAAGGAAATGCTCATTCACTGTAAACAGGATTTTAAATTGGTGCCACCACCATGGAAGTCAGTGTGCAGAATTCTCAGAAAGATAAAACTAAATCTACTGTATTTTCCAGCTGTAACCACTCCATGGCATATTTCCAAAAAACTGCTTCTTAAGCATAATAGCTAGAAAATAGAAAGAAGCTAAATGTTCTTTGACTAGCAAATGAATAATACAAATGTGGTACATATACACTATGGATTGTGATTTACCTGTAAATAAAAATGAAATCATGAACTCCGTGGATAAATGGGAAGAACTAACAGAATATGTTGACTGAGGTAAGTGTTTTTGTTTGGGTTTCTGCTGCTGTTGTTGCTCTGTTCTCTTCATGTGACACCATGACCACACAACTCTCATGAATAAAAATGTTTAATTGGGGATGGCTTACAGTTTTAGAGGTTTAGTCCCTTATCATCGTAGGACATAATGACTTGTAGGCAGAAACAGTAGTGGAGAAGGAGCTGAAGGTTCTATATCTTGATCTGTAGGTAGTAGAAAAAGAGACTATGTCGTTGTTTTTGTACCACTGATTAGTACTCTAATGTGTATATGTGCCACACATTCTTTATCCATTCTTCCATTGAGGGGCACCTAGGTTGTTTCCAGGTTCTGGCTATTACAAATAATGCTGCTATGAACATAGCTGAACAAATGCTTTTGTAGTATGATTGGGCATCTCTTGGGTATATTCCCAAGAGTGGAATTGCTGGATCCTGAGGTAGGTTGACTCCCACTTTCCTGAGAAACCACCACACTGATTTCCAAAGTGGTTGCACAAGTTTGCATTTCCACCAGCAATGGATGAGTGTTCCCCTTATTCCACATCCTCTCCAGCATAGGTTATCATTAGTGTATTTGATTTTAGCCATTCTGACAGGTGTAAGATGGTATCTCAAAATTGTTTTGATTTGCATTTGATTTGCATTGATAGCCAAGGAAGTTGAACATGACCTTAAGTACCTTTGGGCCATTTGAACTTCTTCAGTTGAGAATTCTCTGTTCAGTTCAGTTCCCAACTTTTAAATGGGTTATTCAGAATTTTAATGTCTAGTTTCTTGTGTTCTTTATATAGTTTGGAGATCAGGCCTTTGTCTGATGTGGGGTTGGTGAGGATCTTCTCCAGTTCAGTAGGGTGCCTTTTTGTCTTAGTGACAGTGTCCTTTGCTTTACAGAAGCTTCTCAGTTTCAGGAGGTCCCATTTATTCATTGTTGCTCTTATTGGCTATGCCACTGGGGTTATGTATAGGAAGTGGTCTCCTGTGCCCATGTTTTGCAGACTTTTCTCACTTTCTCTTAAAAAACAATGACATCTTGAATTTTGCATTCAAATAGATGGAAATAGAAAACACTTTACTGAGTGAGATAACCCAGACCCAAAAAGATGAATATGGTATGAACTCACTCATTAGTGAATTCTATCCATAAACAAAGGACATTGAGCCTATAGTTTGTAATCCTAGAGAAGCTAAATAAGAAGGTGAACCCAAAGAAAAACATATATTTATTCTCCTGGATATTGAAAGTAGACAAGATCGCCAGGCAAAAGTTGGGAGCATGGGGGTGGGGTGTGGTGGATTGGGGGAAAGGGGAGATGGGGAGAGAGAAGGGAGAAAGGGAGGATTGGGGAGAGCTTGGGGGAATGGGATGGTTGAAATGGAGGAAGTGTGGAAATGGGAACAGGGAAGAAGATATCTTAATTAAGGGAGCCATTTTAGGGTTGGCAAGAGACTTGGCTCTAGAGGGGTTCCTAGGTGTTCAAGGGGATATCCCCAGCTAGGTCCTTGGGCAGCAGAGGAGAAGGTACCTGAATTGGCCTTCTCCCATAGCCACACTGATGAATATCTTGCATATCACCATAGAACCTTCATCCAGAGATGGATGGAAATAGAGACAGAAACCCACATTGGAGCACTGGACTGATCTCCCAAGGTCCAGATGAAAAGCAGAAGCAGGGAGAACATGAGCAAGGAAGTCAGAACCACAAAGGGTGCATCCACCCACTGAGACAATGTGACTGATCTAATGGAAGCTCAGCAAGGCCAACTGAACTGGGACTGAATGAGCATGTAATCAAACCGGACTTTCTGAATGTGGATGACAATGAGGGCTGACTGAGAAGCCAAGGACAATGGCACTAGGTTTTGATTCTACTGCATGTACTGGCTTTTAGGGAGCCTAGTCTTTTTGGATGCACACCTTCCTAGGCCTGGTTGGAGGGGGAGCCTTGGACTTCCCACAGGGCAGGACACCCTGACTGCTCTTAGGACTAGAGAGGGAGAGGGAGGTGGATTAGGGGAGGGGGAGAGAAATAGGAGGACGGGAGGAGGTGGAAATTTTTAAAAATAAATACATAAATAAAAAGAAGACAAAAAATTTTGTTGGAACTTTTGATGGAGATTGTATTGATTCTTGATTGCTTTTTGTAAGATGGGCATTTGGTGTGGGACAGTTCTGTATTCTGTCAATTATGTTTTAAATAAACCCTTATTGGCCAGTAACAAGGCAAGAAGTATAGGAGGGACAACCAGACAGGAAGTAGAGGCAGGATAATCAGAACAGGAGAATTCTGGGAAGGAGGAAGCCCACTCTTCCCCAGTCCTGCCCAGACACTGAAGAAGGAAGATGTGACCCACCCTGCTGAAAAAGGTACCAAGCCATGTGGCTAGTATATACTAGAATAATGGGCTAATATAAGTTACAAGAGTTAACCAGAAGCCTGAGCTAATGGGCCAATCAGTTTATAACTTATGGGGATTTCTGTCTGATTTTCTTTGGAATTTACCGGCTGTGAGAACTGGGCAGGACAGAAACCCCAACAAGCAGGCCCTCATGTTACAGGCAATTTTACTATGTTAAAGACCTTTCTACCTTCTGATATCATCTCATATTTCTTTCTTCAAACACTTGAAGTTCTTTTCATACAGGTTTTTCACTTGGTTGGTTAGAGTTATCCCAAGATATTTATTTGTTTATGGCTGTTGTGAAGCTTGTTGTTTTCCAGATTTATTTCTCAGCCCTTTATCATTTGTATGTAAAAGGACTACTGATTTTTTTTTAGTTAGTCTTGTATTCAGCCACTTCACTAAAGGTGTTTATCAGCTGTAGGTGTTCCAAGGTACAATTTTGGGGGTATACAGGGGTATTCTGTCATATCATCTGTGAATAATGATACTTTGACTTTTTCCTTTCTGATTTATATTCCCTTGATTTCTTTTAGTTGTCTTACTGCTTTAGCTAGAAATCAAAGTACTATATTGTGTAGGTATAGACATAGTGGACAATCTCATCTTATTACCTATCTTAGTCTCTTTGCTTTGAGTTTCTCTTCATTTAGCAATCAGCTTGCTGTATGTTGCTTTTCATTATATTTGGATATGTCTCTTGCATCCGTGATCTCTCCAAGACTTTTATCATGAAAGAGTGTTGGATTTGCCAAAGGCTTTTTCAGCATCTAAGGAGATGATCGTGTGTTTTTTTTTTATTTCAGTTTGTTTATATGATGGATTACATTGACAGATCTTCATATGTTGAACGATTCCTGCACCTCTTGGATAAAGCCTACTTGGTCATGGTGGATTATCATTTCTGCCATTTTCTTGGATTTGGTTTGCCAGTATTTTATTTAGTATTTTTGCATCAATGCTCATGAGGGAAATTGGTCTGTAATTTTCTTTCTTTGTTGAGTCTCTGTGTAGTTCCAAAACAATCATAGTGATTGTGACCCCAATAAAAGAATTCAGTAATGCTCATTCTGTTTCTGTCTTGTGGAATAATTTGAGTAGTATTGGTATTAGCTCTTCTTTGAAAGTCTGGTAGAATTCTATGCCAAAACCATCTGACCCTATTATTGTGGGAGTCCCTTCTGCTCCTTCAGCCAATAGCTGCTGAGATACCAGCCCATTGGGGCATGGTCTCTCTTTTTAAAAATGAGACCACTTCCCTCCGCTCGCTCTCTGGCTTCCGGCTCCGCTTCTGACGACTAGGCTCCCTTCCTGATTGTGCAGAGGGCTGTTGTCTGGGATGGTGATCTGTAAGTTTTTCCCTTTTAAATAAATAACCATTCTATTAATCATAATTCCAAACTGGTGTGGGATTGTTTGTGATTTACGCCTTCACCCTAAGTTTTTTTTTTTTTGGATGGGAGAAATTTTAACAGCTGCTTCTATTTCATTAGGAGTTGTAGATCAATTTAAGTTGTTTATCTGATCTTGATTTAATTTTGATATATGGCTTTTATTAATAAATTTTTCCATTTCTCTTAGATTTTCTAATTTTGTATAGTACAGGTTTTTGAAGTATGACCTAATGACTGGATTTCCTCAGCACCTATTGTTGTGTTCCCCTTTTGTTTCTGATTTTGTTAATTTAGGTAATCTCCGTCTGTCTTTTACTTGTCTTGGAAAAGGGTTTGACTATCTTGTTTGTTTTCTCAAAAAAATCAACTCTTTGTTTTATTGATTCTTTATATTGCTTTATTTGTTTCTAACATATTGATTTCAGCCCTATTTGATTATTCAGTGCTGTCTACTACTCTTGAGTGTGTTTGCTTCTTTTTGTTCTAGAGCTTTGAGGTGTGCTTTTAGTCACTAGTATAAGATTTCTCCAAATTCTTTTTGTAGGCACTTAGTGCCATAAACTTTCCTCTTAACATACCTCCATTTCTTATTGTGTTCTATAAATTTGGGTATGTTGCACTCATTTTTATTGAAGTCTAGGAAGTCTTTAGTTTCTTCTTTACCCAGTGGTAACTCAGTTGAGAGTTGTTCAGTTTCCATAAGTTTGTAGGCTTTCTGTGGTTTGTGTTGTTCTTGGCTACAACTTTATCCACGGTGATCTGATAAAATACAGGGCGTTATTTATTTATTTATTTATTTTTTTGGTTTGGTTGGTTGTATTTGGTTTGTTTGTTTTATTTGTTAAGACATGTTTTGTGACTAATGGTGTGGTCAATTTTGAAGAAGGTTATATTAGGTACTGAGAAGAAGGTATATTCTTTTGTGTTTGGGTGAAATGTTCTGTTGATAATTGTTAAGCTCATTTTAATCATAGTATCTATGATTTCCATTATTTCTCTGTTTAGTTTCTGTATGGCAAAGCTGTCCATTGATGAGAATAGGGTGTTGAAGCTTTCTGCTACTATTGTGTGGGATTCAATGTGTGATTGAAGCTTTAGTAGTGTTTCTTTTACAAATTTGGGTGCTCTTGTATTTGGGAAATAGATATTCAGAATTGAGACATCATCTGATATATTTGTTCTTTAAAGAATCTGAAATGTCCTCCACCTGTTTTGAGTTATATTGGTTTGAAGAATATTTTATTAGATATTAGGTTAGTTATACCAACTTGCTTCTTAGGTCTGTTTGATTGGAAAAATCTATTTTCAACCCTTTACTCTAAGGTAATCTTTGACTTTGGTGTTGAAGTGTATTTCTTGTATACAGTGGAATGATGGATTCTGTTTTAGTATCCATTATGCTATTCTGTCTTTCTATTGGCAAATTGAGTTCATTGATATTAAGCAATATTAATGAACAGTGATTTTTAATTCCTGTTATTTTGTTATTGTTGTTTTTTGGTGGAAGTGATGATGGTGGTGTGTGACTGTGTTTGTGAGTATGTGTGTGTATGCATGTGTGTTTCCTTTCTTTGGATTTTTCTGGTGTGGAATTATATATTATCTGTGTTTTTGTGGGTGTAGCTCACTCCTTGGGTTGGAGTTTTCCTTTCAGTACATTCTGTAGGGATGTATTTATGAATAGACATCGACAAAATTTGGCATTTTTATAAAATATATTTTCTTCATCTATGGTGAATAAAAGTTTTGCTGGATATAGTAGTCTGGGCAAGCATCCATGATCTCAGAGTCTGCAAGACATCTGTCTATGTTCTTCTAGCTTTTACAGTCTCCACTGAGAAGTCAAGTGTAAGTCAGATCTGCCTTTATATGTTACTTGGCCCTTTTGCTTTGCAGCTTTTAATATTATTTCTTTATTATGTAAGTTTAGTGTCTTGGTTATTTTGTGGAAAGGGGCATTTTTTTCTGGTACAGTCTATTTGTTTTTCTTTATAAGCTTCTTGTACTTTATAGACATGTCCTTCTTTAGGTTTCATTGTTATACTAACTGCCACTATAAGAAGAGCTCCCTGCAGACTATTTGAAAAAATGCAATCAGGAGTAACCCCAGTAGAAAAAGATGAAAGGAGAATGATACATAAAAGCAGGATGTGGTAGATTAAATCTTCATAGACGGTAGTTCAGTGGGTTTAATTTGTGGGGTTTTTTTAGAATCTATGATGTGGTTCAATATGCAAAAATTCAAGAAATTCTAAGATAATATTACTTTAATCCAAAAATGACAACAGGGTGAGTATTGTAGACTCAACTATAATGCAGAGTGATAGAAATGACATACCAAGGGTCCATGGAAAGTGTCTATTGGAGTTGAGAAGAAATGATTAGCTTTTATTTTTAATTTTGTGGAGAAGATGATATTATATTTTACAAGTACTTATGCTTAGGTTAATAAATTTATTTTATAAGGAATTATTATTTATTTATTTTTAAAAAAAAAACAAATCCTCTTTTTTCACTATACATATCAATTCAAGTTCCCTCTCCCTCTCCTCCTCCCATTCCCTCCACATACCCTCTCACCCCACCCCAATCCACTCCTCAGAGAGGGTAAAACACATTTGCTTTGAGGAAAGTCCAAAGCCCTCCCTACTATATATAGGCTGAGCAAGGTATCATCCAAAGAGAATAGGTTCCCAAAAAAGCCAGGACATGCAGTAGGGATAAATCCTGGTGTGACTGCCAATGGTCCCTCAGTCTGCCCCAGTCATGCAACTGTCAACCACATTCAGAGAGACTAGCTTTTAGTTTTTTTAAAACAGAATTTTTAATTTTTAGTTTATGTGTATGAGTGTCTTACTGAAAGTATGTATGTGTTCCACATGAGTGCCTGGTGCCTATGGGGGGAAGAAGAGAGCAATAGATCGCCTGCAACTGGAGTTACCAATGGTTGTGAACTAGAACAAGACCTCAGTTATCTACAAGGGCAGCAAGTACTTTTAACCAACTGGGGCATCTCTCGCCACCCCTAATAATGAGTTCTGTTAACAGTTTATATTCTAATCCAAGTTTAATAATCTAAATTTAGCAAGTGAAAATTGCTCAGTATAATTGAAGGTTGTTCAATTTCTGTTTACTTAATTAACTATCTAATCATAGTCTCTCTCTTTCTCTCTCTCTCCCTCTCTTACATATATACATACATACATACATACATACATACATACACATACACATGCACACACATGCACGCACGTGCGTGCATGCATTAAGCATAATAAACCAAGAATATATTATTTTTTCTTACCCCTGCAAAGTGCTGAACCTCTGAAAGAAGATGAAGGGTTAAAAAATGGTTGATATTTTGAATCTATCAAGAAACTGCTCATTCAGAATCTCAGGCCACTTGGTCCTATTTCTAGAGTGGTTTGCCCCATATAAGCCATAATAAAGTTTGTAAATTGTCTAACTTAGCTGTTCAGCTGCAGTAGTCTAAAGAAACAATATGTAAGTGGGTCAGTTCTAAAATTAATTTAGCCTAACTTTTCCTGAAAACACTAAAAATATTACTATCATGAGAGCCAAAATATCAGCACGAAGCACACAGAAACAATCCCAAGAGAATACTTTCCCAGAATGCTTGGTCCCGCTTATCACACAAGAAAGGTGTGGCTTTGAAATGAAAGCAAATGAAATGTTGTCAAAAAGAACAAAGCATAGTTAAATATTGATCAAAAGTAATATTTATCAAGGTTAATCATTTATCATACACTCATTTAATCTTTTAACAATTCATAAGGGTGGAATTATTATTGCATTGACTTATAGATATGCAAACTAATTTTGTATAATAGGTATAATAGAACCATCAACCACTATATCATGATATGTCCCTTATATTACCTATACTGTATTATACACATATAATATGTCCTTTATATAACCTATACTGTATTAGACACCTATTAATTTCCTTGATATCTAGCTATCATTTATTAAACACCTAGTCTGTGCCAATCACCATGCTAGATAAAACAGATAAAAGATTAGGTTTTCATCTTTATAAAACTAATATAATTATGCATTCTGTTACTGTCTAAATTGTATAGTTTCCAAAGATCATGTGTCAAAGCCCCAATGAATACAACTCTATTTGGAGACAAGAACTCTACAGATACAATTAAGATTAAGGAAGGTCCTAGTAAAATAGGCCTTGCCTATAGTTGAGGATAATACCCCAGATAGGTACACACAGGAAGAAAGAGTCATATGAAGACATAATGATAAGGACCATTTGCATAACAAGTAGGGAATTGTTACCTATCACAAACCTAGTTATCCCCCGAATCCTGGTCCTCAGCATCCAGTACAATAAGTAAATTTTCTTGTGCCACTAAAGTAGTGTATCCTGGATAACTGACCTAGAAAGTTAATATAGAAATAGATACGTGCCCCCACTTCATACAAAATAATGTGGGAAGAACCAATAGATGAAGAAGCTTCTTTATTTTTGCTGTGCTTCAGTTTCAATACTATGCCCCCCTCTTTGCATTGTTTATTAGAGCAATCTACCTGATTGAGTTTAAAATAATATAACAACATAAATAATTCAACATCACTCAGTAATTATAGAAAATGTGTTGTTTCTCAGGTTTTCTCCTCTTTTGTATAACTCCTCCACCCAAGATACCTCATAATTGGGCATCTAAGAGAGATTATGACTAGGCAGCAGATTCCCTATATCTGGATCTGCCAGTGTCCTAGTAACAATTTATAAGTGTTAATTCTGGATGTTATATGGTCCTTAATAATTCAGTCTGAAGCAGAACATGATGAAACATTCTTTTGTCTCTACAATGTGTCAGTGTTTCCGCCAAGCATGTTCAGGCTCACTTCTGCTCAGATTGCTGCTATAAACACCAACCTTTGTACCAGCCTTGGTGGTCCACCAAAAAACACATCATTTCCTCCTGTTGGCAAGTTGCCAGTCAGACTCCGGTATTCTGAGACCCGTAATACACAGGAAAGGGTAAGTGAGGTGGGAAAATAAAATGCCAAGGTATAACTTTAAAATTACTGCTGTAGGCAATGACTAGCCAATATGATCCAAGAAAAGGAAAGAGAAAGCCCTATTTACAGAGTCCCAAATGGGAGCCCCACTCAGGGCATTGCCTATCACTGTTTTCCTGTGATGTTTTCTCTCATGAAAAGGAAAGAATCTGTTTGATTCATTCCCTACCCCATCCCCCTTTTATTGCCACATACCTCCAGTACTTGAAAGAACAGGTTTCCTTCGTATTCTCTTCCTGTCTAGAACACTTACATAAAACTCCATGACTAGATTCCAAGTCTATGCTAATAATGAGCAAAATAAAATCTGCAAAGCACGGTTCACAGTCACTGAAGCCAGACTATTGTCTTGCTGAGATTTCTGTTTTGGAATGCTAATTATTACTGGTCATTTATTTTCATTCATTTTGGAAGAGGTCCCAATATAAAATGAAACATGAGATCTCTTTAATAGGATATGGTTTAGAAAGGCAAATGTGAACACCACATTACCACTATATGACATGCAGATCTTTCAGCTTGCAAAATAGATAGGCTGAATGATTTATTCCAATTCTATAATGCTGCTGAGGAAAGCAACATTCAATCTGAATCTATGAAGAAGAATGGGATATTTTTATAAAATGTTTCTAGGAGCAGTTCAATTTTAAAATGTGTGACCAGTGGCTCATTTCTAAACTAGACACATCTTTTTATCACCATGGTATAAACATCATCAGCAACAAGAGAATTTAAGAATTATTAATCACATCCAATAAGTGCAAGACATCAAAACTCTTCCATCGGTCCGCAAGCAGTACATATAAATGAAAAGACTCATTTGTTGCCACCAAACAACCCACAAACATGCAATTGAAAGTCTTTATCTTGCAGTGGAACAAGTATGGTTTGGAAGAAAAGAATAGCTGAAATCACCAAGAATTACACAATTTATATTCTAAATTATGAAAGTCCATCTTGCTATTGGGAACTCAGGACTAATTCCTATACTAGTGGCCCTTCTAGCCAGCTGAAGTGTATAGTCATCTTGTTTGTACATGAGAAAATGATGCCAGATGATTATGTCCAGGTGTCTGCAGAGCAAAATTAATTGACAGTTTGTACACAGAAACATCTTAGCAAAAATATTCTTCATGCACGAGGTTAGAAAGTTGGTTAAACTCTTAAGATCTCTTGTTGCTCTTACATAGAATTAGACTTTGGTTCACAGTGATCAGACGATTTGCAGCAATCTCTAACACCAGTTTCAGGGTATCCAATGCCCTCTTCTCACCTCTAAGAACACAAAGCATGCACACAGTGGACACACATTCATGTAAGCAAAATATTCATATAAATAAAATAAATATAAATATAAAAATAAAAATGTTTTACTACTCTAAGTTTCCAAGGATAACAAGGGATTTCAGTATCCTGTAATAATTGCTAACTAAGAAATTGTCTATATATTCATTATTCTTAAGTTTTATTCCACTTTAAGAAAAACTCAAAAGCTATAATTCTGAAACTTTTTCTTAATAAGTACTCTCAATTTATATACTCATGAGTTAGATTTCTTCCTTTACCCTCTTAATCTTAACCTTTACATAAAATCCATTTCAGGATGAGGATATGGCTCCATGCCTCTTTTCAGGCACACATGAAGGCCTGAGTTTGACCCCACATAATTCATTTAAAAGCTAGAAACAACATTGCACACCTGTAATTCCTGTATTCCTATGGGGGTTTGGGAACAAAAGGGGTGATCCCTGTAAGTTCACAAGCCAGCTTAAGGGTCATTTCAAGAAAATAGAAGACTTGGACCAACACCTGCGGCTGTTCTGTAAGTTCTACACATACCCTGAGGCATGTGTAGACTTGTACTCCCACAGACCAACATACACAAGTGCACACATATACACACAAACACACATAAAAACCCATTTTGCTTCCAACTCCCCCCAGGTCCAGGAAGGTGATCGACCAAGCTGAGAAGGCTCCCACAGAGCCCGTCCATGAAGAACATCAGAGCCCAGAGCCATTGTCCTTTGCTTCTCAGTCAGCCCCCCGCTGTTGGCCACATTCAGAGAGACGGGTTTGGTCGCATGATCCATCAGTCCCATTCCAACTGGAGTTGGTGATCTCCCATTAGTTCTGTCCCACCGTCTCCATGAGTGAACGCACCCCTCCTTGGTCTTAGCATAGAGTGGGGAACCCTGATGGCTCCTTGGCCTTGAGAGGGAGGGAGGGGAGGTATGGGTGGAAGAGAGGGGAGGGAAGGGGGAGAAGGAGGGGAGGGAAGGGGGAAGAGGAGGGAAGGGAGGGGGGAGGAGGAGGGAAGGAGATGGAAATTTTTAAATATAAAAAAAATAAACCATGAGGAAAAAAAAATCAAACCTGAAAAAAAAAAAAACCCATTTTGCTGAGTTTTGAAAGTAGCACATGAACAATGCAGAGGAATACAGAAAACATATGGTAATGGTATTATGAACAAATACAAACTGTCTTGTATTCATTGGTCCTCGGAATATTATAATGACCAGACGTTGAAAATAGACGTTTTTCCTACTATTATGGTAGCCATAATGTGGGTTAATGAAACACATATTTTGTTTCCATTGTTTTTTTTAGCTCAAATTCTATTAGGATATTACAGTTAGATATTGTCCAGCAGTGCCAAAAATCACAACTTCATCTTAAAACTTTATGAAATCATGTCTAATTCAACTCAAATATGCTGACAGCATTGGAGATCAGAAATTATTACAATATTCTGTAAGCCCAGGATATCATAGATTTCCTCTGGATGTGAACAATACTGAAATGAAATAACAGAGAATTGAATAGATATCTATTCATCTATACATCTATTAACAAAAATATCAACATACAGTAACATGCAATACTCTTCACTTTCTAGCAGAACCCCTTACTTACTACCCTTCTTCAATCCATAAACTATGAATCTAAGCTTTGTATGTTCTAATTCAATCTCTATCTTGTAATACATGGTCTCGGGAAAGTAACTCTCTTTCGATTTCATCTGAAGAATCAAAAGAATCACGCCATTTACACCACAGAGGGCAGTTTACTGGCTTAAATAATTCCAGTAATCCTCAGAACAAAATACAGCATGTGGTAAGCACTCAGAGAGCAAGTCTTTTTATTAACACGATTCCTTTGTGAACTAGTAGAAACGGCACACTTTTAACTAGAAGCAGTTTTGTCTAAGATAATTGTCCCATCATTCCATCTCATTGCCATAGAGATAGTGTTGCGATGTTTACCTCAAATCGAAGAGATTTCCCAGAACTTACTTAACAGTTTCACCTTTAAATCTCAACTTTAGTTGTGTTTTACAGGTGTAGCAAATTAGAAACTTAACGCGTGATCTTTGTTTTCTTCTTCGGGCAGTGATGTTCTCAGAAAGAGACTGAAAGCTTGAGGTTAAGAGAGTCCCAAGAGATCTAAAGCATGCTCCCTCTAGTTAAGGTAAGCATGATCATAGATTTTATGTCTAGAGTATAAACCCCTAAAGAATGTAGATCACTCTTTTTGCATATGTTTTCAAATATTTGTTGATTAGTTTATGTGTATGAGTGTTTGGCTACTTGAATGCAAATGTCTTCTACATCAGTGTTTATTACTGAGGGAGTCCAGAAGAAGGTGTCAGATATCTGGGATTGGACAAACATATAATTGTGAGCCACCAATTGGATGCTAAAAATGATACTTGGGTCCTCTGTAAGAGTTACAGGTGCTCTTACATGCTAGCTCTCCATAAGTATGTTTTTTATTTATTTTTTTAATTTATTTTCAACTGTTGTGAGGCTTAGTATCCCACCAAATATAAAATGTGCCTGGCAAAGTGGGGAAAGAGAAGGATGATTTTCATAAATGTCAATTAAAATTTCTGCCAAGACAAAATCAGACGCAAACACACATGTAGGAGGAGAGAGCTGCTTGTTCATTCCCAGCCACCCTGCTAATTTACACCCAAAATAATCACACAGAAACCATGTTCATTAAATCGCTGCTTGGCCCATTATTACCCCTAGCTTCTTATTGGCTAACTCATATTAATTTAACCCATCTCCATTAATCTGTGTATCGCCACATGGCAGTGGCTTACCAGGTAGAATTTCCAGCATCTGTCTCCAGCAGCTCCATGGCTTCTCTCTGTCTCTGTCTTTTTCCTCCCAGAATTCAGTCCACTTTTCCCCACCTACCTAAGATCTGCCCTATCACCAGGCCAAGGCAGTTTCTTTATTCATTAATAGTAATCACAGCACACAGAGGGGGTTCCAACATCACACACAAATGTAAACACACACACACACACAAACATACACTCACATTTTAACTCTCTTGTTTAGATTTCTGCCTTACCTGTTCCTCACTATGTAGCTCAGAGAAGCCTCAGGCTGGTAATCCTGCTACCTCAGATTCTCAAATTTTTGGATTACAGGAATTCACCATGTTGATCAGGCACAAGGAGAAAACTATTTCTGCATCCTTAAACAACTCTTCTTAAGTACCTAGAATCCCTTTTAGACAAAATGTAAGTTCTTAGGGAATTCTTCTTAGAAAAGCATGTGAGTAAAACCTGAAAGGGGGAACATGAAAGGTGTGAAAATGATCACTGTCCCGTAGTTTCATGCTCAAATCCACGTCTGTATGAAAACAGAACAACCTAACCCTCAAGATCAGCTGGTGATTCGGGGACACTAAAACTGCAAGAATAAAGTGCTGTAAATCTTCTGGAGCACAATGAGATTGTTCTCACAATGTGAAGTGGAACAGTTGTTTGGACAGCTGGCACATCTGCACTAGTCCTCAGTTAACGCAAAGAGGCTGTTATGGTTTGGGTATAAAATGTTCCCACTTCTGTATCAGTTTAAACCCTTAGCCTCCAGCTTGAAGAACTATTTGGGAGGTTATGGAACACTCAGAAGATGAATGTTGAATGAAAGAAATGGAGGGCAGATCTTGAAACTAATAATCTGTACCACTTCCTAATTTTCCTCTATTTTCTGATTCCTGAGAATATAAAAAAAAAGGAACTCTAATATGCTTATTGTCACAGCTGGGAGCTGCTCCAGACTAGCCTTACCTTCTCCACTCTTAAGGACTGTATCCCATCAATATACAAACCAAAACAAAGTTGCTTCTTGGCAGGCATTTTGTCACAGCAAGAAAAGGAACCAATGCAAGAGCCACATAGTGAATAGCATTGCAGGGCAGCAAGAAACAACACCAGTGTCCTATGCATGCCTCTCCACATAATATAAAGACAACTTCCATGTAGGTTTATAGAGCTCAGTCATGGAACACACTGAAGTGAGGAGCCACTGAGTTAAGATGGGAGAAGGAGCTGATCAAGAAAAGGCATTGGTGTCATCTATATGACAGATAGAAACCTAATCCAAGGCAAAGATAATGGGACTCGTTACAACATTACTCTGCAGAGTAACGCAGAAAGTAAGAGACCTGGAAATCACAGTTATTGTCAGAAAGCTGTAGAGTCAAACCAAAATTGACAAAGAAACTATTTCTGGAGATAGGAATCAAAAACAGAAAGATGAAGTAAGGTAGATGAGAATGTCATCTGACAACAAAATTGTTGGAGAAGTCATTTAAGGCCTTCATTTATTCTGAAATGTCTTTCTTCTATCCTCACGTGTTATCAATGCCATTGACTTGTTCCTGCACTTCAATTACATTTTCCCAGAAGACTCATTTCCTTGCTTCATGTAACATATACCATAAAATAATCTTCCTGTCTGAGAATCACAGGCATATTTTGTTTCCCATGCTATGCTTTGTTGCCCTCCTTGGAATATGTAAATATTCTACATAACATGCATCTTACTTATCAATGCTATTATCTATCTTTCCCATTAGCACTTATCTCCATGAGGATAGATAGTTTCATTCATTTTAATACTACTTGGTATCTAGGGCCAAGGACAATGTCTAGTGTGTTATCTGTGTTTAAGACTGGTTGATTCAATGATTCAGTGACTTGGAGCACCATTGCAACCTCAAATGGTTAGTTCCTTCATGGGAGAACAAACCACCACTAGGAAATCTCTTCCAGTAATACTTCTTTATATAATTCTTCATTCATTATCCTGCTACATTGAAAAAACTCTCTTGTGTTCTAGTCTCTTGTGGTTTTTTCTAGGTAGCTAGAAATTATTCTGAAACAAACAAAAATTATGTATGTTAGTGAGGATGGCTCAAGTTAACGTTAAGTGTAATCCAGATATTATTTTCTATTGTAGGGCACTTCAATGACTCATTCCAAAGAATGAATAATATAGAACAATAATTTGGATGAAAACTGAGGACAAGAGAAAACTAACCATACACCATGGGAAAATTACTTTGCCTGCTATGTCAACCTTGGGGCAGGTCATAGCTGACTCACTGTAAAAAACAAAGGTGAGTAAATTTAATCGCAATTCATTTAGAAAATAATTTTTAACACGGGTGTGGATTTTGCCCAAGAAAATTTTACTTTACTATAAACCAATTGCTTCTGGATAGGCTACCAGGAAAAAAATAACCAGTTCTTGTTGTCCATCTTCCTTTCAGGAATTTTGTGACAGTTTAATAACAGGCAAGAGAAAACTTATGCAAGCACAAGCTGCAAAGAAAAAAATTCTGCTTTATTCTGTAGTTCTTCATGTCGCCTTGCTATTCCTTGCTTGTCATTCACTAATTAAATGTCAGCTCCCAATAGCTAGATGGGTAAAAGTGTTATTTGACATAATCTAAAATAGAATCTAAGTACAAACAGTTGAGCTTGGATATTGAAAGTTTGTTCTCCTAGCTCTCATCTGTCCCAGTCATTTCCCTCCCTTTACTAAACTCTTGTATTTCCCACCCTATTTTTCACTATTTTGTGGCATATGTGAATATTTGCCATGATTCTCAAGCTTATTTCAGACTAACGGCTCCACACTCATTATATACTCTTGTACCTTCACACATATTTTACACTAGATTTGTCTTTTTTGACTTGTTTTAATACTGGAAATTATTTCTTGGAAAAAAAAATAAATTAGAACCAGTAAACAATATGATATGACACTACCATACACACACACACACACACACACACACACACACACACACACACACACACCATGCATGAGTTATTGATAAAATAGTGAGCAGTGACTGTTGTTCATATGGGTCACATAATGATCACAGTTTACTAGTAGTGGGTTCGCAGTTGCGGTAAATAAATTCATTTTTTGTGTCATGGAAGAGACAGTTGTTTTCAGAGTAGTTTTATGGCATTAACTTCCCTGTATTTTTATTCATTTACCTTCAATAGCATTGAGATCACAAGTAACATTTTGAAATAATATAGCTATCTGTTCAAGAAGATCAATTTAAATAAAAAGGAAAGCATCATAAAAAGATGTCATCCTCATCACTCCCCGTGGCATTCTTGTATGTCAGGAAACGAAGGGATATAGAATCCAGATGACTTGCCTGCATTTGTAAAAGAATGAATAGCACTCAGTGCGGCATGAGTTCTAATAGGTCTTAATAATAAAAGCCCGGAGACGGATATAGGGGAAAATACTGAGACACCAGAGAGATAAAGGAGCCAAACCACAGCCACCTCATCTGCTCAACTTTCCAGTAGAAAAGAGATTGAGTTCCTGTTTCCTCCTACCTTATCACTTCCTCTCGCTGCCCAGCCATATCACTTCCTGTCTGTCTTTACAGACCTCCAGACCTCTATGGTTAGCTAGTGGCTACATCCACCCTCTGATCTTCATCCAAGCTTTCTTTGTACAAACAAGATATCCCCACAACTCAGCACCCAAGCACGGGTCATTCAGAGTCACACCTAGTAAAATTTCTATGTTACATCTCTATGGAAATCTCTTTGTGTATTTATTCCTGATTTATGGACCTGTAAGAAGAAAATAATTGCCATACGAATTAGAAAGTTAATATTAATGTCCGACTTTGACTGGAAACCTGCGTGACATATTATTATAGTATCAAGAGTACAGTACAGGTCATCTACATGTCAACTAAATGTGAGCTGCAGTGAATGCCACCTAATCAAGCTGCTCCTTGGATATGTCAATACATAGAACTACTATATTCATATTTGTAGAGTACATAACTGCTTCTTTATCTTTTATCACAACTAAGGAAAATGTAATTATAACTATTTATCCTTCAGCTCCATCAAAGACTTCAAAAGGATATAATATTACCTAAGTAAACAGGAAGTGCATTATAAGCAACTTCGAAAACTCTAGAATTGACAGAGACATCTCATTGCCTGGACAGTTACCCAAAGTTATTCTGTATCATTGGGCATCCATCTTCAGCCTATAGGCCAATAGTATCCAGCAGACTATTCCATGAAGCAGGAAAACACAGTTCCACCTATATTGGCAGTTTTAAGTCACTTTCTTTTGTGTCCTGCAGATTGTCTGTCAGACTCTTTAATGAAGCAGGAACCTCAAAGGACTGTCTCATCTTCTTTATGCAAGCTCATCAGCCATCTTTCTGTGGGTCCTGGATGTCCAGTTCATACAGCATAACATCAAGCAGTCCAGGCAAGTGCAGTTTCTTGCTCAAATGTCTAGCAAACACCATAAAAAGCCTCTTTGATGCCCATCACCCTCTTGAAGTAATTGCCAGGATCAGATGTGTCTCATTATCATGAAAAGTCCTAAGTTCTTAAAGCACTTTAAATGCCATATTCTGAAAGTCTCTTAAAGACTTGAAGAATACCTACCTAACTGAAATATATCTCTGTATATTTAGAAAAACTAACCAACATGACTACAAGCTTGATTACTATAAATAATTATCTATTAACCTATATTTCTTAACTACACATTACATTTTAAAATGAGCTATAAAAACGTAGTATCATAATCAAGAACAGAAATATTAATATCACAAAATTGACCCTTAAATTTGCATCAAGAGACCAAGATCCATGCCAATGTAAATCTCTATAGCATATCCACCTTTAAATGTAAATAAACACTTATAAACAATATTTGGGAATATGGGCATAGTTCACTCCAAACTTCTTCCTGCGAAGTTTGGTTGGGTAAAGAAGTTTTGTGGGTGTTCACGGTGACCTTTCAGGGGATCTTGATCCATCAAAGCACATTAGTCTGATGGAATTCCACAGGTTCTCATCCTCTATGGAAACAAAAGAAGAACCTTTTTTCCAAAGCAACAAATCCTTAGACCTAACTTCTGAAGCCATGGTATCTCTAAAATATATATGCTGGTTTAGCTTAGCAGCCCATACAATAAAATGTCTCTCTGTACTTAACTCCTTCATAGTCTAAAATTTAAAGAAAACACAATAATATACATAAACCAGACTCTATGTCTTTATTTCATCTTTACATGGCTTATTTGTTTTTCCTTTTTTACTTTTTCTACAAGTTTAATATTTATTGTATTATCTTCACTCCTTTAAACTATGACTGTCTGTACCCTTTTATATTACATTTACTTTCTCTTTACTCTTTTTCTTCTCTCTTCCATGCCTATGTATATTTTTAAAATACACTCTTTCTCATTTAGAGGTCTTTAATGTCTGAATTTGTCCTTTGCGCATCTAAAATCCTTTTCTGTCCAGGAGCAGTTCTTAAAATGCAAAGCAGCTTGGCTAGGACTAAAGCTTCTTTGCCTTTTGTTTCCACCCAGTTCAACATTTCAGAGGTTAATTCACCGCCTCTGAGAGCCATTCACTCCACCCAAGATCTATGCTTGAGTCACAGCAGGTCTGTGTTGCCACTAAGCAAGTTGCAACACTCTGCTCACAAACACCATTTAAATGCTCCATACCTGGACCTCCCAAAAGAGTCAGAGTTCATGCTGCCAGCATTACCCAGGAAGCCTCCATTTCAAAACTGCATGGATTTTTATTTTTTAAAATATTTATTTATTTTTTGTTGTTGCTACGAATGAATCAGAACGGCCTCTCTTAAAGGAGCTGCAACTTGCCACCAGCAAGCCAAGCCCATCTGGAAAAAAAAATTGCAGCTAAACTTTGTTTTTTGTTTTTTGTTTTTAGTGTTTTTCTTTCTCAGCCCTATCAGGTTTTATGTGGATTTAGCTAGCACATGTTGGAGTGCCAATCTGTTTTATGAGGCCACTTGTTTGTTCCCGGCTGCTCAACCCCAAAATAACCATACAGAAGCTGTATTAAGTAAATTACTGCTTGGTCTATTAGCTCTAGCTTCTTATTGGCTAGCTTATAGAACTTAATTTAAGCAATTTCTATTAATTTGTTTATCACCACTTGACCGTGGCTTACCATCAAGGTTCTGTCGGGCTTCTGTCTCTGGTGGCAGCGACATGGCTTCTCCTTGACTCTGCCTACTTTCTCTCTCTCTCTCTCTCTCTCTCTCTCTCTCTCTCTATATATATATATATATATATATATATATATATATATATATATATATATATATTCTGGCTATATTCTGTTATACCATTGGCCAAAAGTAGCAACATATATACAGAAGGACTTCCCACACCATGGTATTTTGTACAAGAAGTCTCCTACCTCTGATAACTTCCATGCTGCCCAGAGCACAACCAGAAGTATTGACAATACAACAGGTGTGGTGATAGTGCACCATACTTCTTCCTTGCTATTAAAATTGTCTTCCTGTATATTTACTGTCTGGTGCTTGAAGTATCTATATATGCATTTCACAATGAAGCAATCTAATAAACAACTTGAGAGACAGAAATATTAACAGCCCAAACCCTTATTATTTTATTTTTTATTTTACTGACAAAGACAATAAATTTTTTTCTCATAGTTTTGAAAGCTAGAAATCCATGATTATGTGCAAGTAAAGTTGGCTTTTCTGGACTGCTTTAAGGAAAAGAATTAGTCCAAACTATAGTACTTGAATTGCAAGTTATGGGCTTCTTGGCCATGTCTCTTCACATAACTTCTCTTTGTTCATATTTCTGTATCCCCAGTTCTAGTTTTCAATTACTTATTTTATATTTTATGTGCATGAGTTTTAAGCATGAATTTATATGTATCAAATGCATACAGGTACAGAAAGGTCAGAAAAAGGATGTTGGATCCCTTTAAGCTGTGTTACTGGCAGTTCTAAGCCACAGTGTTGTTCTAAGAACATAGCTTACTTAGGTCCTCTTCAAGAGCAGTAACTGTTCTTAACATTTAAGCCATCTTTCCAGCTCTCATATTTCCCTTGTTAATAGATATAAATTATATGAGTTTGGTGACTATTGAAAGTTCATCTTAAATTGATAGCATTCAAATAAAGTCATACCAAGAGTGATTCCACATAGAAATGTGGGAAACACAGTTTTCAACAAAACATAGAAAAAACTAGGCCTGGTAGAATTTGAGATCTTGTCCCAAATTACTTATCTCCAAAATGAGTGCCTCGAACTCTAGCCTATTTTACTATTTCAAAAGAGATAAAACAAGCAGGTGTGGACTTGCATGGGTCAGGAGATGGGAAAGAATAGGAGAAAGGAAATTGTTGACAAAGGTTTCTATCCCACACAGTCCTGTAGTCATCAGTCCCAAAGAAACACAGAGACACCTACATGATTATAAACTGGGTAGCCTATTAGCTCAAGCTTTCTTGTTAACTAACTCTTAAATCTCACATTAACCCATAATTCTTGTCTGTGTTAGCCACATGGCTTGGATCTTTTATCAGTGAAGCTTTTTCATCTTGCTTCCTCTGTGTCTTAGTGATGACTGTGGACTGAGCCTTTCTTCTTCCCAGAATTCTACTGTTCTGGCCATCCTACCTCTACTTTTTGCCTACTACTGGCCAATCAACATTTAATTAAACCAGTACAAGTGGCAAATCTTTACAGAGAACAAAACCATTGTCCAGTAGCAGGGAAGCAGTGGTCATAATATATTATGTGAAAAAAATATTTTCATTAAAAATATAAAATATAAGAGAGAAAACAGTATACTGACATTAGTATAAGATAAACCATCAAGTCCAAACCACACTGTATAAAATCGGGTATCCAGATTTTCACTAAAACCATTCCTTTGAAAAGAAAATTTATTCTCTATTGGACCAGATAGTAGAGTTGCTGAAAACCAGTCTTCCTATTATGTGCTCAGGCCTGACTTTGAATTTCTTTTTAAAACTGAAAATAATAAGCATGCACAATTATGAGTTGAGTATCTGATGGTATTTGCCAGTTTGGCAACATCTTTTATTAAAACATTATAGAAGAAAAAACTAGCTCTGCATACTTAATATGAATTATTTGAAAAATTAAACATACTTCAAAGAAAGGATTATTGAATTCCTATAAGTAGAAAAAATAATTATATTTGCTTAAATATGCTAACTCTAGTATTGTTTTACACTAAATTGATGATAATAGTGTCAAACCTGGGCAATTGCATTCAAACATTACTTTGTTTTCTACAATGAAGTTAATATACAATTGCTATTGTCATTAAAGAATCAATATTTTTTAAAATTTAAGAATTACAATCATAAAGCTTGCCCAATAACAATTCTAACTTTTTGAAAATTAGTGTGCTATACTTGTAGGGGCAGAAAAAGTTAATAAAACTTAACAGAAATTAAGGGGATAAAAAGAAAAGGACAGTTCTGCCACACTTGCATCTTGAACCATCCTTCTCATACTGCCGACACCAAAAGAAACATCTGGAACTAAGGGAGAGGCCAATGGCTAATATCTTGTGTGTCTAATGAACTATTTTGAATTGTCTTTTAAAAATTTTATTCAGTCATATAATGAATAGCACCGAATATATAAAATGAAAAAACAACTTATACTTGAAATAAAAGTAAATTGCTTTTGCACATATTTTATAAGATACAGTTGTTTCAAAAATAATAACCTGAAATATTATGTCGAAGTGAATATAAGGAAAATAGTATCATATGTTTTATATTAATTAATTAACTCATTTATTTCAATAATTTTATTTTTTTAAATATCTATTATTATGTATACAATATTCTGACTGTGTGTATGCCTGCAGGCCAGAAGAGGGCACCAGATCTCATTACATATGGTTGTGAGCCACCATGTGGTTGCTGGGAATGAACTCACAATTTTTGGAAGAGCAGCTAGTGCTTTTAACCACTGAGCCATCTCTCCAGCCCCTATTTCAGCAATTTTAATGCATGTTTATGCTTAACTTCTTGCCTAAGCCATCAGTTATCTCATATTCTTCTACTTGTTGTAGTTGTCAAAGATGTTTAACATTTTGAACTGTAAAACCATAATTACATATTTTCAGTATATTTTACTGTATGTTATTAATTTGACACAACAGAAGGAAGAATAGAAAGTAAGTAGAGAAACTTACATAAAAATGTTACTCTCCATTTAGAATTTACAGTCTAGTTGGGGAGATGAACCCACTTAAGGTATCCTAACACATGCAAGGAAATGGATGTCCAGAGTAGTATTACCAGCTGCACAAATTAGCATGCTGTAGATTGAGCCTGTGGATCATAGGAGGCTCAGCAGTAGAATTGTTACCTCAGTGGTTAATCATAGAATGCTTTATACAAAGTCCAATACGGCAGTGAACAGTGACAATCAATTTATTAGAGAAAAAGAATGTTTTATAGATAAATATACACTAAAACAATAAAACAAGAAATATGAAGCAACTGAAAATTTTTGTGGAATTCAGTGAGATATACCTGAAATGAATCCATGCCATATTGTTACCAATAGAAACTAGAAAAATTTAAAAGGAACTTCAAATGAGCATAGGAGCTCATGGTTACATAAAGCGTAGTATATGTAATATTTATTGATATAAACATTATGTTCTGATTTGCTCATTTTCTTACACATAGTTCACAAAGGCAGAAAAAAGAAGTGAATGATTCTGGAGTTTAAACTCTTGCCACAATGTCTTTTATTTGTTTCAGGAGCCTTCAAAACAATGTGACATAAATTTAGCTTCAGAAAAAGTTAGGATGGCATTTATATTAGGGATATAAAATCCATTAATGCTTATGCTAATAATCAGTATTTATAAATTATATAATAAGGAACTAGTGTGCAGTACATAATGAGACAGTAAAAGTAAGTGCAATTGTTGACAGCAGATGACTACTACCAAGAAATACAATTGGAGGGAAATTCAAGACACTGCTTTAAACAAGCAGGGAAGGTTTATGTGAGGTATGGTTTTCAAGTCAAAGGAGCATTTTTATAACAGAACACTTGACTAAGAACCTGGAAACTGATTCTGCTACTTGCTTCTAACACTAAGTAGCTAACCCAGCTTGTCATCTATTAAAGTTTATGAACCTTTTGCAATCATTTCCAATTCCATTTGTGGAGCTAATAAACTGAATATAATGTAAGAGGATGGATATTGTCTTCTGAGTTTGAAATTTAGAAATCAATCGACTCTAAAAGGGTTCTGAATATTAAACAATGTCTTTACTAAATAAGCATTTTTGGCAAAAATTGTTCTCTCTGGTGTGATCTGCATTGCTATTCTTTTTATATCTACATGAAGATTAAAATATATTCAGATAAGAAAGAGTATAAATTTGACCTTTACTTTATTGCTTTTGAATAGAAATTTCTCTTTATAACAGCTTTAATTTTAAAATAAATGCTTACTGATCTAGTACAGAGGCTAGTTTCTATCTAGGAAATTATGACTTTCAGTAATATTGAGGAAACATTTCAGGGATTATGAACCAACAGCACTCACTGATCCTTTTCAGGAAAACCAAAGATGAATGTTGATGTCACACTCATTCAGTGCTATGCAAAAAGGCTGAAAAGGGCCAGCTTTTGGAGAGATGATGCTATTTGCAACTGAATCTGAGTGTGATAATTCTTTACCTAGTTCCTTTCTTAAGAGTAAAAGGAGCTGCGGGAAGGCCTGCTTTTTGTCCTGCCCAGGGCTCCCGGCCGCCTGGCTAGCTTATGCCCCGAAATAAGAACACACAAACTGTTTTCATTTAAACAATGTCTGGCTCATTAGTTTCAGTCTCTTATTAGCTAATTCTCACATCTTGCTTTAACCAATATTTAGTAATGTGTGTAACACCACGAGGTGGTGGCTCACCGGGAAAGATTCAGCATGTCTGACCTGGTGGCTGGATCCATGGCATCTGCCCCAGAGAGGAGAGGCATGGCATCTGCCCAAGGTGTCTCCCTAACTTCCCTTCTTCTCGGCATTCTGTTCTGTCTACTCCACCTATCTAAATCCTGCCCTATCAAAAAGCCAAGGCAGTTTCTTTATTAACCAATGAGAGTCCTCCATCACTTAAGGGCATCTCATCTCATGTGTGTGACCCCAGAAGAACTTGGATTAACTTTCAAGTTTGTATTTTGATGTTAATCCAATATGTAAAGAAGAATCACAATCTAAATTAATTTGGCTGTTCCATGACAATTCAATGAGAATATATCTCATGGACTACAAACAGAATATGAGGTAGAAAAGATTTAGCTAACTCAAAATTAAATAATTCAAAACAGTGTCACAGTGCAAATGATGAAATTATTATTTAAACCTGCAATAGGTCTTCAAACTTTTATAGTAACAACACATTCCTATGTGATGATGTGACTGAAAATGGCCCTCATAGGCTCATAGGGAATGGCACAATTAAGAGGTATGTTATCGCTGGAGTAGGTGTGTCCTTGTTAAAGTAAGTGTGTCACTAGGAATGGGCTTTGAAATTTTAATTGCTAAAGCCCGGTTCAGTGTCACTTTCTCTTCCTGCTGCTTGCCAATCCAGACACAGAACTCTCAGCTACCTCTCTAGCAACATGGCTACCTTCATGCCACCATGATTCCCCACCGTGATGATAATGAACTAAAACTAATAAACTGTGAGCCACTCCCTAACTGAATGTTTTCTTTCATAAGAGTTGCTATGATCAGGGTGTCTCAGCACAACACTAAACACTAAGATAGAGGTTGGTAACAAGAGTGGAGTATTGCTCTGATAGGCCTGGCTGTGCTTTGGTTTGGAGGAATTTGTACTTTGAGATTTTGGGTTAGAAAGGCTGGCGAATACTTTAAGTGAGCCTTAATGGACCATACAAGAAAGAACATGGAAAACAGTGGTGCTGAAGGTAAATTGAATCGTGGGGATCCTGCTCAAAATCCTTCAGAGAAGAATTTAAATTGTAATCTAAAGGCTATTTTTTGTGTGTAGCTACTTTCTGTCTTCTGTCTGAAAAATCTGCCTGAGGCTAAATTCAAGAGTTATGGATAATGGATGGCAGAAGTGAAGAGAGAATGGAGAAGGGGAGGGAGGAGGTGAGCATGGGGGAACAAAATGGTCAATATGGAGAAAGAACAGAGGGGAAGAGCAAGGAAAGAGGTATCTTGACAGTAGATGTCATTATAGGGCTGCCATGAAACCTGGCACCAGGGAAATTCCCAGGAATCCAGGAAGATGACTCCAGCTAAGACCCTAAGCAATAGTGGAGAAAGTGCCTGAACTGGCCTTCCCCTGTAGTCAAATTGATGACTGCTTTAATTGTCATCATAGAACCTTCATCCAGCAGTGGATAGAAGATGATGCAGATATTCACAGCTAAATACTGAACAAAAGATTGGGAAACAATAGTTTGATCAAAGGAGTCAAGATTATGATGAGGATATCCATAGAAGCAGCTGACCTGAGCTAGTGAGAGCTCACTGACTCTAGACTGACAGCAGAAGTCCCTGAATAGGACTAAACTAAGCCCTTGAATGTGGGTGACAGATATGTGGTTGAGATACTCTGTGAGGCCACTGGCAGTGGGACAAGGATTTATCTCCAGTGCTTGAAGAGGCTTTTGGAGCCCATTTCTTTTGGCAGGATACCTTTCTCAGCCTAAATATAGAGGGAATGGCCTTGGTGCTGCCTCAAGGTGATTTGTCAGACTTTGTTGACTCCACATGAGAAACCTTGCCCTCTTTGAGAAGTGGATTGTGGGGTAGGAAGAACATGGAGGTGGGAGGAGGGGAGGAATAGAGAACTTGGATAGGTATGTAAAATAAGAAAAGATTATTTTAAAAATAAACAAATAAATTGAAAAAGAATTATGGATGGACAGTATTGGCACTTAAGATTCAAAATAGCCTAGGGCTGTGTTTTATACAGATCTACATACAGGGGAAAATGTTGGGCATAGAAATATTTTTAAAATTTTTTAAAAAGAAATATTTTTAAAAATGTATAGCTTTTGGAAAAAAATATGTACTGGGATGTATAAAAGAAGGGAGGAAAAGCCAGAGGTTAATTGGAATAAAGAAAATGGTAACCTCAGAGCAAGACCCCATTTAACTAAGCCTCCAACTTCCAAAAAGGAATTAAAGAAAAGTGAAAATAAATGAAAGAAAAGTTTAGGTCATTGTAGTGTACATCTTTAATACAAGCACTTGGAAAGCATAGGCAGGCAGATCTCTGAGTTCAAAGACAGCCTGGTATACAGATTGAGATTCAGGACAGTCAGAACTTAGGCAGAAAAGGAAACCATCAAAAACACAAAGCTAGTGAAAATATATTTGAATAAGGAGAATATGTTCCAGCTTCAGAAAGCAGCACATACAGCTTTGACCACATGATTCTGGCTTTAGAGTCAAAGATACAAGAAAGAGGTTATAGCATCACACTTCATGACTAAAGAAATCCACTGAGGCCGGGCATATTTCAGGGGTATCCCTGCATGGATTCCTAGAAAAGCTATTTGTGAAGCTATGAAGATGAAGCCTGGATTGCCTTGGAGACCCCAAGATGCCATAATTGTGTGAAATCTGACAAGAAAAGCTGCTAGCTGGGAGTGGAACCAGCCAATAAGAAAGAAGTGTGTTGCAGTCAAGAAAGTTGAAAGAAGTTCGAATCGGACACTTAGATGCAGAATTTGTAATTTGTCCAGCTGGTTTTCTGTCTTCTTTGGTCTGATATTTCCTCACTATGCTTCCTTTTCTTCCATTTGAAACAAAAATGTATATCCAGTACATTGTATATTGGAAGTATGCGATCTGGATCTTGATTTTGATTTTATAGAGGGTTGCAGTTAAAATATAGCTATGAGTCTCAGAAGATATTTTGGACATTTAAACAGGGTTGAGACTGTTATTGACCTTGGGGACTTTTGAAGTTGGACTAAATGTATTTCTGCATTATGGTATACAAGCCTATGGGGGCCATGGAGCAGAATGTGGTGGTTTGAATGAAAATGGCCACTAAAGCCTCATAGGAAGTGGCACAATTAAGAGTAATGGCCTTGTTGGAGTAGGAATGTCTTTACTAGAGGAAATGTGTCTATAAGGCTGGGCTTTGAGGTTTGAGATGTTCAAGCCAATACCAGTGGCTCTCTCTTCCTGCTGCCTGCTGATCTAAAAGTAAAACTCTCAGCTACCTTTCTAGCACCATGTCCTGCTCTATGCTGCTATGCTTTATACCATGTGATAATGGTCTAAAACTCTGAACTATACACTAACTGCAATCAAATGTTTTTTCTTCATAAGATTTGCTTTGGTCATGACATCTCATTACATCAACCAAACCATAATTAAGACAATAATATGTCACTCAGATTTTCAGAGTTATCAAAATTACCAATAGGGAAGAGATGCTTTAATAGGTATTATTCTATAACACCATAAAATAAACAGATATAAACTTTGAATCACTTGTGTTTCAGTAATCAAATACATTTGAAGACTTTTTATTAGAATTACCTACTGTAAATTATAGAATTTCACTAAGCAAAGTACACTAGAAATATTGTCTATTATGTTCTAGTTCATCTAGGTCATTTTAGATTATACAAAACCACAAAAATCATTCAGAGACATGACTTTAGTAGCATGGTGGCATAGGTGGCTTCCTGTGTTTATGCTTCTATGTTATCAAGAGAGGGGTTAGCTATGAACAACTGTGTGCATGTGGGAGCTATGGATAGAACAAGACCATGGAGGGACATTTTGAAGTCAGATGACAGAACTGATAGCTATCATCCCAGCTACAGACCCTGGAAGAATGGCATATCCATGCACATGTGCATGCAACCCTCTTTGGCCTTTGTGCTAACACTGTCCATCATCAACATACCTGAGAGAATTCATAGCTCACCATCCCTTGAGTTATTGTCCGTTTACCTCAGTTCTAACTGTGAATCCCAAAGAGTCCTTTTTCCCAGATTGAGCTATTAGTATGGTATGCAATTAATATTGTCTATCCTGGGAAACATTAAACCACATACATATTCATTTCCTCCAGAAGAAGAAAGACAAATTCATGCTCTCTTGTATGTGGACCCTGGCTTCAAATTTGTATGTTTATCCTGGAGTACCTATAAAAACTAAGAAATTTGAAAAGAGACAGGAAGTGGGGAATAGTATAACACAGATGGTATAAAATGGGCCAACAGAATAACGGGGTGGTGTTTAAGTAGGGAAGAAAACACTAGAACTAAACCAGAGGAATGGTGAATAGAAGGTACAATAAACTTTCAGGATATTTATAAAGCTATATAGAAACCTATATATTACATGTAATAATAATTGTTTAATTTATCTCCTATATATAAACCTAGCCCTAAACTAATCCTAATCCCTATCCCCAAAACTTCTATTTCTCTTTCGTATATATGCTTTAAGTTGGGATACTTTAGAAAGAGAAATAATGCTTCTCCCAAAGCTATAGTTGTCAAAGAAAGCACTCAGATATGGATCACTTCCCTCAGAGTTGTTGGTGCCAGAAATATTCAACACACTATAGAACAAGTTCTGCCACTGGAGCTTGGAACACAAATAATAAAAACACAGAGACAGATATTGGGGTTCAACATGAGTATCAGAGAAGCAAAGGATCCAAGCCACTAAAGAGTTCTTACCTCTATAAAATCTTCAGACAGAAAGAGAGAACGTTCCTGTCTCATGCAGCCTTATATTCCTCTCTAGTGCTGGGATTGAAGGCATACACCACCACTGCCCGGCTTCTAAGTGACTCCTGGGAGTAAAGGTATTTGTCACCACTGCCTGTCTTGTATATGACTGACTAGTGTGGCTGTTTTGCATTCTGGTCTTCAGGCATGCTTTATTTATTAAAATAAAATGAAATATCATTGTATTTTCCCTTTTTTGTCTAAAATTAAAAAGAAGGCTATAACTAATATTAGAAAAGCTATACACAATGAGTACAAAAACTATATACAATATATTCAGGCAATAAATACATCAATAATGCCAAGTCCATTACACAAAATTCAGAAAAAAAATACTTTATATTTATCCTATCTTAGTGAGTACAAAGTCTATTACCTAATTTACTTTCTATCATAACTTTCTTTCTGTGTCTGGTAAACAAGGAAAACTATAACTATCTAATCTTCAGCTTCCTCATAGACCCAGGAAGGAAATAATATTAAAACTGACTAAGCAGGTAGTGTAATCAAGCAACTTCCAAAAAATATGAGCAATAAAAGAAACAGCTGGATGCCTGGACAGTCACCCAAAGACCCTCTGCAACTTTGGGGCATCCATCTTGGCCTATAGGCCTAGCATATTCAATAGATTTTTCTGTGAAACAGGATATTAGAAAGGTCTGCCCCATTGTCTTGACAATGTTCAGCAGTCACTCTCTTTTGTTCCTGTTTGTCTAATTAGGACAGCATAATGTAAGCAAACAAGGCAAGGACATTTTCTTGTCCAGTGACTTACTTTTGTTACGAAGAAAGTAAACACCATGTGGAGTTTCTATCATGATCATTATCTTCTCTGAAGTAGATTGGTGCTGCAAGGAGCAGACATGTCTCATTGTCATAAAAAGAAGAACCTATGCTATTAAAACATCTCAAAAAAAATCACATTTTGTAGATATCAGATGTGTTTGAAGATGACCTATCTAAAATATATCTTTGTTTGACCTTGAAAACAAGTTTACTTGACTATAATAAATTGATTATAATAGGTGATTAACTACTAACATGAATTTCTTTATTAATGAGATGGTGATATAATTTTCAAGGACTAGAAATTTGCATTACGTTGTTAAATGAGTTATATATGTACAATACTTTGAACAAGAGTAGAAATGTACATACAGTATGTTCTAACAAAGTTACTCGCAAATTTGTATCAGTACACAAAATTTGTATACAATATATAAAAATCCAATCGAAGGTAAAATATTTAAAACTAATAGTTGCTTTTTAAAAGTAGATTCAATAATTTACCTTTTATCTTACCATATCTATATCCCCCTTTTTTCTTTTCAGAATGGGAATTCTGAATCTAATCTCTTTGTTTGACTTTCCTTCTGACCATAATCAATAACTACTTGTAACCAACCACCCTAAGCGTCAATAAATATCCATAACCCATTTAATGACCAAAACCCACCCACACCACCTCTTGGGAATGTGAGCGCCATATTCTTAAATTTAATTCTTGATGTGTGGGGGTGATGGTATCTTTAGGGGATCCTGAAAAGAAAATTGGGGTTAATTGTCAAGTCCCCAGAGAGGTAGCTTCATCATCTGTTGTCCAGTCCCTGTGTAATGGGAAAGTGCAGGGCTTGTCTTAAGTTCTGGTTAGGCTGGATCCTCTCAGCTAGCTACTTTAAAATTGTTCTGAGCAGTTTGTAGTCCAAACCTGATTTTTAGGTATTGTTTTACAGCTTAGTGATAATCCTGGAGAAATCATAGTTTTGGGCCCCATCTTACTTTTGGAGATTCCAAATGTTGCTGTTAAGCATGCTCATGGTTTACTGCAAAAAATAGAGACTCAATCTCAAATAGTGTACAGGAAGGTAGTTAAAACCTTTTTCTAGAATTAGTTCTCTATTTGACCATTAATATCATGACAAAAAGTTTAGAATATATATATATATATATATATATATATATATATATATATATATATATATATAAATCCTGTAAGTTTTATACCTTAAGAAAAACTATCAAAGTGTCAACATAATGGCAATATAATATTATGAGATTAGTGGCAGCATGATAGTCCTTAACATTTTATTTTTCTTCTGCCCCATATCAAGAGGCTTTTCAGACATGAAACATAGATTTCAGATTTCACTTTAATAAGCATGCTCCCATTCCAAGTCAGCTTTATCTTTTACTGGATGTAGACTACAAAAGAGCATTTGCATTGTGTGTCTGTAGAGAAGAGCAAAAACATTTGGCTTCCCAAATGTTATGAAATTTTATCCTGTTGAAAATGTGATAGACCAATTACTCTTTTTCTTCAGACCTTTTTCTGGGTGACTTGTCATTTTTCTTCAGATATCTCATTTGTTCAATGGTCTTCAGATTTCTTAGCTGGATACCTTTATTCTCCTGAAAAGATGGAAACAAAACATTTCCCAACCCTAATTTTGGGGAGATTATTTTTTGGCAGATTATATCTGCTCAAATGAAAAGCATTTGTTAGTCTTATAGGTTAGTTTAGATTAAATGGCCATGGTTCTTAATAAAATATCATCTCTTCTAATTACAAGATGTCTCTCATTCAAATAAAATCTTTTTTTTTTTTTTTTTTTTTTTTTTAGACAGGGTTTCCCTGTAGTTTCTAGAGCCTGTCCTGGAACTAGCTCTTGTAGACCAGGCTGGCCTCGAACTCAGAGATCCGCCTGCCTCTGCCTCCCGAGTGCTGGGATTAAAAGCGTGAGCCACCACCGCCCGGCTCAAATAAAATCTTTATCAATTTTGAAGGTATCTATAGCTTCTTGTTTCCTGTGGAAACAAAAGCAAAATCCCTTCCCCAATACAACACATGTCCTGGTTTCTTTCTGAGATCAGTACATCTTTAAAGTACATCAGTTGATTTAACTCTATAATCTTTTTTTTTACTGCCCAGTGTCTCTCTATAGCCATTGTTCCTTTCTCATTAGCATTTAGAAAATGCAAACTTAACAAAGCATTATGTAATCTATTTCTGGGGTATTTATCATCCCTTTATTTTTATTTAACATATCTTTTATAGTTCGATTTTATCTTTCTATAGCTACCTGTCTTGTACGATTGTATTGTATACCTGTAATATACTTTACATTATAATCAGCAAAAAAAAAACTATTTCTTTTTCTTAGAGATATATGCTGGAGCATTGTCTCTTTATTTGTACAGGTATTACCCATGATGGTCATCATAACTTCTAGTAAATATATGATTATCAAATAAGCTTTTTTCAAATTCAAAGCAGTTTCCCATTGAAAACCTAAATAGGTATCAATGGTGTGGTATACATATTTTAGTTTTCAAAATTCTACAAAATGGAACATCTATCTGCCAGATTTCATTCCTTTGGCATTAAAAGAACAAATAATTCAATAAAAAATGGGGTACAGACATAGAGAACTCAGCGGAGTAATCTAAAATAGCTGAAAAACACTTAAGGAAATGCTCAACATCCTTAGTCATCAAAGAAATGCAAATCAAAACAACTCTGAGGTTCTGTCTTATACATGTAAGAATGGCCAAGACCAAAAACACTGATGGCTGGAGAGGTTACAGGGTAAAGGGAACACTCTTGCATTGCTGGTGGGAGCGAAACTTGTACAGTCACTTTTGAAATCAATAGGGTGATTTCTCAGAAAATTAGGAAACAATCTACGTCAAGACTTAGCAATACCACTTTTATCTATATGTCCAAAGGATGCTCAATCGTGCCACAAGGACTTGTGCTCAATTATGTTCATAGTCACTTTATTCATTTTTTTAATGTGAGGAAAAAACTCTCTCTTTAAACTAATTCCTTCCTTTAAGAATTCCCAATCATCTTACCAAACCTACCAACGATGTTGGCAAAGAGGCGAGGCTTATTGTTGCTGCATAGAACGGTAAAACCTGACTGGATTTCAAGACATTTACCTAGTTTGGCAGCAGTCTGAGAAAGGGGTTCATGGAGAGCCAGAAAACCACAGTGGAGAGGAGAGAGAGAGAGAGAGAGAGAGAGAGAGAGAGAGAGAGAGAGAGAGAGAGAGAGGAAAAAGGAGGAGGAGGAGGAGGAGGAGGGGAGGGGAGGAGAGAGGGGAGGAGAGGGGGGGCAGTTAAGAATAGGGGATCGCTTCTCGGGCGGGAGCGTGAGGCTGGAGGGCATTGGCGGTTGTTGAGCGAGGAGCAGGCTGGGGCGCTCTCTCTTCATGCGTTCTCTGCTTCGTCTCGCTCTTCTCTCGCTGCGATGAGAGGAGGAAAGTCATTTACAAAACTGTTTCAGAGAGGCTAGAACAAGAAAATTGCAAACTCACTCACAGGCTTGGGAGAAAAAAGAAAGCCTAGCAGGGTGAGGCTGGAACCCCATGTGTTGCTCTGATGGGAGGACCACATGCAGCTCTGGCCTGTTCTGGTGGCTACAAAGTCATAGGTAAAATGGTTTTTTTGGTGAATTTGTACACCAAACGTTGGGGTGCCAAATGTAGCATAAATAATTAAAACCCAGAGGCAACCTGAAGATCAGAAAAGCAAAGCAGACAAGCCACTAAAGGATTCTTACCTCTATGAAACTTCAGACTGAAACAAGGAGAGTTCCCGTCTCATCCTACCTTATATATTCCTCTCTAGTGCTGGGATTAAAGGCATGCACCACCACCACCACATGGCCTCTTTAGTTAATTAGTGCTGGGATTAAATTGTGTGCCATCACTGACAGCCTATATGGCTGACTATTTTGGCTGTTTTCCATTCTGGTCTTCAGGCAAGCCTTATTTATTAAAATACAAATCAAATATCACCAAAAGAGCTAGAGAGTAAACCTTTATTGCAGACATTACATGATTGGATTAGAGGACATGGAGAAACCAGGCTGTTATTGGTCTGGAAGCTTCATCCATGCTGGTTAGCTTTCACAGTGCTAAGAAGTATAATGCAAACTTTGGAGGTGGTAAAATATTAACAGGATAACTAATATGTGAATCCGGAGCAGTACAAGAATGACCGATGCCAGGAGCAAAGACCTGTATTTGGTTATATTCATCTTAGTTCCCAAGTAAGTAAGCTATTCACCTCTATAGGGTAAATTCCAGGCCCAGGAAACAACCCAGTATCTTCTTATCTCTCCCTGTGAGTTAAGAGTGCCTACAGGCCTGCAGACCCGCAGGCTCCAGAAATTAGCATTTCCCCTGTAAACATTTACAGCCCCTCAGCATTTCCTTATCTCTTCCTATCAGCTAGGGAGTCTCAAGACCGGACATTCCAGTATCCTACCCTCCCCACTCCCTGCCTTTTTGCTATATCATGCTCCTGAGAAAAAATAAAGTTGGTAGGTTGATCAGAATGCAGACTTGCTGTCCATTTCTCGTGTCTCTTTTTAATTTTTCTTCTTAATTTGGCAGTCTCCTTACACACAAGGATTCTGTTGGAGATCCAATAGTTGTCATGTGGAAATTTCTGGTCTTCTGAAGGTCAGAGATGGGGATGAGATGCGGAGTCAGCGAAAAAACACACAGACTGCTTTTTGAAGGATAAAAGCTTCTTTTTCATTTGTATTTTTTTTCTGTGACTTGTTCTACTCTATTCTTTTTCTGTTCTATTCTTCTACCCTGATGTTTCCTTTTTTAATTTTTTAATAAATTTTAAGTTTTATTTAATATATATATAGTGTTCTGTATGCACACCAGAAAAGGAGAGGATACCAGATCTCATTACAGAAGACTGTGTTTTTGTTTTGTTTTTATTGTTTTTTTTTTTTGTCTCTTTGTTTGATATTTTTTCGAGATAGATTTTCTCTGTGTAGCTTTGGAGCCTGTCCTAGAATTCACTCTGTAGATCAGGCTGGCCTTGAACTCACAGAGATCCACAGGCCTCTGCCTTCCAAGTGCTGGAATAATAAATGTATGAACAGCCAGATATATTTTTAATATGAGTTCCTTAACATGGGTAATAAGCAGGAAAATTGAGAGAAATTTCAATGAAAATTAAAAACCTTGCATAACATAAAGAACAATAACAAAATATAAAAATAACATAAAAGACAATTGAAAATATTTGCAAGTGGTAAAACTGATTATGGGAAATATCTCATGCTTAAAGGTACCAATTTAGTTCAACAGAACAATTTAAAAAACAAGTGCCCCCCCAAAAAAACCCTGAATAGATATTTGTTCCAAGAACACAAAGTGTTCAAGATCTCCAAACACCAACAAAGGATAATACAGAACTACACTGAGATGTGGTTTGTTAGTGCTTTCAAAATGAAAGAGATAACATTAGGAATATATACAGAATCAGGGAACTTAGTTGTGGGAGCTATAAATTGGTATCTCCAATTTAGAGGACAATGGCACATAAGCTTACTCAGAATTTTAAAATAGAACTGTTATAGGCCAGTTATCTGAATTCTGGGGACCACAAGGGATAAAATCAACATGT
Source organism: Arvicola amphibius (assembly GCF_903992535.2). Lineage (NCBI taxonomy): Eukaryota > Metazoa > Chordata > Mammalia > Rodentia > Cricetidae > Arvicola > Arvicola amphibius. Next base: position 162,940,855 of record NC_052048.2, read on the forward strand.
CAGAGGGACATTTGTACTCCAGTATTTATTGCAGCATCATTCCAGAAGGAAAGATTGAAAACAACAGGCAGAAAGAACAGTTTGGTGTTAAGTGATGGAGACTGAGCTTTCATTTCCTGGCCACCCAGACACAAATAATCACACAGAAACTATATTATTACAACACTGTTTGATCAATGACTCAAGCTTCTTACTGGTTAGCTCTAATTATTAAATTAATCTATATATCCCCATGAGGTTGTGGTTTACTGGCAATATTCTGGCATCTTTCTCCTTCTGTGGCTACATGGTGTCTCCTTAACTCCACCTATTGTCTCTCTCTGTGTGTTCATATTTCCCACCTGGCTTTTCTCTGCCAAGCCATTGGCCAAAACAGCTTTATTCACTAACCAATAAAAGAAACACATATACAGAAGGACATCCTACATTTTATTATAAACTAAAGGTTGAGGACCATAAAGTTTCTTCATTACAAGTTAAAATGAATTTTAAAATTTCATAGGCTCTTTTGATAACTGTGTGTGTGTGTGTGTGTGTGTGTGTGAGAGAGAGAGAGAGAGAGAGAGCCTGCATGTGCTTGAGTACATGTTCCTGTGTGTGTGTACTTTTTGGAATTCACCAAACACAGAAAGAAAATGGTGTACAACCATACTTCCACATCTAATCTCAGATGCCTAAACTCAGAGTATAACAGTCTAATCTGAGGAGTTAGGTGAAGATAGTAAAAATTGCTCACTTTTGGACACAAAGCAAATCTTGTGGGGAGAGCTGATGTACTGCAGTGACTACTTAGAAATGCTGTGGGCCGAGACTTGCTAATATTTCAAATGGTCTTATGGTGCTGACTTGTTTTATGTCAACTTGACAAAAGCTAGAGTAATTTCAGAAGTAATAACTTTAATTGAGAAAATGTCCCCATTAAATTGGCTTGTGGACAAACCTGTAGTGCATTTTCCTCATTGATTATTGACATGGTACGATCCAACTCACTGTGAGCATCGTACCCCTGGATTGTCAGATCAGAGTGCCATGTAAAGCAACCTTAGCAAATCATGAGGATCAAGCTAATAAGCAGCATCCCTTCACAGTTTCTGCTTCAGTTCCTCCCTCTGGTCCCCACCCTGTTTGAGTTCCTGTCATTACTTCCCTCAGTGAGGCCTGTTATCCAGAAGTCAAGATGTTTTATCAGAGCCACAGGAACCCTAAGACATCCCTCAAAATATGGTAACTGATGGTAACTAATGACTATGCTAATGAACATAATTGTGATAATTATTACATGTGTGTATATGTATCGATCATCACATTTGACACTATACATGTAAATAATTATTTTTGTCAAATGTTGCTTAAAGCTGGAAAAAGCAAAAGTAAATATATATTAAGCATAAGTTCTGCAATGTTTTTTGGCATTTTGTGATGAATTATTTGCTGCCCTAATTGATTTATTCCATGAGAATATGAAGATGTCAAAGTTTAAGGTAATTATTATATACTGCAGATAGTGACTGAGAGTATTTTATTTTATTATGATGCAACTAAAAGCCCTATTTTCATTAATCAAAAGAACAGTAAATAGAAAGCTCAGATAATCTAAGGATGAAACTTAAAAATAGAGAAATAAAATAAGTGATGTACCTCACACCTGTAATCCCTGCATGCAGAGGCTGAAGCAGAAGGGTTTTCATGAGAGAGAGGCAAACTTGAATTATATAGAATGTATCACACCATCAGGAATGCAGAAAAAAATGTATGTAAATCAACCAACCAATGAACAAAACAAGAACCAAAAAAAAAAAAAACCACAATAAAACTCCAGAAATCCAGAAGAGTAGAAAAAGCAATTTATTGTTCTTATAAAATAAAAATTGAGAAAGATATAGCAGTTAAAACAAGAGATTGATAAAAGGCTTCAAGTTTCAAGGGAATAAATATTTTCAAATCCTAAAGAACCTATTAAAGGTAATACTTAGTACAGCAGAACTTATGAGAAATATCACTACCCTGATTCTTTATGCTTTAAACTTGCATAGATTCACAAAATCAAAAAAAAAAAAACAATCTACTATAGGGAAACCTTTTGTTGGTCCAGGAGATGTGACCTCCTGTACCAAAATTTAGTTAGGAATGTCAGAAATGCTCTGTCTGGTAATTACACAGTGAGTCTAAATCAAACAATCTCTTTTTAATCATTAGAAAGATCACAGTAATTTGAAAGGTGAACACAGGAAGACTGATGTTAACATAAAATTGTTGATATCAAAAACTGAAATTAATCCTGGATCATTTCCATCATTAATCAGGAAATAAATCTGTCTGGTAAGAGAATTGTCTGAGAGCAGCTAATAACTGCTATCACACTTTTCGGAATCCATAAACCAAATATAGACAGAGTGACTGATATTAGAAGCCTGAAAGTGACAGCTCCCTCATGAATATCACCAAACCACGTGACCTTCGCAGTCTTAGGACTTGAAGGAAAATTATCTTATCATGAAATAATTCAGCAGTCAGCTTGATGAGGGCACTGCAGTGCAAATGTGCAGATATCTATGTCAACTTGATCCTCTGCCACTATCTTCATGACTAGAGTTTCTAAAAACAAGAAAAAAAATTAAAAATTATTTTTGTATATGATATATATCATATAAAAAACAATAAGAGGAGATAAGGCTAACAATGTTCTTTAAATCTTAATTCCATTGTTATCTGCTTGGCCTAAAACACACTTTATTTAAACTTCATCTATCAAATACTTCCCGACAGTGACATTCCCTTCTCTCTTGAGAGAAAACAGACACATAGAAAAGTATTGAAATAGTGTAGGATTTTCTTCTTTTGATATGCCAGATCATTAAATCAAAATTAATCTATTCACTATGAGTTTTAATCAATATACTACTCTACCAAGTAGTGGAGATTTAAATCTTCCTGTCATGTCAGGCAGTGTTCATGCCAAACATAGTAGCTTTCTCTCTGAGATGTTAGAGAGCAACTGTCAGGGTAAAGTGAAAGACAGGTTGGCAAAAGTATTAAAATTTCAAACATATGTTCATTGACCTACCTGATATAGTACACAAGCTGATTAGTGCTCAAAGATGCACATATACATATAAAAAAACCCTTAATATGTGTATACATAAAATATTTCATTGTTGCAATATTTTAATAACCAAACCAAATAACTAAAAGTTTATGAAATAATATTCTATAAGTTCATACAGTATTACATTATATAGCCTAGTAAACTGGATAAGGTAACTGCTGCACAGTTATACAAAATATACACAACTATGTACTATATGTATAAGTCCATGTTCGTATATCTGTACTCATAAAATGTGTAACGTATTCAAGCAATTTTTTAATGAATGCATCTCTCCATTTGTGGTAAATAATGCTTTAATGCTAACTGTAGTTTGACTCTCTCATTCCAGTCAGTATCCCATTATGATAAACTTGAAGCATAGAAAGAACTTGAATTGTATGACATTACAAAGTAGAAAGGATGCTTCCTTTCCTAAGATTCAAAAACAAAGACAATTGAGGCTCTAAGACTCAGAAAACCATAGGGAAAAATCTATTAGCTCTACTCACTAACCCAAAAAGACAAGAACGTCAATATATGGCAAGAAGTAACGTGAGCTTCACTACAGTAGGTCACAACTAATATATGATTGTTTCAGGTGGACATTCCGATGACTTTAGAGTGATACCCCAGAAAGAATCCATACAAATACCAACCAAGGATAAGAAATTCCTTGGACAACTGGTCAGGAGATGGAGAAGATGAAGTTACTGAAGTTAAACATGCATTATTGAAATTTCAGAAGCTAGTTTTGGACAAACATGGCTGTGCACATCTTTAATCCCAACACTGGAGAGGCAAAGATGTGCGTATCCCTATGAGTTTATCATTTAAATTATATAATCTTGATGATCTCTATATGCTATTATTTAACCTTGATAATTAAAAAATAGCAACTGAAGAGATAGCTTACTGATTAAGAGAACTTGTTCCCTCAGAAGACATGGGTTCAGTTTCCAGAACACACATGGGAACTCACAACCAACTATAATTCCAATTGTAGGAGAGCCGACATTCTTTTCTGACCTCTGAGGGAATGTATATGGTGCACACACATACACATGCAGGTGAAACAGTTATACATATAAAATAATATGAAGGATTCTGAAAAGCTTTTCAGTATAATCACATACTCTTGAATATTCCATGGCACAAAATTTATTGCAATCTTTTTATCTAGCATTTATCTATCTATCTATCTATCTATCTATCTATCTATCTATCTATCTATCATCTATCTATCTACTTACCTGTTTGTGTGTTTGTGTGTCTGTCTGTGTGTCTGTTTCTGTCTATCTATTTATCTATCTACCAACTTACTTATCTATGTGGCTATGTGGTGTTGGGAGGTCAAATATAAATAAGTTATCATGCATTCTAAGCAGACATTCTACCATCAAGCTTTTATCCTCTGCCTCACAGTATTTTTTCAAACAATTCATATTAATTGATAAACTTTCATTTCTGCTAGTTTAATCAAATTTTAATATTATATTGTTTTTCTTACTACCTATTCATATGTTTCTTATTGCTGGGTAGTCTTTCTCTCCTAAAATGATAGGTTCAAATTTGCTCATCTATACACAGTCTTATATTTAGGTTGCACCAAGAGTGTAGAAGAAAATAAAATCCTGTGCATAACCAACAGAAGTACTTTGCAAAATTAGGAAGCGGATGCAACCTATGGGATAAATGAAAAACCTATTGAATGAAAGAGGATGTGAAAGCTAAGATTTTTCTCAGATAACGTTTTTATGATTGTGCTTCCTAGTTCCTACAGTATCCACATAGACCTCACAAATCAATTTAATTCTCAAAATGACCTTCTCTTTGTCACATAGCAAGAGACTTATTGACCTGTACAGTCTCAATTTCCATATTATTCTAAATACTACTGCTGAGGATAAACCTTTGTCTCATAAATGCCATATTCAAGCCAGAATCACTTTGACACATTCATAGCCAAAATACTATTCACAGTCCCTTGTATGCTAAAAGATAATATTTTTAGCTGGTCAGAGGGTTTAACAAAATAGAGATAGTGTGGGGAAAGTGAGCATAGAGTTCAGTTACATTATTTTATTCTGCTTGACAAGTGAGAATACCCCTCCAACAATCACACATTTCATTACACAGTCTTATCACAACAGAATTATCTGGGAAGTTTACAGGTTCCCATCAATTTAAAAATATCAGAGTCCTAGTCAATTGACTATGAGCAGTAACTGACCTAATAAATTTAATAACATTTATTTTTACATAATAAGAATATAATTGTATGTTATATCCAAAAAAGGTCAATCATCTATCACTTTATTGTATCAGATCCTAAAGCTATGAACATATATTAAATTTGAATTACTATCATAATGTATCTTAGTAAACAGAATGTCCCAAAAAAATTTCCAAATATCTCTCTTCAAATATGAGAACAGTTTGTTCATCATACTTCACCAATTTTTCAAGAATATTTAAAGTTTAATAATAAATATGCCTTTCTAATAATGATATTGAAACAAAAATTTAATTTCCAAATTACTGAACTGACCAATTAATAAAACATTTGTTTCAAACCATATGAAAAAAATGATCCCAAGATGCCATTCTGTCCTCCAGAACATGTCTAAACTCGTGTCAAGTTAACAAAAAACCAACCAGTTTAGCAGTGGAAGACAGATGTCAAGAAGCAGTCAGAGGGGTTGACATCTCCAGTAGGATACTGCATGGTAACACTGACCTACAGAAGAGAAATTTAAGAGGGACATCAAATAAAATGAACACCAGACTGAACACATTAGTCTGTGTATGATGTGGGAGAGTCTTCTGTTAATGTTGATTTCATTCATTAATAAAGAAACTGCCCTGGCCAGCCCTTAGGTGGGTGGAGTAGACAGAACAGGAAGAAGGAAGTGAGGTAGATGGCTCAGTCAGATGCCACGCTTCTCCTAAGTTAGCCAGACCACCATGCCTCTCCTCAGGGAGACAGATGCAATGAAGCTAGCCACCAGGTCAGACATGCTGAATCTTTCCTGGTAAGACACCACTCGTGGTGTTACATAGATTATTAGATATGGGTTAAAACAAGAGATGTGAGAATTAGCTAATAAGAGGCTGGAACTGATGGGCCAGTCAGTATTTAAAAGAATACAGTTTGTGTGTTGTTATTTAGGGGCATAAGCTAGCCGGTGGCCGGGAGCAGGGCAGCAGGAACGTGGCTCGCAGCTCCACACTACAGAATGGCGTCCAAAATAGATAACTGGATCCACAGAAAGCCTGAGAAAGCTTGGGAAAGGATAGAGTAAAGCATGCTTTCTCGGTAGCAGCACTTTCTCGGGTTTGGCTTTGCTTGCTAGAGGCTTCCTGACTCAGCTTTAGCTACAAAACTCTCCATCTCTTAAGAGGTCCTGCTACGAAACACTTAAATGGCATTGATAAAAGCTGACTTCATGCTTGTTTGTTTTCAGCCATAGCAGGAAAAAAAGTTGTGCTGTTTTAAAATGCTGGCGTTCTGGTCCGTCCTGCCATGGCAAACTCTGACTCTATCAAGCAGGCGGTCCTGACTATGGAGCTTTTGATTGTTGTTTAACACTGTTGCAGCTTGCTTGCTGGCAGGGAACTTGAACCGCCAAAGAGTTGTGGTGATAAACATGGCTACATCCAGTACCTCTGCCATGAGGCTGGAAAGCTAAGGAATGGGCTGGATCTAGCTGGCAAAGCCGCAGCTTGAATCCTACCCATATTGCTCAGTAATTTAAAGGCTCATATGGTCAAAAAAGAGAGATAGAGTAAAGAGAGATTCAAAAACAAAGAAAACCTCTAAATTATTTGCACTGTGTTAAAAATATATGCATGATAAAGGTTAAAGTCCTTAAAAGTAAAAAAGATAGAAAGAGTAGTTGGGTGTGATAGTACACACCTTTAATCCCAACACTTGGGAGACAGAGATTGACCTCTGTGACTTCAAGGTGTGGTAGCACATGCCTTTAATACCTATGCCTGGGAGGCAGAGACAGACAGATCTCTGTGAGTTCAAGGACAGCCTGGTCTACAGGGTTATTCCAGGACAAAGATATACAGAGAACCTGTCTCAAAAAAATAAAAGCAAAAATAAACGAAATAGAGGTTAAAATAAAGCTGCACAAAGATGGAAAATACACAGAAAATCTTTATACTGTATGTTATTATGCTTTCTTTGAGTTGTTTGAATGCTGAGGAAGAAGCAATAGCTGCTAAAAGATATTTGTTTATAAATGCTGCTGAACTAATCCAAGAAAGATATCTTGAAAATACCTTGACTTCAGAATTTGGATCTAAGGATATGATACTTAGGAAAAGAGATTCTTCTTTTATTTTTACAGAAAATGAGACCATGTGGATTGCTTCTATCCCAATATGGTATGATAGACCACGCCCTCCTGAAAGGTTGTCCTGAACACCCTCAAAAAATTACTTCACCCAACTGATGACTGAGATGAACCTGGCACACAGGTTACACCATGAAAGATCTGATTAACAGCGTCCCCATTCAGCAGGAAGCAGTTTGGAGAGAAATATCTATGTCCATATTCCAAAATATTGTTTATAAGTGTTCTTTTACATTTAAAGGGGGAAATAATATGGAGATGAGTAATTTGCATTGATATGGATTTTGCTTTAGTGATTTAAATTTAAGGTCAATTTTGTTATATGTATATGTATTTCTTTTTTCTTTTTTGGGGGGTTTTTCGAGACAGGGTTTCTCTACAGCTTTTTTTTTTTTTTAGAGCCTGTCCTGGAACTAGCTCTTGTAGACCAGGCTGGCCTTGAACTCACAGAGATCCGCCTGCCTCTGCCTCCCGAGTGCTGGGATTAAAGGCATGTGCCACCACCGCCCGGCTTGTATATGTATTTCTAATAATGATTAAGGTATTGAGAATGTGTAGTTCATTTAAAAATGTAATGTATAATTAGGAAATATAGGTTGTTAATAGATAATCATTGATAATAGTCAAGCTTGTAGTCATGTTAGTTGGATTTTCTAGATATATAGAGATATATTTTAGTTAGATAGGCATTCTTCATATCTTTCAAAGACTACAGAATATGGAATTTAATGTTTTAATAAGTCAGATTTTCATGACAATGAGACACATCTGCTCCTGGCAGCACCAATCCACTTCAAAAGGAAGATGGGCATCGAAGAGGCTACTTATGGAGTTTGATAGCCATTTGGGCAAGAAACTGCTCTTGCCTGGACTATTGCATAGACTGGACACAAAGAACCCGCAGAGAGAGGACTGCTAAACTTGCCTAAAGTTGATATGGTTTTTCAGGGTTCCTGACTCATGAAAGAGTCTGCAAGACATTCTGCAGGACACAGCAGATAGTGACTGAATGGCCTTTGAAATTTCCTGCTTCATGGAAAAGTCTACTGGATACTATGGGCCTGAAGGCCGAAGATGGATGCCCCAATGGTACTGAGGAACTTTGGGTGACTGTCCAGGCAGCAAGATGTCTCTGTGATTTCTAGAGTTTTGTAAGTTGCTTACTTCTCATTTACTTAGGTAATATATCCTTCTGGAGTCTTTGATGGAGTTAAGGAATAGATAGATAGTTATAGTTTTCCTTAGTTATGATAAAAGATAAAGTAGATATAAATACTGTAACTGTAATTCTTACTTGATAACTGTTTTGTTACATGTAATTTTGTTATGTTAAAGTTAAAGGCTTTTTGTTTAAACAGAAAAAGGGGAAATGATGTGGGAGAGTCTTCTGTTTATGTTGATTTCATTCATTAATAAAGAAACTGCCTTGGCCAGCCCTTAGGTGGGTGGAGTAGACAGAACAGGAAGAAGGAAGTGAGGTAGATGGCTCAGTCAGATGCCACGCTTCTCCTAAGTTAGCCAGACCACCATGCCTCTCCTCAGGGAGACAGATGCAATGAAGCTAGCCGCCAGGTCAGACATGCTGAATCTTTCCTGGTAAGACACCACTCGTGGTGTTACATAGATTATTAGATATGGGTTAAAGCAAGAGATGTGAGAATTAGCTAATAAGAGGCTGGAACTGATGGGCCAGTCAGTGTTTAAAAGAATACAGTTTGTGTGTTGTTATTTCGGGGCATAAGCTAGCCGGTGGCCGGGAGCAGGGCGGCAGGAACATGGCTCGCAGCTCCACACTACATGTGTAATTTGAATATGCAATACATATCAGGCTTAAATCAATGTGATCTTCCCCCAAAATACATATAATAATCCATAAAAATCATATAGAATCACAAGAAAGGGGAATCATCACAACTCAGGGATCTATTTGTTTTTCTAATCATAGCCTTTTTTCTCAAAATGTATTACTTAAATATTCAGTTGATTACTAAAATAGTCACACAAATATCCCCTGAGTCTATAAATATGACATTTGGGGTTTCAACCAATATAACATAGAGACAAGGTAAATAATCAATTTATGGAATCAAGAAAGGAAAGTATCAAAAACACTACTAAAATAGAGCACCACAGCCACACACTCTGGCAAATGTCTGCCGTGGCGATACTCAGAATGTCTGGGCATAAGGACTGGACTTCAGGTACAGTAGCTCAAATACATATGTCATTTGTGTGAATAACATTTGAAAATGTCACTCTGAAATGTTAAAGAAGGCTCGACCAAATGGAAATCCCCATCATTTTAAGGAAAAAAAAAGATGCAATTGCTAAAGAAGCCAGGTTGATCCATTCCTAAATTGATCACTGTGCCATATGCAATTTAATTTAATTTAATTTCTAGCTGAAATTAAAAAAAAATGTGAAACTTAACATGGAGATTCTAAACCAAAAATCACAAAAAGCAAGGCATTTCTTTAGAAAATAAATATTCCAGATATTAAAGTTCACTGTAAAGGCAGAGCAAGTAAAAATACCAGAACAGAAAACTTAGTTAACAAAGTATAAGAAACAAAAAGAAAGGGTGACAGATACCATTGGAAAGAATTGCACCAATACTATGAACAACTGCCTATTCATATTGTTAAAATGAATTCTTACCTTACACAAAAAAAGAAAAAGCAATTTCTATTGCATGGAGAAATTTAATATAAAAATATGACAATTTGTACAACAAAGTATTTGGTAGTATGTATACCTATGTACTTAGAGTAGTGAGAAATCTCCTGACACACAGAGAAAATTATTCCAAAATAGAATAGCTACATACAGTTGGGACAAAAAGCAAGCCACTTGCAACATGGTCAAAAAAGATATTCTTAGAAGGAAAGGGAACCTCTTTCACATAAAAAACCACTCAAAATTAAAAATTGTAAAACATGTGAACCAATCTCAATAATACAATATTTAAACCACAAGCCTGACTAAACATTCATAAATCTAAAAATTTCAGGCTTTGCAAAATGACTCTGTGAAGTTAACAGAAACAGTTTGGAGAATGATTTGTCACTATCATTTCCACACTCTAAACCCTCTGCCCAAGCTGCTTAATGCCTAATGCTGTGAACTAGAGAATCTCTTCCATTTCCAGGCCAAACAAAGTTTTAAAATGTTCATAAAAACATTCATTTCTTGAGAAAAGCCTAGAAACAAGTCAAATGTTCTCAGAATGGAGGATGATACATGTTTTGCTTTGTATTCTGTGATGAAATCATTCACAGTGATAAAAGGAACACATCTTTACCTCATACGACTATCTGAGAAGGTAAGTTTTAGCGTAAAATACTAGTAGCAGAAGAATGTACACAAGAATTGAAGAACCCTGAGATGCAAAATAATAGAGTTAATTACATTTATGGGCAAATGCTTGCATGCTGTTTTATCTTGAAAAGTGGAGCTAAGAATGATGCAGAGAGCCATTGTTGTGGACAGAGACAGGAAGGATGTAGAGAAAGTGGCAAAGAACACAAGTAGTTTCATTGGCCATAAATATTGTTGCTTTATTATTATGGTTTATGAGCAAAATATCTTTATGTAAGAAAGTTATATTGTTTTAAGATAAATTACATTCTTACCTAAGGAAATTATAGCAGTAAATAGGAATGAGAAGAAGATGTAGATATTTGAAGGTATGCCTTCGGGTGAGTGTTTTAGACTTGGCTGTTTATCACATGTGAGAAATGAGACAGGAGAAATACAGAATTATAACACTGGGTCCAGATAACTAGTGTCATTGTAAACAAGGGAGTGAATGCAGGACATTTGATATTTGATCGGTAGACTGAAATGTGCTGCAGAGGATTTTCTTACATGAGGATTGGAAGTCTGCCTTGTGAATGAAAGTTACCAAGAAGGACAGAAGAAAAGTCAAAAGGAAGAAAAGAGCCCAACAAGAAGAAAGCAGTCTTAAAAAAGAATAGGCAAAGTCAGGAGACTTGAGCTTTACATTGAATCACAGTCTAACTACAACCCATTCCTCTCTGTAAGGGTTATGCTTCTACTTAATAAACTCCTGTTTTTTGTTTGTTTGTTTATTGTTTTTGAAATCAAACCATCTTGTTTTCTATTAGTTTTAGCCAGAGTTTTGACTCATATAATTATCTAACATATTAATTATAATAGTATGTCCCAAAGATATTCCATCTGGAAACACTGTGAATATTAGAATGTGCCGGTGAAGCACAAACTGGAGAAGAACTTGTATGAAAGCAGAACATCCAATGTCAGCGTTGCTCTGAAGAAAGAGATTGAGAAACACTGATCAAGGCAGAAGCGTATATTGACAGTTCAAACCATAGCAGGTTTGGAGACTCATGGAAAAATAGGGAAAACAACTGAAAAGATCAGAGATGGTTCTGACCTGGACCTACACAACCCATCATGACAATTTGCACCCTGGAATTTACAGAATATGAAAACAACATTATTCTCTCAAAAGAATACTTGCCACATTTAAATTCATACTAATCAATGCTTCTACATTAATATTATATTTGTTACTAGTAGCAGAGCAGAAACACATGAAATAATTAATAATTGCATCTGTAAAACAAAAGGGCCCAGGTAGGCCTTTGTGTCTTTGCTTGGAGAACATTTATTTCTTTTAAATGACTGAAATAAATGAAAAGAAAACCAATGCAATAATACATAATGATTAAGATCTAAGAACTTTTTTTTCATGGTTTATTTTCTTATATTTAAAAATTTCCATCTCCTCCCCTCATCCTCCCCCTTCCCTCCCGTCCTTCTTCCCTTCCCTCCCCTCCCCTCCACCCATACCTCCCCTCCCTCCCTCTCAAGGCCAAGGAGCCATCAGGGTTCCCTACTCTATGCTAAGACCAAGGTCCTCCCAACTCCCCCCAGGTCCAGGAAGGTGATCGACCAAGCTGAGAAGGCTCCCACAGAGCCCGTCCATGCAGAAGAATCAGAGCCCAGTGCCATTGTCCTTTGCTTCTCAGTCAGCCCCCACAGTTGGCCACATTCCGAGAGACGGGTTTGGTCGCATGATCCATCGGTCCCATTCCAACTGGAGTTGGTGATCTCCCATTAGTTCTGTCCCACCGTCTCCATGAGTGAACGCACCCCTCACGTTCCTGACTTTCTTTCTCATGTTCTCTCTCCTTCTGCTCCTCATCAGGACCTTGGGAGCTCAGTCCAGTGCTCCAATGTGGGGCTCAGTCATTTTCTTCATCTATCGCCAGGTGGAGGTTCCCTCACGGTCCTGAATTTCTTTCTCATGTTCTCTCACCTTCTGCTCCTCATCAGGACCTTGGGAGCTCAGTCCGGTGCTCCAATGTCGGGCTCAGTCATTTTCTTCATCTATCGCCAGGTGGAGGTTCCCTCACGTTCCTGACATTCTTTCTCATGTTCTCTCTCCTTCTGCTCCTCATCAGGACCTTGGGAGCTCAGTCCAGTGCTCCAATGTGGGGCTCTGTCTTCATCTATCGCCAGGTGGAGGTTCTATGGTGATATGCAAGAAATTCATCAGTATGGCTATAGGAACTGACCTTTTCAGGCACCCTCTCCTCAGCTGCCCAAGGAGCTAACTGGGGGGCGTCTCCCTGGAAACCTGGGAATCCCTCTAGGGTCAAGTCTCTTGACAACCCTCAGATGGCTCCTTAAATTAAGATATATGCTTCCCTGCTCCCATATCCCTTCCTGTATCCCAAGCATCCCATTCCTCCGAGCTCCCCCCATTCTCCCCTTCATGCTTTTCTCTCCCCATCTTCCCTTGGCCGCGTCTTGCCCAAACCTCAAGTTCCCAATTTTTGCCTGGCGATCGTGTCTACTTCCAATATCCAGGAGGATTACTATATCTTCTTTTGGGAGTTCACCTTCTTATTATCTTCTCAAGGATCCCAAATTATAGGCTCGATGTCCTTTAATTATGGCTAGAAACCGATTATGAGTGAGTACATCCCATGTTCATCTTTTTGGGTCTGGGTTACCTCACTCTGAATAGTGTTTTCTATTTCCATCCATTTGCATGCAAAATTCAAGATGTCATTGTTTTTTACCGCTGAGTAGTATTCTAGCATGTATATATTCCACAGTTTCTTCATTCATTCTTCCACTGAAGGGCATCTAGGTTGTTTCCAGGATCTGGCTATTACAAATAATGCTGCTATGAACATAGACATTGAGCTTGATAGAGGAGAAAGTGGGAAGTACTCTACAACAAATGGGCACAGGGAACCGTTTCCTACGCATAACCCCAGCTGCACAGACATTAAGGGCAACATTGAATAAATGGGACCTCCTGAAGCTGAGCAGCTTCTGTAAAGCAAAGGACATTGTCACTAAGACACAAAGGCAGCCTACTGACTGGAAAAAGATCTTCACCAACCCTGCAACTGACAAAGGTCTGATCTCTAAAATATATAAGGAACTCAAGAGACTAGACGGTAAAATGCCAATTAACCCAATTAAAAAATGGGGCACTGAACTGAACAGAGAATTCTAAACAGAAGTTTGAATGGCCAAAAGACACTTAAGGGCATGCTCAACCTCCCTAGCTATCAGGGAAATGCAAATCAAAACAACTTTGAGATATCATCTTACACCTGTCAGATTGGCTAAAATCCAAAACATCAATAATAACCTTTGCTGGAGAGGTTGTGGGGTAAGGGGTACACTCATCCATTGCTGGTGGGAATGCACACTTGTGCAACCACTTTGGAAAGCAGTGTGGCGGTTTCTCAGGAAATTCGGGATCAACCTACCCCAGGACCCAGCAATTCCACTATTGGGAATCTACCCAAGAGATGCCCAATCATACTACAAAGATCTAAGAACTTTTAATCAGGGAAAGACACTAAGCTAGAAAATAAAACAAAACCGTAACAGAATTTACTGAAGGAAAGTGGGTTCCAACCTCAATGATAGGAACATGTGACACTATAAGGGTAAGGCCAGTGCTTGTTAGTGTCTGAGAATACAGTATTCTGTGTTGTTTCTAGCAGAATAACTTGCTGAAGATGAAAAACATGTGAAAACTTTAGGGTGATGCTGTATGTCTAAATACATAGCATTTGGGGAGCTAACGTCTGAGTAAGAATTCATAATATGAAGAAGGCATCAAGGGCAGGAAGTTGAGACCTCATATCTTCAAATGCAAGCATGAATTAGAAAGAGCCAGATGAAACTGGAAAGAGACTATAAGTACTCAAGCCTCATTCTTTTTCTTTTTCTAAAACCCACTCAGATTTCTTTATGTGTTTCCCCTGACAATTCCCCCTTTCTTTTACTTTAATTTTCTTTTTTAATTTGTTTTTATTGGACTATATATTTTTCTTCACTCCCTCCCTTACTCTCCCCTCTCCTTTTACCCTGTCTCATGGTCCCCATGCTCCCAATTTACTTAGGAAATCTTGTCTTTTTCTACTTCCTATGTAGATTAGATCCATATGTGTCTCTCTTTGTTGTCTAGGTTCTCTGGGATGGTGCATTGTAGGCTGCTTTTCCATTGCTTTATGTCTAAAAGCCACTTATGAGTAAGTATATATAATATTTGTCTTACTGGGTCTGGGTTACCTCCCTCAATATGATGTTTTCTAGATCCATCCACTTGCATGCACATTTCAAGATGTCATTTTTTTCCTGCTGTGTAGTACTCCATTGTGTAAATTACCATATTATCCTTTCTTCGGTAGAGGGACATTTAGGTTGATTCCAGGTTCTGGCTATCACAATTAATGTTGCTCTAAACATAGTTACGCACATGTCCTTGTGGTATGATTGAACATCCTTTGGGCATATACGCAAAAGTGGTATTGCTGGGTCTAGACGTAGGTTGCTTCTTAATTTTCTGAGAAACCATCATGCTGATATCCAAAGCAGCTCTACCAGTTTGCACTCCCACCAGGAATGGAGGAGTGTTTCCTTTACCCCACATCCTCTCTAGCATAAGTTGTCATCAGTGTTTTTGATCTTCGCCATTCTTACAGGTCTAAGATGGAATCTCAGAGTTGTTTACTTTTGCATTTCTCTGATGACTAAGGATGTTGAGTATTTCCTTAAGTGTCTTTCAGTTATTTTAGATTACTCTGCTGAGAGTTCTCTGTTTAGGTCTGTACCCAATTTTTAATTTGATTATTTGTTCTTTTGATAACTAATCTCTTTAGTTCTTTGTATATTTTGTACATGAACCCTCTGTCCAAAGTGGGGTTGGGGAAGATATTTTTCCATTCTGTAGGCTGCTGTTTTGTCTTGTTGATAATGTTGTTTGCCTTACAGAAGCTTCTCAGTTACAGGAGGTCTCATTTATTAATTGTTTCTCTCAATGTCTGTGCTTCTGGTGTTCTTCAAACTACTCCAGAGATACAGTACTGAAAACAGTCTTATACTAGCATAAAAACAGACAGGAGAACCAATGGAACCAAATCAAAGACCCGAATATCAATCCACACACCTACAAACACCTGATTTTTGACAAAGAAGTAAAAAATATAAAATGAAAAAAGGAAAGCGTATTCAACAAACAGTGCTGGCATAACTGGATATCAACAAGTAGAAGAATAAAAATAAATCCATATAAAAATAAATCAGTAGATATGACACAGACAAAACTCAAGTACAAATGGAACAAAGGTGTCAATATTAAACCAACCACACTGAACCTCACTGAAGAGAAAGTGGGAAGTACACTTGAATGCATTGGCACAGGAGACCACTTCGAATTCCATTCTAAGTAGCACACTTCCTGCTACAAAACCACACCTCCAGCCTCCACACAGTACTGGTGACCAAGTGTGCAAACATCTGAGCCTGTGGAGGGCATCCTCATCCAAACCACAATAGACTACAAAGTTATAATTTTGTACTAAAAACCATACATACATCCATAGCTAATTTTCTTATTCAATCACTCAAATACAGTTTAAATAAGTGCTACTAATATGACAAGTCAAGGAATAAATATTGAAAAAGAGGAATAAAACAAGGTCTTAACCATTCCAGAAAAACACACAAAATATTAATGAAGGTGCAAAAAATTATGTAAGTGATTTCCTTTTAGTATCTCTATAATTTCCACATCTTTGTACTTATCAAATATCCAACAGTGAACATATTATACTTATAATGGAAACATAAAATATTGTTTTAAAATTAGCTGAAATGCATGCATATTTAATAAAAGTATTATGTCTTGGTTTGATAAATGTATAATGAATTAATCAAGGAAGTAATAGACTATATTATGTGTTTTTCATATTACACCTGAATATTATGCTCACTTCCAGATAACTCTCTTCAATTAGAAAATTAACAGGAATGCATTTAGGCAATGATGAGCTTAATGATAGGATGCATGCAAGTTACATTAGAATAGGCAGAGCTGATAGAACAGTTGTGGTGGGGAGGGTGACAGGTAGAATTCTGAGTTCAGGTTTTGTCTGTCACATTCTGCTGTCTCAGAAAATAGCTCCTGGCAGGGTTCATCTCTGTTAGTTTGTGTGTAGAGGCAGCAGGGAGTGAAGCACACATGTGTACTTTCATACACACCCAAATGTGTTTTCAAAACATTATGAGATGCAAAACCAGGAAAGGGAGCATCTCTGAAAGTGTGTGCTTGTTATAAGGGCTTTAATAAAAATTCCTAAAAGAATACTTCTAAAATGCAAGCACAGATAATCCTATTGCAATTAGATACAGCCTGCACAGACTGTACCTTCTTTAATCAAGATTAGACCATAGCTTAAAGGATACTTGACTGTTTAGTTGTACTGTTGTTTTTAGTTGACGGTCATTGAGTTATGATGTGAGGGGGAGATCCATGTGCCAGGGCACCAGGGCACAAGTGGAGGTCAGAGAATGACTTTGTGGAGTCAGTTCCCTATTTCCAACTTTTCTTGGATTCTGAGAACCCAAAAAATGTTTTTAAGGTTGTGAGGCAAGTGTCTTTGTCCGTCGAAGATATCACCAGCCTGTTGATAATTTAACTTTGAATTTTAGGTAAGTGCCATTAGTACTTTAATGGCTACACAACATGCTCTTTTAAAAAGCAGGTTTAAAAGTAATGTGCACAACTTTTGACCCAGTCTGAGGTGTGTGTATGTGTGTGTTTAGGGGGCAGTGGCTGCTTGTTGGTTCCCAGCCACCTAGCCTTGAAATAATCACACAGAGACTGTATTAATTAAACACTAATGCTTAGCCCATAAACTCTAGCTTTGTATTGGCTAACTCTTACATATTAATTTAACCTATTTCTACTAATCTGTATATCACCACATGGCTGTGGCTTACCAGCCAAAGTTCCATCTGGTTCTGGTGTGGCTACATGGCTTCTCTCTGACTCCGACCTCTTTCTCCCAGCATTCAGCCTAACTTTCCCAGTCTAGTTCTGTTCTGCCCTTTTATAGGCTCAAAGCAGTTCTTTATTAATCAGTGGTAATTATAGCATACAGAAGGAAATCTCACATCACCTCCTTTTTTCTGTTTAAATAAAAGAAGTTTTTATCAAGCAAGAAGTACAGTTGCATTATTTATGTCTAATTTATCTTTTATCATAATTAGCGAAAACTATAATTATAAATACTCTTCAGCTCCATTAAAGACTCCAGAAAAATATAATATTGCCTAAGTTAACAGGAAGTTCATTACAAGCAACTTTCAAAACTCTAGAATTGAAAGGTGTATGTTATAGAATCAGTATCTATTAAGAAATTATGAGAGTGAGAAAGACAAGGGAAGGGCACAGGAAGGCAAAGAGGAAAGGAGTACAGAGACTGGAGGGAGGAAGTTTCAAATGGGGAGGAAGAGTGACAGAGAGCAGGGGAAGAAGGGGAGAGGAGGGAGGGAGGGGGAGATGAAGGAAGAGAAGAAAGAGAATGAGAAAATGTCCAATCAATTTTAAGCTATCTATTAAATAACAATCTAATATGGAAACTTTAAAAAACTAGGGAGGTTAGACTAGCTCTCAAATATTTCCCATCGTAAGGCTTTATGATTTTATTTGGACCTATAAATTGATTGAGCATCAATGCCTAGATATGATGAAAGCAAGAAAAGACACTGAGATTCCCACACTCCTGGTACCTGCAATGCCACCTTATCTCACCTGGTATTAATGATCTCAAGTAGTAATTTTATTCTTTTTTTGCTGATAAATGTAAGTCCCAGACAAACTAAACAGACAAATAGCTAATGAGCCATAGAATGAGAGTTCAAACCCTATTTTCCTGAAGCAGGCCTTGTTGTCCCCACGTTGGTGATTGTCAAATGTGTCCTGACGGCATCAAGGTCTTAAGGCAACATATAAGACATGACCATAGAATGGAACCCAGTGAGAGCTATCTGGGAAAGCTCTCTTTTGGTGAAAGTTTCCCTGAATTATTCATTATCTAATAGTACTCATTGATACCACTGAATCATTTTGACCCACCTATGTACTTTTTCAAGAAACTATGATTCCTGGGGCACACAGAAGTCTGTGATATTAACATTCTAAAGCCAATGGTTTGACCAGAGATCCTAAATGATTTAGCAGATGATCTAAACAAAAAAGAACTTGATCAGAAGTCAAAGTTTCTATAAGGAAGGGGAGCAATAGGACACCATGGCATCCTTAATTCCAATGTCCAAGAAGCCAGAGAATTTGGTAGAAACAGGCAGACAATTAACAAATACAGACCACGCACAATCAGAAACTACACAAGTGCTCAAGAAAATCATTTGAGACACAGACTACCGTACTGTGACCTCTCTTTTCAGCTGTTCTCCCAGAAACAGGTCTGAATGTGTATTACCCCCCAAAAAATCAAAAGTGTTTTCTGAACTGACACCATTGTAACTGTTGTCTTTAACAGAGGTGCTAACATACACCTACATCTTCCTATAGTGGTAACAAAGTATATTTAGAGAACAGCACCATCTTTCTCCTGTAGGAAAGGTCTCTAAATAAAGAAAAAAATAAAGAGTTTGATATAGCAAAGGCTGAAGCACAGAGTAATTTTATGGTAACTCCAGAGTATTATTTCAAACGTGGCTTCAAATCACATGACCACAGGGTATTTCTCTTTAAATATTTCCTCCAGAACTCAAAACTGAAGGAAAAAAGTTTATCTGTATTTGGTTAGTTAAGTACTTAAGATTTGCTAAAGCAGTCTGTTTAGCAGATGCCAGTGATATGTGTGTAAAATTGTTTTAAAAGTTGGTCAGTTGACATGGCAACGGGACATGTTATATTTTAGAGTCATAATGCTTCCTCAACCCCTGCACTGATGTCTGTGAAAAGTGTTAGTTTATTTCCAGTCCCCAATCCATAATCTCCTTAACCACTTAACCTCTGCTCTTTCTTGAATGTACCAGGGTAGGATTCTCAGTCTGCAGATTTCACCCAGAACAGGATGGAGGAGTGATGTGGGATTCCCCTCTGTATGCTGTAATTACCATTAATGAATAAAGAAACTGCTTTGAACCTATAGCAGGGCAGAACTTAGCTAGGTGGGGAAAACTAAACTGAATTGATGTAGGTGGGTCTTCTTTCTATGTGTTGCTTTAATTGGTTAATTAATAAAGAAACTGCTTGGCCTGATAGGTCAGAACATAGGTGGGTGGAGTAAACAGAACAGAATGTTGGGAAGAAGGGAAGTGAGTCAGACGCCATGGAGCCAGCAGCCAGGTCAGACATACTGAATCTTTCCTGGTAAGCCACCACCTCGTGGTGCTACACAGATTATTAGAAATGGGTTAATCAAGATGTGCGAGTTAGCCAGTAAGGGGCTAGAGCTAATGGGCCAAGCAGTGTTTAAAAGAATACAGTTTTCCATGTAATTATTTCGGGTGCAAAGCTAGCCAGGTGACGAGACACAGCCCGCCACTCATTCTACACTGAATGCTGGGAGAGAGAAGGCAGTGTCAGGGAAAAGCCATGTAGCCCAGCCCAAGACAGATGCTGGAACTTTACCTGGTAAGCCACAGCAACATGGAATTACACAGATTACTAAAACTGGGATAAATTAAGATATAAATGTTAGCCAATGAGAAGCTAGCGCTAATGGGCCAAGCAGTGATTTAAATAATATAGTTTCTGTGTGATTATTTCGGGTCTGAGCTGCAGAGCAGCCGGGAACTAATAAACAGCCCCCCACAACATAGGAAAGGAGACTACCTTTGGATATCAGCACAAATTAGTACCCACCTACTTCCTCCTGCATATCCTAGAAAGCTTTGAGGCTCCTTTTCAGGTATAACTGAAGCAGAAGCCATGCTTCTCATGTGTTAATCTTTCCTCCAAGCTCTGGCCATGCTGACACATTCCCCTCGCAACAGCGCATTTCAGAAGCAGGACTTTGCTCCCCTACCTCACTTCTCTCCAGCCCTGCAAAAGCATCCGCACTTCCGCATATCTGGGTTTTTATAGACAAGAGAAAGTCTCCTCCCTGCTTTGTTTCTTCAAGACCTGGGTTTCTTTCTACTTCATAATCTTAACGCACCCCTCCCCAACCTAACCAGTCCAGAGAATCAGGGGCTTCACACCCACTACTGAAACACTTCAAAGGAGCAATAGGAAAGGGTTTCAGGCGTTTTTGGAAGAGGGAAGGAAAGGAACAAGACAGAAGAAAATTTAGTCATTTGGAAGCAATATCAAGCTAAGAAAAACATGAAAAAGCCTGGTCACAGAGAATGGAGCAGAAACTCAAGTCTTACAACTACGGCTTTCAATCACACTAGACCCCTTGAGTCACCCATTATATTTATTCCGTGAGTCCCCACCACATATGACAGACAAGAAGATCATATTCATGTCTCCTGGGGACTCACTCTGGTCCATGCTACTGTGATCCAGGGATGGACACTGTGAATACAGTGTGCCGGGAAGGGGAACAGACCTCAGAGAAAGAGAACTTGAAGGGGGGGAGAGCAAAGCAGGGAGGAGGGAAGAGGAGGGAGGGATGAAAAGGGAAGATAAAGGGAGAGAAAAAGAAGAAAGGAAGGGAGGGTTGGGGAAAGAGAGATGAGACCGCCCAGTCAGCATGATACTAAATTTTGAATGTCCATGATTTTTCAATTCTAAGAGAGCATAGTGGGACTTATAACAAAAGAAACAAAGAAACATTTGTGTTATAACGTTTACATTACTGTCACCTCGTCAGCACAATGGCATTGAAATGGCCTTTATCATATTGATAATATTACAATTAAAATTTATTGTTAAGTAACATATAATTTTTAAGGTTTCAACAATCTTCTTTCTCTACCCTTGACTTTAGAAAGCAACCAACCAAGAGGAACTTAAAAACAGAATAGAAGGTGTCGATTCACCCTTTAAGTTCTAAAGACTTCTCAGAAGACAGGAGGTTCATAGGTGTAAAGTCCAAGACCCACACCTTCCTACTGTCTCTGTGTGTGGAATGGGTTTGTATTAATTTTCCTTTCCTTTCCTTGATATTTCAATTATATTGCCTTTAATTTTCCAAAGGGGTGGAAAATGCAGTATGATTTTTAAAATCTCTGGACCACTAGGTGGCACCAAATAGCCATAATTCATGGATCCCTTAAATTTAAAAAAAATGCATATTCCAAGTTAACAGCAGTCCTTGCTTATAAACAAAATATTTGTAAAAGTAAATTCAATTTTTAATATTAAGGAATAAATACTGCAGCTATTCTGTAAATAAAACATAAAACATCCTGTTTTCTCTATATTGACATATCCTGTGCAGTCTATTAATAAACCCACCAACCATTCTTTGTTGAATTTAACAATGTAACATTCGTTTCTCACACTAAATCATTACAGTATCATTACATAGATACTTTTTCTTGATTTTATGTAGAAATAGCTAATGTGGCCCTTTCTAGCCCTCTTGCTTTTGTATTTTAAGATCTGTCTTCACTGTGTAGAGTTTCTATCCAGAGAATGTGCCTTGAATTTAATAGTGATGTTCTTAGTCCAAAGTTGCATTTGGATTATGATATAGGTGCTGTGCCCAAGCTTCGCCTCCCTGCCTACACTTGTAAATCACCCTCCAATATACAAGGCTCACTACACCACTTCAGGTTTTTGTAACCTTGGGGTTTGACTACTGCCATGTCCTCTACCTTGGTTGACAGAGGAAGAGCCCCAGAATATTCAGCGAGTAGAGAATGTGACAGCTTGTCTGTTTAGCAATGCCAGCCACACAGAGCACATTATACAGAAGCTCCGTGCATAGCTCTGGCTTCCAACAGTCATTCTAGCTGTTCATTTTAATTTGTAACACTCCCTACCACCGAGGACTTTTAAGTAAGTTATTCAATGTACTCATCCTTTCTTGTGGCAGTTAAGGTATGTCACCAGACAGTTCTTAGGTGCAAAACTCAACTCAGAAGCTTTCGTCCTCTGATGCTACCATCAATCTAATTTCTGGTTTTGACAAAAGAAACGATTTGCATAATACAGAATTTCCTTGAAAATACGGACCCTTACTTTAGATTCCATAAGCAGTGTACATGTGTATAAAAGGAGGCAGGATCTGGCAGAACAAAGTGCCAACACCATTTTTTCCCCTGTTGACAGAACTTATTTTGGTAAGAAATATCTAAAAATTAAAATAAGTTTAGTTGAAATAAAAGACTAGCAAGATCCCGCCTCAGTGTCTCACACTGTAGTGTTGTTATCCATAACTTAATAGCTGATCACAATTAAGATTCTGTGTTAGACGTGGTGCAATGTTGCGGGACACTACATAAAACCAAGGTGTTGTCAAGTAGATAGCTTTAACAAATGCAAACCACAAACATTGAATGGTCAGCTGTTTATTGCCATTCGACAAGGTTCTTCAAGTAAGTCTATGTTTTATTAAAATATTCAGTGAAAACCAAAATATCTCAAGTTCAAATCCCCTGGATGTAAAGCAACTCAACATCCTTGGGAAGTAAACCTAACATGAATAAACAAAAATAAGTGAATTTGTATATCATGAACTTAACAGACACATACCATGTATCTATTCATGGTAATAGTCTCCGTCAAAACATGTGATTAGAAGAAAGCAGGGAGCGTGCAGTATGCCGAGCTGTCTTCCTGCTAGCCACCATATTTAGAAGGATCTAATATGATTGTCTACTTTTAAACATTAATTAAAATACAAAGTTTATTAATAAAAATCTGACTAAATATGACTTGGAAACCTATAAACAAGGAAACGAAGCAAAACATTTCTTAATTTTAATTATACAAAACTCTTTCTTTTAATCAGAACTAGTGACAGTAAACAGCATGTTTAGCTGTTATACATGTAATCATGATCGAGGCTATAATTTTAAATTTGTAAATCAAAATATGAATTTGAATGTATATGCAGTGCAGGAAAAACAAAGTGCACCTTACTGAATTTTGAATGAATAAAAAATAGAATGTGTTATTTTACAGTGATAAGTTTACTGCCCCGTTCTACTTGCTGTCATATTTGCTTTTACATTTATTGGTACTAGTTTTATATTTAGGTCAAAAACAGGTTTATGACCTATATCCAGATGGGGCTCTCAACAGATGTCATTCTTGGGTCAGTGGGCTCACTGACCTGCAACATGCACCTTGAGCATTGTCTGTATGGCCCATAGGATTGGCAGGTGATATAACCTACATTTGAGCTTGCTTATGATCCTATATACATAAACACACTGCCAGCATTCATCAGCAATGACTTTTTCAGCATTAAGTAAAAGCAATTTAAAATTAAATAACTTCATTTTAGCAATTGAATGATTCTTTTAACTTCACAAATTTAATATTGTCCCTTTAAATCTTCATTCTAAGTTTGTTATATGTTAAATTCAAAATAGTCAATTTTAAAGTCATTTAAATATGGGTGTACAATTATTATTAAAATAATTTTAAAAAATCTAGGTGTAGAGTTTATTACTAAATTTTCCCTGGTTATGAATGTCTTGCTAAGCCGGGCGGTGGTGGCGCACGCCTTTAATCCCAGCACTTGGGAGGCAGAGGCAGGCAGATCTCTGAGTTCGAGGCCAGCCTGGTCTACAAGAGCTAGTTCCAGGACAGGCTCTAGAAACTACAGGGAAACCCTGTCTTGAAAAACCAAAATAATAAAAATAAAAAAGAATGTCTTGCTATAGTGTTAAGGCTCCACAAGCTTTTCCCTTTTCATGTTATTGTGTGCATCTAAGGAATGCTGAGAGCAGGAGCAATAGTCTTCCCCGCAGTCAGCCCTGGAATTATATACACACAAGTAAACTTATATTGACCAAGCAGGTTATACTTATATATTTAGGAGTGTGTGTGTGTGTGTGTGTGTGTGCGTGTGCATGTGCGTGTGCGTGTGTGTGTGCGTGTGTGTGTGCTTGTAACAAAATTTAAGAAATAGAGGCTTTGAATTTGAGAGAGAGCAAGGACCAATGAAGGAGGGAGAAAAGTAGAAGGAGAATATAATTATTTTTTTAATTTTTAAAAATTTAATTAAAAAATTAGCTATATAAAAATCCATCCTTTTTTGGTTTTTAAATTCTTTTGACCAGTTTTTCCAGGGAATATTTTCAACATATTATTGTATGGATGCAAGAAATGAGAATCAGCAATGTCCATAATTGTAACATTAAGTGTATTGGCTTAGCCTGTCCCTTTCAAGGTTAGATGTCCTCATTGTAGAGATATTAATGAGAAACTCACTCATAGTCTCCGGCAGTTGAGGACCTGGTTTCCAGTTGGTGACCTTGTTTGGGGTGATCTAAGAGGTGTCATCTTGTTGGAGGAAGTACTTTATACTCTTCATGGCTTGTGCCATAAAGACATGATAGAGGAGGATTCTTATTCCTCTTGAATCATGAGATCCACAAAACCCTTTCTTCTGTGAACCGCCTTCATTGTGGTGTGATCACAGCCACAGGCAAGCTGTATAGTATAATAACTGTTGGAATATCTCATCACACCACTGAGTCTCACGATGTCAATCACACTTTGCTCTCTTCTAGCCCTCTTAATCATATATTTTAAGTAAGGCTTACAAAACTGAAGCCTCACTTAGATGAGATGGTACTAAATCGTTGCCTGTGGTGACCTGGTTTTCGTAATTTCATAATATTAATAATGCTAGTTAGAAAAGTTTGAACGCCGTGAGAAAAGAAAACTAAGGCAATTTCACTTTAGTTTTTAAACCTGCCATTAAAGAGGTGTACCAAAATCTAAATGAATATTAGCTTAACAATTAATGAGCAGGAGGGAAAAGCTTCAGAAAGACTTGCCATTCATTTTGTATGTTCTTCCCATCTTCCAAACTTTAATTTGTGAGAACATTTTTCATCACACTTTAAAATTAGTCTAGATTCTAATTTTTTTCTTTTCCATTAGTTTTGCCTGCAAGCTGTACAGCTACCAAATATTTCATGTAACAAATTTATACCATCAATTCCCATAGACTAAAAGATAAATAATGTTCTACGCTTACCACATGTAGAGACATCGTGCTTTAGCAAATATAAACAAGTTCCCATAAAAATTGTTAGCAGTGCAGCATGATAAAAGTATTTAGGTGATAAAACAGTGTTCTCATTGTTGATATTTATGTTTAAACACTACCATACCATATACAAAGATAACATTAATATTAAGGTAGCTTTACATTTACAAGGGGAACCAATGTACCTATATATAGAAAGAAGCTAGAAACATTGTCACTGAACTGAACAGGTATGTATAGTTTACTGAATGTCCTGCTAGGCCATGCAAACATACTAATAAATAAAGTGATATTTGAGTAACAAATGTTACTTTCCAACAGATATTAGGCAGAGGCAAGTTATTTCTAAACATTTCTCACTTCCATCAAACAGACCAGTGGCCACTGTGCAGAAAGATCTGAAGACCTTCAAACAGGCATTCAAATTTCACTTCCATCTCAGCCCTATTGAATAAGACTCTTTGCAGACAAAATGATGGAAGTTTAAGAAACATGCTGCTACAACTTTAGGAAATGCTTGGTAAGTGAAGTCTATGACGGGAGATGCAACTTGTTAGGAAAATTTTCATCATATGTCCCAGGGAGGAACCAAATGTCTTAAAAACTTGTTTTCCATTTTTTGTTTCTCTTTTGAAATAATGAGACTCTTCCTAATAATGAAATATTAAAAGTATTTTATCTTCTCATGATACAACTGATATTGTTGTGTAGTTCATAATGAAAAAAGCTACACCTATAGGCTGGAATCAGAGGACTTCACACAGAGCATGAACACACACAAAATCCACATAGTGTTTGCTAGAGCTTGGATTTGCAGTGTCTGTCAGAGTCCCTTGTAGTAAACTCCCAGCTCTTACTGGGAGACGGAAGTTTTTAAATGATGGGACCAAATAAATGGTCTTGGGTTGCTAAGGACCTGTCCTTGAAGCAGTTAACAGGACTCTGGTCTCTGCATTCCTGGCAATGAGGAAAGCAGCTTTGCTCTGGCAGGTACTCCCAACTCTAGTCTTCTGTGCGGCCACTAGTCCCAAAGTCTGAAGTTATTGAGTGATGGATGGAAACCTCCTAAATCATGAGTCAAAATAAACTTTTTGATCAGTCAGTTATGCTATGTATATTGCTAGATGCTTAGAACTCTCCTGGTCTCTGACTTATCCTTCCCTTCCTTATACTGGTTTTAATGGGCATCTTTCTCATGCTGTAAACCATTGTCACTGTATTCCCTTTGGTGGAGACGCTAGTTCTATCAGCAACTTATTAATTTTGGGAATGCCTTTGGGGATGCTTGCAAGTTTTCAGCTGATATTAAAGCACGAGCAAAATTAGGAATATAGCTGGTGCTAATGCTTTACAGTTGGTTTTCACGAAGTGGCACTGCTGGAAACACCCTTGGCTTACTGAATTAAGTGGCTTGGGTAGAAGAGGGATGGCGGGTGAGAATAATGATTTTTGAGCTCACAATGGTCACAGAGTCATCTGCAATATAGAATGGTAGCTGTGCACTGATGTGGGTGAAAAACAAAGCTACAGTTGGAATTTAGGAATGTCAGGGAGATACTTTATTATATACATAAGAAAGTGGTCGCTAGGGAAGAATACATCAATGACTTACCCAGTGCCAAACATCAGTTCTGAAAACACTCATGCAATAAACATTCCATAGACTAAAGAGGTTATATTTAGGAATATATATTATATTCATATATTTCTATACACATGAATGACATCTGAATTCATACAATAACAATTAGTGAAAAAAAGAGGCCATGAAAAGGAAGGAAAGTGGGCAGAAGCACGTGGAAGAAGAGTTTAGAGAGAGAAAAGAGAAGGGATTGGCAAGGACAATGGTGGGAGTCCAGGAAATTATCACCGCAGGGTGGAAACCACAAAGTATTCCAAGTAGGATGAGGCAGGCATAATGACTGTCTTATTCCCGTAGCCTTTGAGGTGGGATAGACCAATGAGAACATCTTCGGGCCTCCAACATTTGAACTTTCTAAATAAATCTGCCATGCTGATTTTAAAGCAAAGAAAACAATGGGGAAAACCTGACCTCTAATTGCCTAAGGCAAAATTACTGAACCCTTATGAAGATAATATGAATCCCAAAATGTTATTCAAATAAAGATATGGATGGGGTCCTTTGGCATCACGTGGGAAAATATCAAGAAGACATAATAATTCCTTAAGAGGATTTTTTTTTTTCTGACCCAGAGCTATGATGTACTGTGTGTTCCAAACCTGTTAGAGACATCCTAATGGGCTATATGTCATTTTGGAGGAGCGAATGGGGTAGGGTGGAAGTTTGAAAAGATATTTTAATGTTTAAATCGGCTTTGAGTGATGTGTGTGTGTTTTATTGGAGACTGACTTTCATTTCTACTACTGCAAATAAAATATTCAGCTATTGGTCACAAACATTAAAAGAAAATCAGAAATGTTTCTGAAAGTCACAGGAATGAGTACCTGGAGGACTAAGAAATATCACCACCTTAAACAGTGAACCGTTATTAATTAGACTATTGATATGGACCAAGTGTTTATTTAGAAACCCTCATGTGTGGTGGAAGTGTGTGTGTCTGTGTATATGTAAGAGCAGGGATATAGGGAGAGGTCAGACTATCTCAGGGGATGTTCTTCTCTTCCACTTTGGGCTAGGACCTGGTGATGTTTTTTTTTTTTTCCCCACCACTTGTCTCTTCATAGACAAACTGAGACAAACTGGGTTGTATATATGGGTTGTAGAAACCTGAACTCAGACTCTCATGCTTGTATGGAGATACTTTGACGCAGGAACCCTCACCCTAGGCCAGGTCATTTTTAATACCACTAATTATGTCTCAAGCATGGCCTGTGATGTATGGTAACCCTGTGAAGATTACCTAGAACAATTATCCAAATTTGAGACCAAGGTCTTCATTGGAGAGACAATTTTTACTTCATTCCTGCGTTGGGGCTAAATTGATCTATATACTTACCTTTAAAGTATACTAGTTCTATGAATCAATACAGTGAATATGAAGGCAATTTTGGGAACACACTGACCTTATAATTGGTATCAGAAATTAGACTAGTCTTGAACACTATACTTGCAAAGTATGTAGGTGACCTTAACATCAGAATTCTTTGTGATTTTTAAAAAATTGTTTATTAATGCTTGTGTTTTTAAAATGTATTGATAGAATGAGTTCTACTGAATAAATACTTTCATCACATTTGTTAAAACCCCAGTTAAAAATATTTAGACAGTGCATGATAATACACTGTTAAATCACCAAAAATTCTTAAAGAATTTTATCAGAACACATATACAACAGTATATAGCATAAATCAGTAATAAAAATAAAGAGCTATAAGGTTCAACAGGTATTCAACTATATTTGAGGAGAATTGATTCAGAACATTCTAGAATTATCAGAAAATTTATTTCTATGGGGATAATGTGTGTATGTGCATGCCCGCCTGCGTCTATTCATGTGCGCATGTATTTGAGTGTGTCTGTGTGTATATTCAAATTGAAAGTCTATATCAGAGAATACTGTACATTCGATCTCACAGAGATCTGCCTAACTCTGCCCCCTGAGTGCTGGGATTAAAGGCATGTGCCACCACGCCTTCTAATGTTTGCTTTTAATAATCAACTGTAATATTCATTTATAGTGAGGGTGATTCTAGGGCATAGTTAACTGTGTTAACTGGGTAGATGTCTGATCTGCCCTTTGCCAACAAGGTTGCTGTGAGTCTCCACTGACATAGGAAGGTAGTTTCTGTGCTGAGAATTCCAATGGGAATGGCGTGAAGGAATGACCCTTATCTGGCAACGCCCTTTTCTCTTGATCTTTCCCGTGAAGCCTTTGAGTGCTTTACTCATATTTAGTTGAGAATTTTGCGATTGTTTGTCCTAATTTCTCAAGGGAGTTTGATAAAAACACAAAGATATTATCCTAACATTCTATGGTATATTCTAAGTAAAACGGTATTGTATTACTAATCCTGACTTGGTAAGTTTTATTCACAGTTTTTTTCATTGATTAAATTTGCTGACAGTTTATACATGTGCACAATGTTTTGTTCCTTCTCACCCACACTGTTTCTCCTCACTTTCCTATCCCTGTAATTCTCTATCTTTTGTACAAGTCAGATCATTTTGTTTGGTTTCTGACCCATGGATTTCAACCAGTTGATCTTTGTGGTCACAGAGTTTGAATCAGCCATTGGATCATTGTAGATTCACTTAGTTGGAAATTTCCTTACTAATATAAATCTCTTCTTTTAGCACAGTTTCAGTGAATTGTGGTATTGGTCTGCATTGACTCCTTAGACTATTTTTGTCCTCTATTTTTAAATATTGTATTGAATAATTGTCATTCATTTATTAAACACTTCATTCAATCTGTATCTATTTTTTCCTGTCTGAATATGATGTCTCTTTGAGAAACACTTAGAGAATTCCTTCACTCTGAAACAGCTTAGAGTTTAATGAGGAGAAACCTCACATAGGAATACAGGGAAATATTTTGGTCAACAAGGAATGAAGCAATAGTCCACTGGGAGCTTGAGAGAATGACTGAGTTGACTTTGAAGGGAACCTAAGTAGTGCTATCAGAGAGCCAGTACGAGGATGAGATGAGGCTAGGAACAATGGGTAGAGTTTGTAGAAATCAATGATGAAAGAGGTGCAACTGGACAGAGGTGACAAGGGCATGATACATTCTGGAATTTTCAGGACAGTCATCCTGAAGAATAAAGGACTAGGAAAGCAGACAAAGACACATCTACACACAGAAATCCTAAATGGCTAAGACAGTGCTATAATGATGACTCTCGTCTCTAGGTTTAAAACTTTTAAAAACGGAAGGGATTTCTTACTTGACATCTTTTGTTTTGTTTTTACTTTTTTTTTCATTTCATTGAAAATAGATTCTTCTCGCAAACAATATATCCCAATTACACTTTGACCTCCCTCTACTCTTTCCAGCTCCTCCCTTTCTTCCCTCCAATTAGGTTCTACTTCCCTTTTGTCTTTCATTAGAAAAGAATAGGCTTCCAAGAGACAACAAAATATAGCAAAATAAGATAAAATAAAAAAAAAAGAGCATCATATCAAAATTTAACAAGGCAAACAAATAGAAGGAAAAAGGCCCAATTGAAGGCAAAAGAATCAGAAACCCACGTTTTCCAGGAGTACCATAAAGACCTTAACATGAAAGCTATAGTATATACATAAAGAACATGGTGCACACGACGTAGGCCCTGTACTTGCTTCAGAGAAATCTTTGGGTCTTACTATGTATATTGTAAATCATATATTACTTGTAGTGCCATATATATTTTCAATAAAAATTTCATAGGCTAAAAATTGAATTAAAAATTCTCCAGGCCTGAACTTTTCGTTACTAGATAAAGTCGTGGTTGTTTTGAAAATAAAAGTATTTGATTCTCTTAAAGATAATCACATTATCATTCTTTTTGTAAGGTGAAAAAAATAAAACAACAGATCTCTTGATCTAACGCAAAAATTACCTAATGGAGCATAAATTTTGTCATTTGCAAATAGAAAATAAATCAACTTTATAGAATATTTTGGGAAAATTAAATAAAAGACTATATGCAATGCTTTAGTATTATTGTTTGAAATAGTTTAACTGGTTAATTTTCCATTCTTTTTTCCAATAAAATTATGCTTCAATGTAGCAAATTTAGATTCAAATAATATAATTTATAACTACATAGCTTTTGATTAGGTTAATTATTTATCTTTTCAAACAACTGGAAATAGAAAAAAATGAAAGATTTTATTGCATATCAGTTTTTTTTTGCACACAGCTATCAAAGGCCCAGCCCAGATGCATACCATATGAGTTGACGAAAGTGTACATAGGAAGTTCTGATAAAAGCTTTTCTTTTAGTCTACCATATCTTAAATTCAAGGTTACTCTTTCACAGCTGG
This sequence comes from Arvicola amphibius, assembly GCF_903992535.2. Classification (NCBI taxonomy): domain Eukaryota; kingdom Metazoa; phylum Chordata; class Mammalia; order Rodentia; family Cricetidae; genus Arvicola; species Arvicola amphibius. Next base: position 162,972,715 of record NC_052048.2, read on the forward strand.
TATACATTAGATGTAATTTTTCTTTGAGTTCTACCAAAACGTTGGCTTTAGAGTTACAGAAAAAAACAGAGTCCCGGGTATACCTCTACTGATACAGTGAGTTGAAAGGACTTTCGTTGTGAAGATCCCTTCTGCATGGACAACCCACCGTGATCTGAGAAACATAGATGGTGTGTTATATTTTTGTTAAAATTTGAAATCTTTGCTCATTTGTAAACTATATAGACAAGTAAATACTATCTTACCAGTTATACTGACACTTCTTTAAAAGTACTACTGACAACAGAAGAGAAAACCATAAATTAGTAGGAAGAGATCAGTGCAAAGTATTCCAGCAAACAAAACTGGTTCCATATTTGCCACCACTTCCTCTAGTCTCCTTGTTAATATGACCCTAATAAGTCTGGTCTGATTGACTCAACTCCTACTGATGAAATATGGTTTTCCTAGTGAAACCGATCTCAGATTTTGCTCTTTTGCCAGCTGCCGTCAAAACATAGTTTAGAGCAATTTCACATGAGAGGAAGTCTGCTGCGATCCCTCATGAAGGTCTCCTTCTTATAAAAGGCCAGGGAGAAAATGTTTTGGAATAACCTTTTCCCACTCCACCCCCTACCTTTTGTTTTATCTGGCATTTTCAACTGTTTTTCAACCATCTAGTCACACATATAGGAATCAACCTACCAAGGACAATGGAAAAAAATGAAATTTGTTTACTTTATATGGAATATGGCTAAGCTGCTGAACTAATCCTAAAACTGTGTATATTTTTCTTCAGAAATATTAATCTTATATGGTTTAATAATTGATGGTTAAACACTTAACAGCTTAAACACCGATTACCTAAACGACATAAGAGTTTTCTCACTCTGCTTTTTTTCCCATTTATATTTGTTGTTGTTGGTTAATTTCATTTTTAAAAAAGAATATGAAAAACTAGTTGAAAACTGAAAAAAAGTTGGCCCATTCTAGCACCCAAAAAATCTGAAGTAGCCTAAACAGCATTAGTAAGGAAATGGGTGAAGAAATCATAGTATGTCTACACAGAAAAATATTTAGGAATCAAAAGGAATTATTAATCTTCCCAAGATAGATAATCTTCAATTATATCAGTTATATCAGATATGGAAGACTATTACTCTTTTTTTTCTTCTTTTTAGTGTGTTTGTGTGTGTGTGTGTGTGTGTGTGTAAACATGTGTATATACACATTTGTGACCATGCATGTGAAGATCAGAATTCAACATCACATATCTTCCTTGATATCTCTATACAGGCTTTCTTCTAAGCCTGAAGTTCACTAGTTGCCTAGGTTAGCTAGGAGATGTGCTCTAGGGATCCACCTTTTTTTACCTTCATCCCAAGCTCTGGAGTTAGAGACATACTCAGCTGTGCCCAGCCTGTTTCCTGGGTACTGGGGAATGCAAACTCAGGATTTCTGCCATGTGAATCAACTAAACCATCTACCACTTGGTCTACATAAAAACCTCTAGAACAGATGAAAGACACTTGCTTTAGGGAAAAACACAGTAATGATTGCCACTATAGATTGTATATTGGCAACAAAAAGATCTGGGAACATTAAAAAAGTAAGTCTATTGATAAAGGCAATGTGTTAATAACTCCTTTAATTGTCTTTTCATAACTCCTTTAGTTGTCTATTTAATACCATCATCTAATTTTATTACATTTTATTTTATTTTATAATGGTAATCAAAAAATAAGTCATTTCACTCTGCCTGGTAAAGATAAAAGATGATTTACAAAAGAATTAGATAGATATTAGGAGGAATGCAATTTGTTAGGATGCTACTAAAAATTATTTAACACATATCCTTTTGAACAGTATTTCTACTTAAGTCAATTTGTATTTTAATCAATCTGAAAATAATAAGAGATGCAAAATAATTTCAATCAGTAATAAAGCCGGAAATATTTTGAGTCAAGCTTGTTTCATTGGCTCAAAATTACAGCAATTAAATATAAAATAGAAACTAGAAAATAAAAAACTCAGAAGTTAATAAAAATATACAAATTGATGAAGTCCTAAACTTTCAATGGTTATCAAGAGTTTGTTCCTGGAGGTCAAGGGGAGGGTTGTGGCAAGGACTAGGGTGAACCAAAGCCAAATGCACTGAAGAACGCTGAGAAAACATCACTATTGCAGGATGCTGCCTGACGAAGGCTAGCTAGGCAAACAGTGAGGTTCAGGGTACCAGGTGAAGAAGACATCAAACTGCTCAACTGGTAAAGACCGTGAGAAAAAGACGTCGAGGATGAAACAACAAACTCACCACTCCCCATGAAATGATTCTTCAGACTAAAATTCAAAGTCACTTGAAGAACTTTTATTAAATTCTAACGAAACTGTATACTGACAGTGAAGCAAGCTATATTTGCCCGACTGGCTTTAGTATAATAATTTGGAGACCCTTTACAAAGTTTGCATTATTACAGAATTATTGAATATTAAAATTAATATGCAATCAGATAGACTGTGTCATCCAAAATGTCTGTGTATGCACATTTGGAGTCATGCAGTTCTCAGGACTGCAGTATGTGGCCTCAACCTTCACATCACTAATGTTCAAAGGCATGACGGGGAAGAGCACTCATCATGCATATTTTATCTCTTCTTTATGCTCTCCTGCAAGTAGTGGGTATTTTTAAAGCACTAGATGTAATTGAAAAGCATCAAGAGAATATAATGCGTTGTGGCATATAGAATTATGAAAATTCAAACTTGTGTTTATAAACTTGTATTAGAGCACAGCACTCTATTAATTTATTCATCTTATATGTTATGCACATTTGAATTTTATACCAGAGACCATGTGACCTATAGACCCCAAATAGGTACTCACTGGGCTTCTAAATATTGTTTGCTAATTACTCGCCAAGCCCATCATTAATAAATAGATTTAATCAAGAACACGTATTAGACCTAAGTTCAATTTCCTATCAGAAAATTTATTGCTAATATTATTAGAATGGAAGGGCAATGTACCTTCCAGTGGAAACAAACATCACTGAACCATAGAGACTCTATCCCATATGATCCCTTATATGGACTCTTCTAGTTCAAGTTAATTATTCTATAATTATCCAGTTATTACCATGGTTCTCTTACTCCTAAACAGCTGGCTGTAGATTGTACACAGGTAAAATAAATAACCTTAATTTATTAATTTTAATTATGATTAGTGTACATATGGCTCTGATTCCCCACCTGTCTAGCTAGGGTTTTACATACATTCAAATTAGGTGAGCTTAATATGTTTATCCTGCTTACAATATGGTGCCTTTCACACGATACAGAGTTGGTTCTGATAAATGACTAAAGCCAGAAGTGGGACTGCGAGGGTTAGAATTCACTGTCAACTTGACAGACTCCAGAATCACTGGGACAGGCCTCTGGGCATGCTCGTGGGGAAGTATCTTGATTTGCATTAACTGATAGGGAAGACCTATTTTGGCTGTGGGCTGGACTGCTCCCTTAGCGAGGGAACATGGATTATAGAAGCAGAGAAAATGAACTGATCAGCAGTAACCATTCATTGCTCTTCCATCCTGATTATGGATGGTTTGTGACCTGCTGCCTCAAGCTCCCATACTCAACCTTCCTACCCTGACGCACACTCTACCTTGAACTGTGAGCTAAAAGCAAACCCTTTCTCCCTTAAGCTCCTCCTTTTGTCGGTTTATCATAGGCACAGAAAAGTAACTAAGACAAGGACTTAGAATTCCTTTCCATCAGCATACTACTGTAAGTCAATTAAATAGCAAAAGTACAAGTTAGACATGAATGAAATACATGCCATACAGAAAATATGATAAGCATACTAAAATAAATGTGTTATGGGGTGATCATAGACACAGATTTTTTCAATTAATTAATTATTTTTTTTTACACACCAATCCAAATTTCACCCTCCCTCCTCTCCTCCTGTTTCCTGCTTCTTCCCACTCCACCTCCTATCCACTCTTCAGAGGTATTAAGGTCTCCCCTGGGAAGTCAACCATGAGTCTCTGGACTCCTCAATGAGGCCAGACCAAGGCCCTGCCCCACCCCCATGTCTAGACTGAGCAAGGTATATCTACCTAAACAATGGGCTCTACAAAGTCAGTTCATGCATTAGAGTTAGATCCTGCTCCCACGGTCAGTGGCCCCATACACTCCCCAAGCCACATCTTTGTCACCTGTATTCAGGGGGCCTAGTTCAGTCCTATGCAGGTTTCCCAGTTGTCATTCAGAAGTTAGTGATCTTCCACAAGTCTGAGTCAGCTGATTCTGTAGGTTTGCCCATCATGGCCTTGATCCTTTTGTTCAAATTATCGCTCTTCCCTCTTTTCACCTGGAGCTCGGGCCAGGGGTTATTTGTGGATCTCTGTATGTGCTCCCCTCTGTTTCTGGAAGAGGGTGCTAGCCTCTCTGGGGTTGTGAACTATAAGCTGGTTATCCTTTACTCTATGTCTGGTATCCACTTATGAATGAGTATATACTATATTTGTCTTTCTGCATCTGGGTTACCTCACTCAGGATGTTTTATTATAGTTCATCCATTTGCTTGCAAATTTAAAGATGTCATTTCTTCTTTCTGCTGAATGCTACTCTACAACATTTTCTCCATCTTTTCTTCATTTGAGGGTCATCTCAGTTGTTTCCAGTTCTGGCGATTACCAATAATGCTGCTAAGGTCATAGCTGAGTAAATGTGCTTGTGCTGTGATTGTGCCTTTTTTGTGTACATGCCCAAAAGTAGTATTGCTGGGTCTTGAGGTAGGTTTATTCCTAATTTTCTGAGATTAAAAAAAAACACATATTAATGAAAACAAAACACATATTAAAAGAAAACAAAATACAGTACAAAATACAACCAGACATAAATTTAAAAGTAAATATAAAATAACACATATAAAAACTAGGGCATGAAAGATGCAATGACTGAAATGTAAAGATTCAATATTTGACATAGATTCTAAGCCAGACACAAATAATAGTAACAACATAATTTGACATTTAGGTGGGTATTGAGAAACAAACTCAAATGCAGTCTAGGGACAAAACCCCCCCCCAAATATAAATGAATGCTCAAGAAAAGTGGAGGATGGGTTGGTCATCTTTATTATGCATTCACTAAGAATCTGAAAAGAAAAGCATCCAAGAGCATGTCAAGGAAGTCTTAATCATTTTAGAAATTAGCAAGGAAGGGCCAATTTTACTCATCTTGAATAAAGCATAAATTTAAAATGTTCTTTCTTTCTCCAGTCTATGCATCCCAAATTCAGGTCCAGCTTACTACGTAGCCACGGATAGCTTTGAAATGTTAACCTGGCTTTCTCTACCTGTCTTTAGCTCCTGAGTGCTGCATCAGCACCACAGGCATCACAATCACACCACGTTTTATGTGTTGCTGGCGCTCTGTCCCCAAGCTGTCTCTATGTTTCGCAGATGCTCTTCCAGTTGTACTGTATACGTAGTCCAAGGAAAATCTAAAATTTCGGAGCTGCCAAAGAGAAATGAGACTATCCCCCCAAACAGAAGTCCAACATCAGTACTGTTACTTTGTAAAGGTATTTCAGAAACTGACATACTTTTTCAAAATTTAAAATAGTCACCTGTTTGAACAATGTATGTTTCTATATAAGGTGCATAATTCCATATAATAACATTATGCGATTATAATATACACTCAATAGTATTCAAAGGCCAGGATTAAAATATTGGAAAACTGGTATGTTGGCTGCTTTCTTCCTTTGGAGGTGTGTGGTCCTTTATTCCCTTTTGATGCTTTGAAGCAGTAGTGACCCACAGCACAGAGTCCACCACACAGACTCAAGGGTGGACAATCAGTTTTCTATAGAACATCTATGACAGTTGAAGACCCATTGACAGTCGTAGGGTGTTTCTATTCCCTCTCCTCCGTTCCTCCTTTTCTCCCTCCCTCTCTCCCTCTCTCCTTTCCTTGTGTTGTTTTTTGAGACAGAGGCTCTTACTGCTGGCATTGGTCCCACATTCACAGTCCTCATACCTTTGCTTCTAATGTGTTGGGAAACACAAGGATGCAGCACCACAGCAGATAAATACTGTTTCCCGGATTCAGAAAAGTTACCTAGGGATGAGTGTAGGTAAGCTTAGGGTAATGAGCTTGAATGGAAGCATAAATAAAGAATACATGTACCTGGGGGTTTTCATGCCTTTCTCATATCAGATAAATCAAGCGAACATCAAACAAGTGAGCATTTGGGGTATTTGAAGAATTCAGTTAGCAAGCTCAAATTGGGGGGCATGTATCACTCCTCATACCAACATTCTTTCCAAACACACATGGGACTTTCAATTAAGGACTCCGAGGAGAGATACTACTAAATTGCAAACTACATTCTGCTGAAAAATTCAATATAGCTATTATAAAAAAGAATCTTTTAAAGTACAAAATTTCTAGAAATAAGGTAACATAATAAAGAGATTTTTGATTTAAAAAATGCAAGAAAAAGTAAAATGTTATCAGAATCAAACAGAAAATATCACATTTCCAAATATTTGTTGGAGCTACCAAAGCTATCCTCAGAAATAAATTTAAAACATGAGTCAGGATGAAGAGAGACACTTTGTAGTAATAAAAGGAATTGCATATCAAGAAGATAAAAGAAATCATGATAGTTTCCATTTAATTACAGACTTCTAAAAGATATAAGGCAATAGTAACAGTTATGAGATTAAGGAGGAACATTTATAATTATTGCAGGAAATTTTAACACTCTGTCAGGAGCTAATTTGCATGATATTTGATTGATTAAACCATGGTTCAATCAATGTCAAATTTGGTGCTCTTAAAATTTTTATAGAGTTCTAGTTTTAATTACATATGTGTGTATGTGTGTGTGTAACAGACACACACTCTATCTATATATGTATATATGCACATATATGTGTGTGAATACAGTATCTGTAACACATATAATAAAAATTGTAATGCCATTCTTTGCATGTGCATACACTGGGAAAGTTACATAGTAAGATGTGAATGGCACGATGTTTTAAAAGAGTCTTTTAATACTGTACATGTACATGTGTATCTGTTGGGAGAAGGTGTCAGATCACCTGGAGATGGACTTATAGGTGGTTGTGAGGCACCCTGTTTGGGTGCCTATATTAACCTCAGGGCCTCTGGAAGAGCAGCCCATACTTTTTGCCACCAAGTCATCTCTCCTGTACAATAAATAATAACACCTTGACAATAGAATTAGGGTTAATCACTTTCTTAATTTCTTGATTTTTCCCAGTGATCAATTAAAGGTTAATTTACATAATCAAAAATTTAACAACAATGACATTTGTATTTCAGAGAGAAAGTTATGAATACTTGCATCTTTGAGGAACTTGTTTTCTTTGTGTTATTCTTAAAAATCCAATTAACATGATTAATTGAATTCCTTCTTTGCTCAGTCTCTTTCTTACCAGACTGGACAATAGCCTTTGCTCTCAGAGTATCTCCCACCAAGCTCCTTGATACACAAAAAGAAAAAAAAATCATTTTATAACTCTTAGGGTAGAACACCCAAAAAGCTTGTGTCTCTGTGTGCAGTAAAAACTATGTAGCAGGATACTCAAAGTCATTCACTTCCAAGTTCATAGCTTGGTGGTGTGAAACGTGTTCATATGATGGAACAAGTGCCACCATTGTTTCCAGACAATTTTCAACAATACAGATAGTACTTTTACACTTACACATGAAGAAATAGGTAAAACCAAAGTTGATTTGGGTGTGAGAGGAGTTTAATACTGTCTTAAATACTATTCATGGGCCTAAAGAAATGGCCTGCTTTGAACTGAGCAAGCAGTTACCTCCCTTGGTCCTATTACAGTTCCTGTGTTCTCTGTCAATCTTTGGAATTCTTTGTTGTTTTATACACTTAAAAATTAATGTTCTCCTTTTAAATAATTAGAGAGTGAAAAGATAAAAAACTCAAAGAAAAAGTGAGCCTGTATAAAATACACTCAATATCACTAAAAGATAGCACAGGTAAACCAATAAAATGTAATAACTTGCTGTAATAAAGATCTCTGATATTTGATCATATATGTAAATCTTTTAATCATCAGAGAAATCAATATTCAGAATCACCCATCACAACAACTCCCTTGTCTACTCTTTTACAGTTAGATTCCCAATCTAATCAGTGATGTCTAATTCCTAAGAAGTGTTAAATTTCTTTCTAATGTTCATAATTTGGTTATTTTAAGCTTGCTATCTAAGTGATATATACTATGTAACATTCTCATAACTCAATATAATATCCTTCATACATTCAACTGAGTTAGTTCTATTTTATTATTGAATAGTAGTCCATGGTATATCATAATTTATTTAGCCTCTCATTCATTGATAACATTTATAGTAACCCTTCACTCAGTAAATCAGTTAATGTAACTAATTGTAATCTCAAATTGCTTTTCATGATACTAATATTTCCTTTTGTGATGACATTTCTTTACATTGGTATTGAAAAACAATCATGAAACCAACATTTAACAACGAGTATTTTAGTCATCTCTTTTATTTGATGATTATATTTTAGATAGATAACTCTATAGCTGGGAAAATAATCATGGGACATACTCTGTTTTATGGCTACAGATGGCAAAGATACATTATGCCTAAAATGCTTTAAATTGAGCCTGCTGTACCAGATCTCTGCGCAGGCCACGTTTTATGAAACTCTCAGAGACTTACTCTCCTATTGGTGACTAAAAGTAATTGTCAAAAAAGTATGTAGTCCTGGCAAGATAGCTCAGTTGGTAAAGGTACCCACTGTTAAGACTGACGATCTATTTTGAATCCCAGGATTTTGGCCTCCACATACTTACCATGGCACAAGGGGACACACACACATACACACACAAACATACACACATACACACAGAAGAATATGAAATGTTTTTAAAAACATCCGAAGAGTCATTTTAGAACATATATATATATATGATATATATAGATTACCTATCTATATATCTATATCTATTAATCTTTATCTATACCTCATTATGTTCATTTCAAGACCATGCCTTCTCCAGTGAGTACCCTAGAGAAGGCATTTCTTACAGAATCGTTACTGTAAGGGAACTTATGCATCCAGTACAACAGAAACCATCTTAATTAGGTTCTTTTTATTGCTGTGAGGAGACAACATGACTATGGCAACTCTTACAAAGAAAGTGATTAATTGAGGTGATGGGTTACAGTTTCAGAGGTTCAGTCCATTATCATCATGACTGAAGCATGGCAGAATGTAGTCAGACATGGTGCAGGCTACCCCTATAACAGAAGGCAACAGGTAGTCAACTGAATGTCACACTGGCTGAAACTTGAGAAAGGAGACCTTGAAGCCAAAGCCTGCCCCCAACAGTGATACACTTAATTCAACAAGCAAAGCCACACATCCCATAGTGCCACTGCCTTTGTGGGCCATTTTATTTCAAGCCACCACATATCCTAAGCACACAGGTCTCTGGAGCTGCAGCCCCTGATGCCCTAAGGAAACACAATTTGAGGATGTGCTGTAGAAGGGAGCAGAAACAGCAAGACTGCTTAGACAGAAGTGTTGGTCATGTGTTTTCTTCCAACTGTCAGTATCTAGCAGTAAAGGACTCCATATGAAGTACGCGGTCCTTGATGAACTTGAGTGGGGTGAACTCAAGAATAATCTCAGAAAGCCAGTGTAAAGTTCAGGGTGACTGCTGGGTAAGGCAAGAGTCCTATGTTGTACCCAACAGCAATAATGAGGGAGCAGTGCAAAAGCAAGGGATTAGTTAGCTCCAGGATAGACCTTCAGTAAATAATAGCAGTTAGAAATATAAAATCCCATTTTCTCAGAGGAAGGAAAATCTCAGGTGAAGTTAGCATACCTAGCACCAGGCTAGGCTGAACAATTCCAGAGGCAAACTGTAGTCAGGACAGTTTTCCAGATATTCATTTTGAATCTAGTTATTTTGGAAAGAGCTTGGGAATCAACCATGTCAGAACTCTGGCTCCATGATTACCCATAATTAGAAGATGCCAAGAAATAACCACTTCATAATAAAAACCCACACCTCAGTCTTTCTTTGGGAAAAATCTTTGTTAGATGACCTCTAAGCCTTCATGGAACCGGAAGATTATGATACTAAGGTATTAAATATTGACAGACAAAAAAGGTGGACTCGATAAATGTTTGCTGAAGTGGACACAAGTGGACTGAGTTCAGGAAGTAAGAGGTCTATATTTCAAGACTGCAGTGGATCTACTTCTCACACTTGAACAGCTGTATTCCCTTCCGGTGCTTTGAAAGCCCTACATTTGTGTACCACATTTTCATGATAAAGTCTGTGAGCTAGAGTTCATCTTACCAACCAGATTTCAGAGGTCAAATTGCCTCCGACGATTTACTTTTAAGTAACCATTTTCCTTCAAAGTAATCATTTCCCGCAATATTATTATCTCTAAACAGGATATTTTTGTAACTTATACAATAAATTGCCTGAACTTGATTGTGTTTGGGCTCACGGAGTAACTACCATGGGATTTCGCCTAACTGATCCTCAGTTTTTGTCTTGCAAAGGCACTTTATGATTTATGATCCTTAATGACCTACTTATTTGAAAAAACCATAGACAGTATCAATGAGTTTCTTTCAATTGGTTAAAATATCATACGTTTCTTTCAGCAGTTCAGACATCTTTGCCTTTGATCCCGATTCGGAGAATATAGTGAGGAGGTGGAAAAGGGAATTGTTATAGAAGATGAATCAACAACACGATGGACAAAGGATCATAGAAGAAATGAAAAGACTTTTTCTAACTTCAAAAAATAAGTCAGGAAATGTAAGAATCTTTGGATAAGGAAATGAATTCTCACTTTGCCATAAATTTATGTGTCTAACACATTATATATTCTGACTGTAGGTCATATTTACTTATGATTGTGAAAATGTGTGACATTGTCTCAAAGGTTTCTGAGGCAAAGGCTACAAGGTATTTGGTGCTCATTAGTCCCTCCAAGAATATTATCAAAATAACTTAAATTTGCATACAATACATATTACTTGTATGATATGGTTTATATGCCAACTTTATCATATTAGCTTCCTTAAGTTCACAAGACAATCTACTTATTTAAAAGAATAGATTATATAGTCAGTCATATCATAATCCAGAAATGGTTGTTAGAAAGCAACTGTTTGTTGACAATGTAAAGACAGAAAACATAATTATTAGTAGAACTAGCAACTCATTTGTTTTCTGATTGTTTTTCTAAACTCATTTGGGACTTTCTCTTACCTTCCCTGGTCAAATACTGGAACTGTGCTGTAACCTAATTAGGAAACCCTCAAGACACAATGGGCATTTCTTAAGACAAAATAGGAAGTGAAAAGCCCTTTTTTTCTTTCTCACGGGTTTTCAAAGTTTCATTTATCTGAAATGAGACGGAAAATATTTTTAAAATGATCTTGCTCAAAGAAATTACTGCTTAAACTGTGGTGTTCTTGTATGATTTTTGCTAGGCTCATATCAGAAGTCACCAAGTTAAAATGCATTATATACGAATGAATGTTCTAAAACATGAAATTTGTGTAATCAGAAACAGTGGAAATGACATTCAGATGAGTTGCCAGTCTTTGGTGTATATATATTACATAGAAATCCTGTACATAATCTGTATTTCTACTCTTTATTGTAAACAAAACAAAACAAAAAATAAAAGTTGAAATGTAATTTTACATTCAGCTAAGAAGAAACCCAGTGTCGTTATGTTTATCAGGAATAATTCTGGAAGACACAAAGATCAATTTAAAATCAGTTATTTACTGAATCAATTTTTCTACGATTGACCTGTCTACAATGATATTAATTTTAGAAATATCAAAAGGAGTGGAAAACATGAAATACTCCTGCTAGCCTTTTAGATGATAGTTGAATTATGTAACTGCTGTTTTTAACAAACACCCAATTTATCAACTCAAATCCAAAAGGCTTATTAATTAGTATTTTGTTTCATTTGCATATTCAGGAACAGTTTACCTTTCTAAGCTTCTTTCATGAAATTGCTGTACAAACTGTTGCATGAGGCTCCAGACATCTTTAGAAGACACACTGGGGACAGAAGGATCTACAACCTGCTTTGCTAAGCCTAGAGAAGAGAGTCCTCGGTTCATCTTGGTTTCTAGCTAGGGATTTCACTCCTCATCATTAAGGATGGTCACATAGAACCACTTCCCGGATGCACGAAGGACATGCAGAGCTCCAGATGAAAGCCAACCTCCTCGATAAACTCTACTATGTATATAGCATGTTACTATATCATGGAACCTTACTGCCCGTCACCCTGGCTAATCATGGAATAACATGAAGGGTAACAATACAAGATCTTGAATGCTTGGGGGGGATGAAAAATGTTAAATTAACTTAATGGTTATCACCGCTGTGTGTTTCATTGGTATATTCTTTTGGCACTTTTGTGTGGTGTTTCTCTACAATTTAATGTCATAAAGCATCTGTATGTTACCAAATATCATGTACGTGCTATCTTAATGTCTAGATTCAATTCTATGTTGTCTTGTGAACTGTTTGTAAATAATGTGCTACTGCAAATAATTCTGTGACTGCTCTTCCCCCTACACTGACAATCTTGTTACAGAATTCACCCTGAAAGCTCAACTGAAATTCCACTTCACTCTCTAGTTGTGTCGGTTCCAGGGTGATTCTGGAGTTTTACATATAATGATGCTAATTCAGTCCATTTTATGTTACTTTCCTGTTTCGTATTTCATTCTTCCATGCCCAGCTGTGTGTGTGTGTGGGTGGGTAGTAGTTGGAAGAGAAGAAAGAGCAAAATAATGGAGAAAGGAATGAGAAGAAAAGGTTTGAGGCACATAGGAGTAACTGAGAAGCTATTCTTCAAGGTTGATTTTACTGTGGGTAAAGTGATTTAAAAAAAAAAGTAGAAGTCTTTACGCTTTTGAGGCAAAGGAAAAGGCTTTTGAGTTGAAGGTCAGACTGGTTTGCATAGCCAATCTCTGCTTTAGAGAAAGCACTGCTTATAAGAAAGGAATGGATAGAGGAAGGCGAGGAAAAGGAGAGAGTGGCAGAAATGCAGGAGGGTAGGAAGAGAGAATAAAGAAGGGAACGAGCAAGGGAGAGATGGTGGAGGGAAAGAGTAAAGAAAATTAGCACACACCTTGATGGGATCGAGAAGATGAGCTAAGCAGTGGAAGAAAGTGATTGGGAAAGACCATTTTCCCAGGGGAATAGCAGAAGACACTGTGACTGCCTTCCTACATCCAGAACATTTATTTGCTCATATTGTCCTGGTTTTCTTCCTTCTTTTACTTTTGTTATTTTATTTTTGGTTCCTAAATTAAAACTCATTTTCTGTGGTAAGATCATGACATACTGGAAACAACCTTGATTAAAAAAAATTCTGCATGTAAGAGGAACATGAGATAATTCATGTGACTGATTGAATCTCTTCAAAGTTGTTAAACACACTGTGCTGTTTGATATAACAATATTTTATCGCAAATTTATGATTTTCTTCAAGTTTTGGAGGCAGCTATTTGGTTACAGCTATTTGGTGAATTTCACAGCTTTGAAAGATGTATTCTTAGATTTGTTTGTAAAAGATCAGCATACACACACACACACACACACACACACACACACACACACACCACTGGATGTATTGTTCTCTTACTGTTGCTTTAAGAAATATTATTTCTTGTTTTATGGTATGCTGGAGCTACCTCTATCTGATGGTTTATTGAAATTCATGTTTTATTGAAACAATCCACTTATGTATTTTATTTTTCTCACTAGAAGGTAGGGTCTGTGAAGAAATCTAATCTTATACATCTTTAATTCTCAGAATGACTACTACAGTGGGTGGTATATAAATATTTGTTGAGCCATTAAATGATGCAGTTGGGAATTTGAATGCAGATTAACCTACTTTGTATCTATCTGCTAAGTTCTTTAAATATGAAAATGACGAAAATCTTCAGTCGTAACTATTTTAGCCAGGTATTTGGATAGAAAACAGGACTAATTTGCTGAAAATGATCCATTGCTAGAAATCTGACACTTTTCTATTAGAATATATCTAACATTTAGAATGCATTTGGGAAAAATATTTTTATTAATTCAAATGAATTAAGCATATGTTCACCATATGAATTAACTGTATCAGCTAAAATCTTAAATTTTGATATTATTGGCTGGAGTGAAAATTGTCTGATTTTAGATGAGCAGTATTTTGGAAAACAATGAGTGAACTAGAAAAGGAAGATACTGAACATGTGGAAGATGGTTAGAAAGTTTTCAAGTATCCTCCAGTAAGACACTATGAGGTTATGACAAAGCAAGCACTTTGGGACAGATTGAGAGGCTTCTCGAAGATGAATGCTGCTTGTATATAAAAAGGCAGGGAAGATGGCATCCATGTTCAGGCCTTTTTGGGCACTAAAGCTCCGGTAGTGGATTAAGGTACTGTTAATTAGGTAATGTGAGAAGTAGCTGGATAAGAAGAAAAAGGGCTTTCCACCAGTTCAAATGCTCTTCCTATGACCTGTTGAGCACACAGAACTGCAGCGTAGGTAGAAAACATCTGTGTGGAATTTCTGAAGTTGTCATTGTGAAGACAATGATGAAGACCATGCAGACAGGAGAAAGAAGAGGATAATGAGAGGACAGAAAGAAAAGCAGAGCCAAAAGGAGGGCGCGGAAAGGGGAAGAGGACTGTCCTTTCAGACAGCACTCTCACTGGTAACCATGTCTGTGTTTTCTTTGGACAAGCATTCACCATTGTTAGAGCCATCTGGTTATCCAACCAAACACAAACCTGCATTGTTTTGGGACTTGAAAAAAAAAATCTTTACTTACTCTTCGCTTTAAATGACCGATGCCATATTTCATTCCATGTGCTGTTAGAGTGTAGTCCTTAAAAGGTAATGAAGTGAAGCCGATAGGGTTCTCTTAAATAACATCAGGAACTGGGGTTTATTTCAGCACCTCTCACCACGAGTTTTCTATCAGATCCTTGGTGAACAGGCATGCACTTGCTTTCACTACTGATAGTGTCCTATGACTCCTTGGCTTCTAAAGCAGCAAGTCATCAGGCTTTTTGTCTCATACATCTCAGTGGATATGACATGACAACTATCCATCTTCAGCATTGCAGTAAAACCCAAAGGTAGTGCCACCACTGAGCTCTGTCTGTTTTGATGGATATTAAGAAAAATGTAAAGACACAAGGTATGTGTGTAAATGCTCTCTGGGATAAGAGGAAAGAGAATGGTGTTTAGAAATAAGAAATAATTCAATCACCATTTTGGTAACTGCGAGAGTTCATCAAGGGTTTTCCTTTATGATTTTTGAATTTAGAAGACATGATTAGAATATCTTGCTGTTTGTTTGGACTCTAAAATGTCATAGTAATGCTGAGGCTAATTTAATGTTAGAAATATCAACAAGCAGAGACTTTGCTTATCTGGCAGTTCTACATATTTGAATCAATGAAGCAAGAAGTAACTTTTAGTGATTAGGTGTGTAATCACTCTTTGGAGACGGGCTACCTAAGAAAAATAAAGGTTCCATCAACCTAAATTATATTAAATTGTCATCTATTTGGGCCTAGGCAATTTGTATGATTCAACTTGATATAGTTCCAATAAATGTCTTATCAATATAAATAGGCAATTTCATTTTCTTTGAATTTATTTTCGGGAAGATTATTTAGTAATTTAGTAATTTCTTAACATGAAAAAGGTGCAAGTGTCCTGACTGACAGATTTTGAGTTTTTTGTAGTAATGACACGCAGTACAAACACTGAATCATTTGAGTGTTGTGTGAGAAATATTGCCGATGCTTCACGGGGGCTTTTGGTTGAAATGCAGACAGCTATTATGTTTCTTTAAACATTTCTTTTGGCTGAAATCTGTCTTGGTACAGAATTCCCTTACCCTATGAAATCTGTCCCAGAGAAACTGATACTTCTTCTTCTCTAAAATGCACATCTCTAAGCCGTAAGTGGGGACTGACTGCTTTTAATAATTGTTTCTGACACCGTTAGCCTCATACTGAAGATAAGTTGTGCTTTACCCACCATGGAAGAAATACCGACAAATGACACAGTCTTGGTTCTTATGAGACAATTGTCATTTGATTCACTGGAGACATCTGTAGTTCCTGGAGTATCCCAAGTTCTTCTCAGAAGCAAAGGCTTACTGTGGGTGGAGGGAGAAGAACCCTGTGGACCCACAGATAATTTAAAAATGCTTTCACTGGAGTGTAGAAGATTTGGACTATTTGCTTTGGGGAAAGAGCACCTGGGCAAAACTATGGACCTATGAACATGCATGTGTTAGGAAACTCCAGAGAGTAAGTTATATATTTTTAAAAGATGAAAAGCCTAGGTTGTTACTAATTATGATGATAATGATGATGATGATGATGATGATGTTGGGAAAGCTCATTTATTTTATGTCCCTAATTTTGTAGTCCCGGAGCTTAACGACAGATGGTGGTGTAACTCCACCGATTTCACCGCTCTCCGCATTTTGACATTGTATCAGATTATCCTTGGTTAGAGTTCCGAGGAGCAACAATTTTCTCTTTGCCCTCCCTGTGCCTAGGAGGAGAGCGGAAACACAAACCAACCATTTAGGAAGGAAGTCTTTCCACACAACTATACCATGTGAAAAACAGGCCTTTTTAACACTTGCTTTTTTGCCTGTGCGAAAGAAAAAAAATTCCCTGTATATAAAGATTGATGTTAGAGTCTTTTGGATGAGTAACACAACTTAGATGTGTTAAATAGTGTCTCTAAAGAGAAAAACGTGAATTTGAATTGTTCATTTTTCCATTTTCCAGCTAGGAAGTCATTTAAATTGTATGTTGTCACAGTCACACCTATAAAACGGCCAGGAAGAAGAAGAAAAAAAGCAGCTCATGTTCAGCTCAAAGTTTGGGGAGAGAAAAAAAGCTTAAGTATGTGAATGCCTATATTTTTATAACAAGTAACAAGATCAAGCGACTCACTCAGATAAAAGATCAACGTTAAAGCACCCCTTCTAAAGCGTTATCTGCATACGCTGTTTTCTTCACGTTGGCCGCTTCAGTTAGTCACATTTGGAATGGTTTATTTTGTGCAAGATACTCTGACAGACACCACTTCAAACGAATTTATCTTTCTCTAGCGCCCTAATAGAGCAGTCTTTCAGATTTTGTTGATTTGCGGTTTCGTCGTAAAATAAACTTCAAATCAAATAAATTTTCGCGCGAGAGGTTCAAGGTCCACGTGGTGAAAACGCTTATTCACCTAGTAACCCTGATCAACTTTTCTTTGGAGGCACGTTGAATGACTTTCGCAGTCCCACGTGTGACTAGAAGCTGGCCGGTGACTTAAGGGTCATAATTTGACTTACCCTCTCTCCCAGGCACTCAGTGTTTGGTTGAAAGACTGCGTGATCCAGCAAGCCGACGGGTGACTGGTGCAAAAAGGAACTATTCGTTCGCCGTTTGCCCTTTTGGCATTTCCCTAGGCTGCGGAAACCCGGTTTTCCTATTATGATACTGCAACTTTTTTTTTTGGAGTCTGCTTGCAGTGAGCGCTAAACCCCGGCCGGCTCCAGCAGTCAGCCAAGGCGAACAAAGCCTGCTGTGTTCAGGGCCGTGTCAGGGGCGGGGGTGGTGGGCGAGTTTAAGGAATTGCAAATAAATATATTTTATGACCACCCATCAACAAACTACGTGCCACCGTGGCAGCCCCTGGTAGTCAGGCTGGGACTGCAGAGGGGCCGAGGGCGGGAGAACTGCCAGAGAGGCGGCTGGAGCAGAGGGGCTAGGGGCGAGCCCGGGGCCTGAACTTTCACCTCTCGAACCAGGGCTCAGCCCATTGGCTGTGGTCGAGGATCCTAGGGGAGCAGCTATTCCAAGCAAGACCTGTTTTCTCCTCTTCTTGGGTGTCCTTCCTTCGGGAAAGGCTGGTGGCAGAAGGCACTGCTGCAGGCAAACTAAATAACCGGGGCCCTTGGGGGCTTTGGTCCTAAGGTCTCTAAGCCCGCTGAGAGATGCCTGGGAAGAGTGAGCAGCCAGTTCCCGCTGGGCTGTACAGACTTGGACACCCCTTGCCAGCGCTATTCGCTTGCTGTTGGGACTGTTAGGAAAGCAACCTCAGAGGCTGCAAATTTCGCCAAAACGTGTCTTTGTGTATGAAAGAATGAAAGACTAACGCCCTTGTCCCACTCCAGTCCCCGAGAAACTAGCCGCGTTTTTCTTCTCTTTAGGGATTTGAATGCAACTTGAGGGCCCAGACGCCTTCGTAGCCTCCCTTCTCCGGCACTTTCTTAGGACACCTGGCAAGATTGGGAAGTAACTGGGGTGGCTGTATGCGGGGAGGGAGGGAAAGCAGTGGGGCTCTGGAGACCTTTGGACGGTTCAGTTACTTTTATTCACCAGGCCCAGGGAAACGTTCGGCCTCCGGTTTTCAAGGATTTCCACGTTGGTTATCTACTCTTATCTTTTTCTGAATAATTTCAAGTTAATTCCGAGTCCATTTTATTTAGGTTGGCTGTCGAAGCACACAGATGCATAACCCCCACCCTTCAGAAGGGTGGGGTAGGACCTTTCGGATCCTTTCCTAATGGTAGCGAGGGCTGTTTTCTCTTTAGACTTCCACCCTTAAGATTCGGACTCGGTCGACTCCCGAGTCTGCGTTTCTCAAAAGACCATTTGAGAACGAGTGAGAATGCCATCCGCCAGCCAGCAGAGCTCTCAGGACAGCCCGGGTTTAAAATGCTCCCAGAAAGCTCACTCTGGTTCCTTCTGCTCCCGACTCAGGCCGACTTGCCAGGACCAGCCCTGTGGCTTATTGACAAAAGTAGGTTTCACTAACAAACCTGGCGGTGTGTTTACAGATGTTGGTGCCAGGGCCGCTGCTTCCTCCCCTGAAGAGCTAACACACAGGTTCAGAAGGGAAGAATTTGTGGTGTGCGCTCTCTCTCTCTCTCTCTCTCTCTCTCTCTCTCTCTCTCTCTCTCTCTCTCTCTCTCTCTCTCTCTCTCTCTCTCTCTCTCTCTCTCTCTCCCTCCTTCCCTCCTTTGCTCTACCCTTTAAAAATGAAGGGCGTGCTGGTCTTTGAGAGAGAAGAGACTCAAAGGCACAAGTTGGTGTTGATCCTCTGCCGCCCCATTTCACCAACCCTTTTCAAACAGGCGCTGTGTGAGATTTAGCAACTCTTTCTCTCTTGAGAGAAATTGCTAGCAGTCAGGTCCCCCACTCTTGTGGTCCCGTGCCGCTGCCTCCCCCAACCCCCGCTCCCGCCCGGGTTTCTTGGCAGTATCTATTCCATGGAAAGTTTCTGTGCCTCTCGGAAAGCTTTGCAACTGATTCGGCAGCTGAGCTGCTAGCTCCGGTGATGGCGCGCATTGAAGGTGGGCCGCGAAGGGTTGCGGGGGCCAGCGGCCTGGGAGGGGCTGGCGAGAGACCTCAGGAAGGGACTGCCCTCCTAGAACTAAGGTGGAGAGCGGGCCTCTAAGGACCAGATTCAAGTCATGAGCCCCCGCCCCTCCCCCCTTGATCTCCTTCAGTCTTTTCTATCATCTCTTGCTCGGTCCTGCTCAGGCCAACTAGCTAGGTCGCAGCACGGGCTTAGGAGGAGGGTCCTGGTGACAGAAATATGCCTGAGCAGCCCCCACACCCCGGCCATTGCTTTGAAGTGCGCTGCGAGCGAGCTCCCGCAATTTCTTTCCTTTCATTTCTGTTATTTTGTTTTCCCTAGTCATTGATCGAGTCAATCCCCAAAGCCTCAGACTTTAAACACCACAGCTTGGAGGTGCCATTTTTCCAAGCCCGGCCCCAGTGACCTAGGCAGCGCCACTAAGAGGAAGCCCCAGTAGTCCTTGCCCCAAGTGAGACTGAAGCCACGACAATGAAGAGTGAGAAAGGTTCGGCCTCTCCATCCAGGCCGCAGAGGCGCACGCTGTAGAGAGAAAGGCCAATCAGCGTTGTTGTGCTCGCGCGGGCTCCTTCAGTGACATTCTGTGCTTTAACTACCTGCCATCAAGGGCTTCGGATCCCTTCGAGGCTTTCTGCACTTCACGTGGAATCCCCTGTTTCATTTGCCAGCAGCTCCGTCTGCTGAGAGGACGTACTTTGGGGACTGCCAAGAAGCAGCAGACACAACTCGGCTGTGCCAATACAGCATACGGTTTTGTTCTCGC
Source organism: Arvicola amphibius (assembly GCF_903992535.2). Taxonomy (NCBI): domain Eukaryota; kingdom Metazoa; phylum Chordata; class Mammalia; order Rodentia; family Cricetidae; genus Arvicola; species Arvicola amphibius. The sequence continues at coordinate 162,992,970 of NC_052048.2, forward strand.
CTCCCTCCCCACCCCCATCTCCGACTCGCCGTCTGGGGCGGCGGGAGGAGGCGGAGCAGGAGGTGGGGAGAAGGGTGGGGGTGGGGAAATCGGCGCAGAACAAACAAGTTCTCCAGCGAGTTGTTTACATAGCAGGTGGACCTGACGTCATCCAGGAGGCTCCACGACAGGGCCCAGCAGTATTCTGGCCCGCAGTTCCCCCCCAACCGTGGAAGACATTGGTGGGGAGGGGCAGGAGGAGACTGGTGGAGAAGTTCAAACCACTTTAAAAATAAAATCATCAACAACAACAAAACAACAACCCCAACTACTCAAAGTAAGACAAAACAAGTGGCCCAACAGTACTTGAGAGTCTTCCAAGATGTCCCTTCCCCCAGCCCGCCCCTCGGTGGAGAGGCGGCTCCGGGCACAGTGTGTGTACAGTTTGCATCGCCAACAACACGCGCGCGCGTCCGGGTGCGCGCGCCCGCCGATGCACGCACACACACACACACACGCACACACACATACACGCGCGCACATACACTCACACACACATACACACACACACACACACACACACACACACTCAGATCCGGGTTGGGGGGAGCTGCAGCGCGAGACAGCGCGAGCCTCCGAGAAAGCGCGAGACACGCCGGCGCGTGCAGCTCCCCGGACTCAGCTTCGTCCCGGCCGGAGCCCGGCGCCACCCGCAGTTGGTCCGCTCGCGCCCTTTCAGGGCATTTATGCGGCGGCCGGGTCCTCCCGCCGCAGCTTCCTCGGGTCCCCCCACCCCTGGCGTCCCCCCAACTCGCGGCCGAGGCTGCTGGGACTCGAACGTGGGTGTGTTGTTCGGGGGCTTCTGCCTGGGCGCGCTGCGGGTGCCACCTCCCGGGACTCTGCCCACTGGGTCTCTGGTTGCGGTAAGTTTCTTCGCCCACACTCTGGCGCTCTGTACTCAGCACTCCACCCTGTTCCGATCACAGCCACGCGCGACCGAACTGCCACTTTTCCTCCACGCTGATCCCGTCGCGGCAGCAAAGTTTCGCCCCAGCGCCTTCCTTTTCGCGCTGCGGGGCCACGGTGACATGTGTCAGGTTTCGACGTGGGGTCAGGGTCGTTCGGGGACCCAGCATCGCCACTTGTTGTTCCTTTGGATTTTACTTTGGGGGGTGGGGGGAGTGCAGAGCAACGAGATTTCTCTGTGGCTCCCGGGTAATTTATTTATTTAGTTGGTTAGTTTTGAATATGCAAAATGTTGTCCAGAGAGACTAAGGCTGGAGGAAGAGATGTGTCGAAACACCAGATGTGTTTGTTTACTCTTTTTCAAAAATGTTTGTTGTCTTTCTCTTTTCCTTCCCACTCTCCCCAAGGAGGAGAAACAGCAGTAAAAACATGTGGTAGTTAGAAGGGCACACTTTATTGATCAGACTGCTGACCTTTTTTTTTTTTTTTTTACTCTAGCGGGCAAGTGCATGCTTCTTGGGTCTTAGGCACTTCTGCGTTCATCCAGGAACATGAGAGGCATCTAGGGGACACTCCTTTTCTCTCTAGTTAAGAAACTCCTGGCCCCTGCTGACGCCCGAGATAACCACGCATTTCTCGGGCTAGTCCTGATCGCGTCTTCCACTTGTCCGCGAGCCAGCACAGCGGGCTTCCCTCGGGATCTGTCCTGGTTTTACTTTTATTCCACTTCGGAAACTGCTCCTTGCTCCCAGTGTGGGTGTTGTCGCGTCTTGCTCCTCCTGAGGGAGGGCTCTCCTGGGAGGGGCGCAGACACCTTTGTGAGGATGGAAGGGTTTCTTCCAGCTTTTTTTTCTTTCTTTCCTTTCCCTTTTTCTTTCTTTCTTTTTTTCTTTTTTCGTAATCATTGAATCCAATCCTGAGTGGATGGGACCAGCACAGAGCTGGGGGAAAGCCTCTTCATCCACGTCTGCCCCTTCGCGTTCACGTTCACGGAGAGGCACGTGTAACTGTGGGAGCTGGCCGGATCCATCAGGTGGTCAGATGCGCCCCGAAGTCCCATCTTAAAAGTGGGCCCAAGCCTGTATAGTGCTTGAAGGAAAAGTTGCCCTCCTGTCCCCAGACCCTAAGAAGCCTTAGGTAAGTTTCTCAGGACCTGAAGAGAAAAGGGTCATGCTTTTATTATTAGATGAAACTTCAAGACAAATATGTTTGCAGGTTTGTGTCCTTTGAAAGTGAAAATCAATGTGCATTTTGCAGAGCGTTTAGTCCAAACTGGCCAGGATTTGCGAGGCTCCGAACAATCGGGAATCCCCCAAGGAACTAGACCCATCTGTGTGTTTGTTTATTCAGCTCTTTAAGCAACAGATTTAAACCACTTGGTGGACAGCTGCTGTCTGCCAGGCTCACATCCTCCCCCACCTTTCCTCTCACCACGTGTTGAAATCCACTCAGTTCCTTGATCTTGCTGCTCATTCCTCGAATGTTACTTGCTCCCAGGTGGGCAGACATTGCCTGAAGAAGCCTGGGTGAGTTCTCAGAGGGGACATGAGAGAAAGATGGAGGATAGAAACGCTCCTTGGGAGTGTGTGAGGTGTGCAGTCTCTTTCAGAAGCACTCAAATAGTTATCTCCCCAACATAGCCACCAGGAAGTTGGAAGGAGAGTTACTTAGTAGCAGGTAAGCCCCGAGGGAGAAAGCCATGCATGCTCTGGTATCAGGTAGCTGAACTGGACATTTTCCAACTGGAAGTATTTGGAGAGATTTGCTTTAGAAAACAAGTTTGCCTGCAAGGCACATCTTTACGTGGTCTCCTAACTCCCAGCAGTGAAGGGAAGAGCTTATGTAAATGCGGGCCTGCATCTGAGGTAGAAACTGAGGTGAAGGTGGGCTCCCCAAAACGTTGCTCCCAAAGTCTGCTGTGTGCCATACCTCTTGGAGGAAATGCTTTATGTTGTGAAGAGGCCTGTTTATCTTTTCTGCCACTATGAGTTATGACTAAGGATATTCTCAGTGTACTGGAATTTTTAAATGCAGTGTTTGTTTAATGCTGCTAAACACCATTTGCAATTTTGATTTATTTGCATCTCCATTAATAGAGTACATATAGTTGCATGCACCATGATCATGAGGGCCATCATATTTATGACTGCAGTAGAGTTTTAGTTCCCTGTCCTCATTTCTTCCTTCCATGTATCTCTTCTTCCATCCCTCTTTTTGCTTAAATGGTTCATGTTCAGTAGCTATGCAGCTCAGCATTTCTCTAAGAAAGACATGGGGGCATAATTGATAACAAAAATTAAGAAAATTGTAGTTTATAAAGAGAGGAGAAACCTGTTGATATCTCCCTCTGGTTATGTGTGAGATGACCCACAGTCTAAAAAGATCCTCTTGAGGTTCACTTTTAGGTCTAAAAAGTAGAATTTATTCAGGAATATTTTTGACATTCAGCTTAAACGTGATTGCAATGGATAGATTGCACACATAAATGTGTCCATTGCTGTTCATCATATATTACAATAAATCAAGTAATTAAAAGGAACATGCATGTGAAAATAATAACTATACACAATTCATTATTCTTCCATCATTGCCTTATATTTTTGGATATTGTTATCACAGAATTCATACTTTTTTGGTGTGAAAGGAAACCTTAAGTTATTTGTAAAAGAAATGTACCGAATTAGCCAGCATTGGTGTTTCCTTTCTTTAAACTGAGGACAGTGCAGTAGTTTTACTTTGAAGAAACTTTGTTATTATCCAGAAACCTTAAATAAACGGAACTACTCATAATTAGTATATGAAGAAAATAGATCAGGGACCAGGCAAACACTGATATATGTGCACATAATCGATAATGAGAGGTTAGATTCTCTTTGCTCAAGTTTCAGACACACAGAACAACTCTTTGTGCACCTCTCTCAGATTATATTTTGTAGAAAGCATATTTAAATTTGTAAAGACAGCCAACTGGTTTGGCTCAGATTCTTACAGAATGTAACAATGTAATGATTAGAGTAAAAAAAATCAGATATTTGATGGCAGGAGAAAATGGGAAGAATACAGAACCTACTTATGTAAAAGAAATCATATTTGATATGTTTTAGGAGTGAAAGTTAGCTTTCTCTGGTCCACACCTTTGGCTCAGCCATTTATCTCTTAGATACTCTTAGATTAAAGTTATATCACTTCTCTCATATTTATCCATGAAAATAATTTACTTTCAAATTTTTTTTTGCTGTCTATATATTTGTACATGAGGTTTATCAGGTTCTCTGTTACTGCTTTCTTATGGTTTGGTTCTAAACTTTCAGCTACTTTGTTTATCAGAACTTCAAAGTGAACTGATAACTATTTTTATTTGTTTTATCTTCCATCTTAATTTAGCACTGCTGGGAGGGCTGTCTAAAAATCTGCTTAGTTCTCTTTTACAGCTTGTCATTGGTTAAATCAAAAGTCATTAATGGTGATGTCTATGAATTCTCATATTGTCTAGGGCTCTTCCCTTGTTTCTAATGTTGCTTGGTAAAATGAATGGTTACTGTCACATGCATATTTCCATGTCTAATACTTCTGATTTATTGTACATATATTTCTTTCCTGTGCTCTGTGTCTTCATCCATCTTCCACTCTATATTTTCCTGACAAAACAAATGCAAAAGTAACTACTTATAGTGAAATGTAAAGGAGTATTATTTCTCAGAGACCAGAGGTCAGGAGAGAGATGCTAGAGAAGATTAAGATTTGCTGTGGTATTGTTGCTAATATTAAACAAAGAAATAAACTACAAATAGAGCCTGCTTCTAATGAGCTGATTTCTAAATTTTGTATGTTAAAGCTATTTTTAAAAGTAATATCTTAGGTAATTTTATTTCTCCTCAAATATAGTAATATCCTCTGTTGGCGTTACTAATTTTAGTAAAATGTCTTACTTTGTAGTGAACTGATCTGGAGTTTGTGTTCTCTGAAACAGAGAATGGGATTAACCCTGTTCTGCTTTTGAAAGCATGTTATACATAAATGATTTGCAGCTACTGTTTTACCCTTTCAATTCTTTTTGCAATTGTGAACTTGTTCATTTTCTTTTATTTGGCACGCATTTGTTCACTTTTTCAACTTACCACCTACAACTGAAAGTCTAAAATCATTTCAGTTCATACTAATCTATATACAATTTTATTTTAAAAGCATTTTCCCCATAAGCCACCTATGCTGGCCCTGGTTAACCTTTTGATTGCCATGATTTGTGAAGTATGCATTCTTGAATTCAACTTTCCAATCAGTTCTGCTCGGCTCTCTTCCTCCTATGATTCACCAAGGATATCACACCATCCCTCCCCTTTATATTGATAGCTGTGTCACTTGGAACTGACATCTTCATCCCTTTCTGCTCTGGCAAATTATTTTCATTAGCAAGAGCGAATAAGATTTAATGTTGAAAAAGCACATCACTGTGAAGCAAATGAATTCCCAAGGGGTTTTAAAGCTCTCAGCATTTTTAGTCTATTAATGTTCTTCAATCCCCTTCAATTTATGTCTTGAAAGACTTAAAATATACTTTGTGAAGAGAATGTTGACTTAAAATTTATTTGTTTTTAACAGTTGCTTTTAAAGATTTTCCCAGCATGTCTAAAAGCTTATAGCATTGTGATGTCATATTTTTGGAAAAACAGGTCAAGGAACTTTCTCCAAATAAAAAATCCAGCTAGCAAGAACATAAAGGTGTTTCTTTCTCCTGGTATTCACTTATGCCTTTCTCCTCTGATCTCAACTTCTGTGTTTACTGGGTGGCATGTTCTGTGAATGCCTTTGTTACTGTTTCAGTGTTTACCTCTAATGAGAGCCATCATTTTGTAGTTTTTTTTCTAAGCCTTAGGAAAAAGTCACCTTGCTTCTTAATGTGTAAGACTAGAGGAAGCAAACAAATGTATGAGAGGTTTCTTCCTGCCTGGTGGTGAGGAGAAAGCTACAGAACACTATCTAAATATCTTAAAATCTCACCACTTGTAAGTGGTCACAATTCAAAAGGGAGCCTCAACATTTTTAAAAATTAGTCTTCACTGTTACTTCACCCAAAGTTTTGGTTCATTTCTTTCTAAGTCTCTGTGTTGACTTTTCAATTCCTTCTCCGAACCATTTGGAGCCCGCCTTTAGTTTAGCAAAAATGCCAGTTAAATGGCTCTTCACTATACAAGCTGAAGCTCTCGAGCTGGTCAGGTGCACCACTAGATATTTCAGTCATTAGTTTTTGACTTCCACATATCACTTCGTTGTCCGTGGGGACAAAACTCCTTTAGCATTAAGACTTCCTAAGCTACTCTTCTATTCAACATCTGGCATCCCATTAGGCCCATCAGATGAAAAAACCTCATGTAAGGTCTTACCGTTTTTCTCATTACAGTATACTCTGCCCTTCTTAATGTTGTTCAAAATAGAATGGGCTGTTTCCCACCTAGACATGTTTCTCCTAGTCTCCATCTGGAATGCTGTACTCTAAGGTGTCTTTGCCAACTTCAGCTCCCTGCTCAATGTATCTATACTATAGAACACTCTGTTTTCATATAATGCACATCCTCATGGACTGTACTCCATCATTTTTAGGGCATAATATTTTTCTCCATAGCTCTAACTTATACTGGAATTTATAAAAGTTCCTCCAGTATCATGTATATTAAATGATGATATACATCTGGTGTGTTGTATTTTCCATGATGGTATATAACCAATGTGGTGTAAAATCAGCAATAAAATAATCTAGAGTGGTGAATATTTGATTATGATTTATATCTAGCATGTTGTCTTTTCCTATGATGATATAGATTCAATGTGACATATACTCAATGATGTTATAATTTTAGTGTGATATATTTTCCATGATGATGTACATGCTATGTGTGTTTTCATGATGAGGATATCTAGTGTGTGTGTGTGTGTGTGTGTGTGTGTGTGTGTTTTCATGATGATATCTTATCTGCTGTAGTATATATTCCATGTTGGTATCTATCCACTGTGGTAAATATTGCACGATAATGTGGCTCCAGTGTGATTTACATTTCATGATGGTAGACATTACATATAATGCATATTTCATAGACTTGCAGGTTTTGCTCTGTTCTTTAATTGCGCTTAGAACATCAATTTGCATTGGCTAAGAACTCCATAAACCAATACTGAATGAAGAACGAGTACTTTACAGGAGACCCAAGGTATTACTACCAACTGTATCATATCTCAACTTGTTTTAATGCCTTCATAATATATTTTTATTTTGTTTTTTCATCCTATAATATTTGAATGTCATACCACATTGGAAAAACTATTTACTATTGTATTGGCAAAGTCATGGCTCTTGGCTTTGGTGGGTACAAATCACCAGTTTCCTGTGTCTTCAGAGGTAGCCCCTTGCTGTCCTGGAAAATGCTATATAGACCAGGTTGACTTTGAAGTTATGGCACTCCTCCTGCCTCTCTTTCCTTCTTTTTATTTGTGAGAAACAATATTGCATTTTACTGATAAAATTGTGAGTAGGAAGTTTTGGTTTTAGACTTATTTAGACCAACTGTCAATAGGTGAGTGTTTCAACATAATGCTTTTTAACGCGAGTTAAACTGGCCTATTTTGCATTATATCTTAAGAATAGTATCAGTACTATCTATACATGTTTCTAATGGCTATAGATTCAACATACCATAAGTAAACCAGGTTTTTCTGGAACTGATTGCAGAGATATGGAGAAAAGAATGAACAAGTCAAGATTTTACCTATATGGAAAGAATCTTACACTTTTATAAGTGGAAACATGCTAAGTTAACAAATTCCTCTATCTGTCCATCTATCCATACACACATCTTTCCGCCTTAAACAGAGCAAATTGGAGGCTTATACTTTGATGAAAAGTCCATGTCTCCAAATTTAAAACCTCAGACAGTTTGTTGAAATTGCCCATGGCTACTGACACATGAATAACAGATGCGACGCTCTGCGTAATGCCACCCAGCCATTTTCTTATGACTGCAAAGCACCGCCGCTCCCTCTCAGTGCTATGTTCATAACTAGTATTTCATTAGCTTGCTTAAACATTTATTCTATATTGCAGATATCTCAAGAATGAGAAGAGAGTTTTTGCTATTTTCTACGGCTAAAGAAGGAGAAACAGGACTCTACCCAGACTGCCTTGTCTTATTTTTCTTCTTCCTTCTTCCCTTATTATCTCCTTTGTTCAATAATGTTTGAGAATCTCTGAAACAAGGCAGCACCGTGACTTATTTACATTTTTCCTCTTCCCCAACAAAACTTGTCTCCCTCTCTGAGCTTCAGTTCCTCTTTCCCTGCCCCTTGAATACTCAGTGTCTTCCATGGCTCCATCCGATTATTCTATTTGGCAATATCCTTTGTCATTGTTGGAAGAAGGAAACATTGCATTCAAGGATTTTTAATGATAATTTTGCAAATCAGAATGAGAATGGTGATGAAAAGTTTTGAAAATATCTTAATTGCTATCCCAGATAGGAAAAGTAGCCAGCTTGGCTTAATATACAAATCTCCATGTTCAGAACCCAGAGGCCCACATTTTGGTTTGACAGCTAACTATATCTATTATTGTTGTGTGATTTTTAGATGATACTTCCTCCAAAATTAAAAAAGATACTGGATTAGTTTTCAGATTACTTCCAACTAAAGCATCTTAAGAAACATATGGAATCAAGTCTGAAGCTACAAAATATTCCCTACTTGCTAACACATAAATCTATACATAAGAATGAAAGAAGAAAAACACATCTGAAAATAGAAACAACGCCAACAAAAATTATCATTACTTTGCTTCCATTATATATCATAAAATACAATGATTCATTTAAAATTCAAGGCTGTTTTTCATGTTGTTTTATCCTATAAGGTCTCTAGATCACTCTTTTCCCAGACAAGAAGCAGAACCTCCTTTTATTTAGCCAGGATGCTAAAACAAGGGTGAATGATATGTGGAGGTGCTGAACAAAGGTCAAGAAACACGCCGAACCACTTGGAATTCTCTTCTCTGAGGTTCAGAGAATTCACATTCTATAAATATTAATTTACTCACATTTTGTCCTAGTCCTCATTTGAGGCATATATTTAGCTGTTGATAATACTAATGCAGAAATAGCTGGACATGTATTTGATAAACTTTGTCTTTTTATAATTAGTTTAAATTAGTGAACTGGCCAACTTTCTCAGAGGTCAAGATGCTTTTATCTAAGCCTGATGACCTGAGTTCGATCCTCAAGACTTACTTATAGAATCCTAAAAGTTGTTTTCTAGCCTCTGCTTGCACTTGGGGTCACATAGCTCGCATATACCCCCATATGGTGTGGGTTGATTTTTATTTATTTGTCAAAAACCTAAATATACCTGAGAAGAGAGTCGAGTGTCTACAGAGATTGCCTGTAGGCATGTCTGTGGAACATTTTCTTTATATATAACTGATGTAACAGTCAAATCTGGGCAGGTGGGGCTAGACTACATAAGACAAGTATCTAAACAAGCCAGAAGGAGCAATCTAGTAAGCAGAATGTTTTTCCTGGATTTCGCTTCAGTTCCTGCCACCAGGATCTGACTTTGGCATTCCTTGGTGATGTGTCTTGCAACCCAAATAACCTTTTCCTATCCAGTTGCTTTTAGCCATGGTATTTATCACAGCAAAAGAAAACAAACTAAAGCAGAAATTGATACCACATAATGGTTGTTAGTGTGGTGTATAGGAGGGAGGAGGGGCTGAAAAGACCTTGAATACTTGGAGCTTAATGGGCTGTTCTGTTGTTGCATGGAAGACAAGAATGTTGAACTACAGACAATGCAAGCCCTGACTTATACTTTCAGAGGGAAGCAAGGACTCTTTGGGGGCTATTTGTGTGATATTTTCTATGAAACTAGTAAAAATGAAACTTGTTCTCCACTGTGACAATAGATGCTCGTCAACTAGTGCTAAAGAATAAACTTTGATTAGTAAGAGACTAGCATCCTGAAGGTGAAATCTTCTGAGAAGTATCCCCCTCCTCGAGTTAGCCCATAGAAACTGTGGTCTGGTGGAGCCCAAGGCCAGATCTAAAACTGGAAAGCAGGACTTGACAATGTTAGAGTCTTCTATATGGTGCTCATTTTGAAGTCATGAATATCAGTTAAGGCTTGACTCTTTGAGAGACTAGGAAGAGCCATTGGAGAATGTGCAGTCCCAGTTGCAGTGTGGACCCCCAGGTTATTGGAGATCCCAGGACTGGGATGACCACCAAGGTCAGCAGTGCAGTTAGCCTGAGCCTGCCAGACAAGCTGTGTATTTGTTGACAATGGAAAAGCCAGAGAACTGGCCCTGTCCAGGTTTATTGGAGCCCAAAAGATCATGAGTCCTAGATTTCAGACCCTGGGCTGAAAGATTGGGAGATACTTGTTGGATTTTGTCTTGCTCAAGTGTGATTGTTTTTATGCATCTGTCCTCCCCTTTTGGAGGTAAGAAAGCTTTCATTTGTTTTGGTTTTTATAGGAAGCCACAGTTAAATGATTTTAGAATTTTAACGAGATGTTGAACTTTCAAACCATTGGAATTTTTACGGACTGGGTTTTTAAAAAAATGTTGTGCTGTATTAATATTATAATATTGACAGACATCTTGGGCACAAACAAGAATGAGATAATTATGGCTTAATAGTGATCTGTTCGTGTGGAAAATTCGCAAATGATGGATTATATTGTTTCCTTTTTGCCAATTTCATACAAATTTAGGCTTGAGTGTGAAGAGACAATCTCAGCTGAGGAATTTCCACCATAGATGACATGTCTGGGGAAGGGAACATTTTCTTTCTTGCTATAATTTCTTTCTTGCTCACTTGATTGATGTAGGAGAGACAAGTTCACTCAGATGCTTCCATCTCTTGACAGGAGAGCCTAGGCTGTATATTAAAAGAAGCTAAGAAAGCAGAGAGGAAGGAACAAGTTAGTAAACAAGCATTCTTCCATAGTCTGTGCTTCGATTTCTGCCTTAACGTCCCTCCAGGATGGGACATAATCTTTAAGTCAAATAAGTCTTGCACACTCCCTCAATGTTGGGTAGGTCTTTTTTTCCCCAACTTGCCAAAAGCTAAAGTCATGTAAGCAAAGGTAAGCAATTTGAGAAAATGCTGTCAGACTGGCCCAAGGCGGTGAAAAGAACTACAGATGGACTGTCTTTCTCAACATTGCTTGGATCACGAAGAACTGGGATTATTATACAGTTTACTACATCAGAAGTTTTACGCAAGTCTCTTGAAATGGTTTTCTTCTTTGCATGAGTATTGCTTACTGATTTTTATCCCTAACCCTTGGCTGTGTGATAGATAATACTCATATCAAATGCACTTATTAGAACAAGAATATAGTCTCACTTCAGGGCCTTTTTTTGTCTCAATTAGACCACTAGAAAAAGTCAACAATATAGAAGAACAGGTACAAGAAGTTCTAACTTGTCAGAAGAATAGGCAAGAATCTGTAAGTCTTTAGAATCGCATAAAGTTGCAGTCATTAATATTTCAAAAAGACTTTTCCTTGTCACAGAAATATGCATTCCTGTATACAGAATATGCATACTGTGAATAAAAATAAAACTACTTGAGAGTCTGATACCTTTTCCAGTTAAAATAGTGGTAAAGTATACCTAACTTTAACTTTAAATTTTTGGTATATGGATGTTTTGCCTACATGAATGTTTGTGCATCATCTGTGTGCCTGCTGCCGGCAAAGCCCAGGAGAAGTGGTGCATCCCCTTGAACTGCAGTTACAGATGGTAATGAGCCTCCATGTGGATATTAAGAAAAGAACCTGGCTCCTCTGGAGGAGACGTCATGCTTTTAACTGATGAGCTGTCTCTCCAGTCCCTACTATGAGCATATTTTGAGTTTATGCATACAAAAAATATGACAGAAAAAATACAGAACTCATGGACCATGAAATCAATGTTCATTTGTTATCACAAGAACTGCATTTATTATGGGAAGATATTTTAAAACTTGAATGTGAATGAATAATTCTACTTTTACAAGTCATGAAACAGTGTAAATGTACTTGATTATTTACAAAAAAGTTATACATTTGAAGTTTCATTTTAAGGTAAGATGTATGTTTCTGTATTTTACAGCCTCGTGTTTTTCTCAGAAAATTATCACCCTTAATAGGATTTGTTAATGAAAATTCATCTTAAAACATTAATCTTTCATAATCATTTCAAGTTCCTTTCTCCATTTTTCCATCAAAGATTTTTGGTATATGGTAAACTATATTCCATTTCAGTGTGATTCCTTACATTTTGATGAGTATGGAGCTGCATCCCTTGCCAGCACAATTGAAATACAGGGCCTCTTCACTACCTTCATTTCTTTCATATATCTACCTCTTAGTAGTCCTCCCTGATTCCTGCTCCTTGGGTGACCACTGGGTCTCAGGTGTGTCTGTGTGGTTATAACTTTCTTGTCATTGTCAGAATCTATTTTATTTTTTTCCTTTGTAATTGCTTAGGGTTTCAAATTCTCTCGGTTTTCATTCAGATACATTCATCCATATGTGTGTGTATACATATTCTGTATATCCATATATATGTATAGATATATATCCATGCATATATATGACCAAGAAAATGCTGACCAACCTATACATATATATGAACTAAACAACATGTACATATATAATAGATAAACATATACATGAACAAAATAATCTTTTCCGTTTAACAATATCTATGACTAGTCTTAGGGTTTTGTCAAAGTTCTTCCCAGCCCTAGATCCACTATCAGTCTCTCCCTCTTGCTCTCATTTAAAAAAAGTCCTTGTTCCCATAGGTGTTTATTTTTTATATCTTTACAGTCTTTGGAATTTTTGTTTGATTGGAATAGATGAGGTCTATTCATGTAATTATGTCTTTCAAAAGAAAGAGGCTCATTATCAACTATTTAATAATACTCAATTGTTTATTCATCTCTCAATCAGTGGTCGTATTTCATTTCAACTGCATATACACTCATGGAAAGATTAATAAGAAGAATACAAGAATCTGAGAGTAGAAAAGTATCTTTGAAATAATAAAATTAAATTAATTCTCTAATTCCTATTCAAAGCCTAATAGAAATGTAGCTTGGAGATTGTTATCTGAAAGTGTCCGTCAAATTGTCTATGGGCAGCAATATATACAAAAAGGGAATGTCCAGAGGAGCTTTGAAGAACAAATTATGAGTTTGGAGGTGTTGCAGAATATTATTTTAAGATGTGTTATATTTGTTTATGCTGTGGAATGTTTGTTCAGTGATGCACAGATATGTTTGTTTCTTTTATGTTGAATTTGACTTCATGGCTTGCTGTGTAGCTGAGTGACTGGCCCCTGATATCTTCTTCTTCTTCTCCCCCTGCTCCTTATTCACTCTTCCCTAATTTCTCCTTTTATTTGTTCTCTCTGCCTGCCAGCCCTTCCTATCCTTTCTCCTGTCTCGCTATTGGCAGTTCAGCTCTTTATTATTATTTATATATATTATTATTATTGTTGTTATTATTATATTTATTAGGCATTTAGACAGGCAAAGGAATGCAGCTTTGCAGAGTTAAACAAATGCAACATAAAAGAATGAAATACAACTTTGCATCATTAAACAAATATTCCATATAACAAAACAAATGTTGCAGATTTTAAAATAACGTTCCACAATAGAAGGGGATACGTTGAAATGGAAATGAAGCTGGCATGCTAAGATAGGTCTGAACACGGACAGTGTGGGGATGTGCCTGCTGTGTTTGATCTATGTGGGCATCAGAATGTAGAGGAGGAACTGACCTTATATCATCTTGGAGAATGGCTTCCTTGCACTTCTGTGAATAAACAAACAAACAGAACGTGCTGTCATAATGTCCAGTCCAACATAGTTTAGTTGCTGTAAATTTGTTCCTTACCTTGAATGACCTCAGTTGTAGTCAATTAGCCCTTGCTTTGTCTTTATGTCTTCAACTTGCCCAGCAGATTTCATAATACAACCTTTTGTACATCTGGAGTTGTCTTTCTCAAGAGTTTTCTTTCTTTCTTTCTTTCTTGGTCTAATGAATTCAGTTTTCTTAAACAGTATCTATGTAACAAAATAATGCATTTAAGAAAAATAATATTTGCTGAGTTTTCCTTGTAACATGTATTAAGGGGTGAATAGTACACAGTAAGCATGATCTACTCAATATTTGTTAACAAACTAATTTTTTGTTAATAATCCTGTCATTTATTTTATATAAATATCCATTAGTATAGAATGGGAATCTTTGCTTTAATATGTGTTTTGTATCTTTGTCAAATTTGTGATTCTTTAATCCGTTTCATATGCTGTCAATTGTTCAAAGAAACTCTGATCTTTTTGTTTGTCAGAAATTGTGCCACCAATAACTACTATTAATTTATTATATATTTCTTTCAATTATCTTTTAAAAGTTTAGCCATAAAGTACCCAAGAATAGAGCCCATGGCTCTGACTAAAGATGCACTCTTGGGGAGTTTCTACACAGAGATGAAACTCCAGTTTAGGAAAGCCAGTGATGATAAGCAGTCGTGTCCATTGTTTCTGTAATCCTAGGCTTCCTGTTTCAGTGGCCATCAGCAATTAGTACAGACTGAAAGAGGCAAAGTACTTCTGCCTGCAAAATATGCAGCAATAGGAGAGATCCATGGAATGTATCTTTTCCCAAATGTTGAGAAAATTTGCAGAGTTAAACAAACAGTAAATGACCTAAGTCCAAATTAGCTTGGAGAGAATTTCCCCATATTTTCTTGGTTCAGATACTCTGATCTCCTCAATGAGTAACAATGTCAGTAACAGAAGCAAGTTTGGGCCCAACTTGTTTTTAACAAATCTGTGCCAGATTGGTTTCTTTTATCCATCCATCCATCATCCATCCATCCATCCATCCATCATCCATCCATCCATCCATCCATCCATCCATCATCCATCTCACTCCCAAACCATCTGTTTAATAGCCTGCTTTAGAATTTTGTTGATAGTGATGAGCTCACTGATCTTTATTTTCCAGTCTTATTATCATAAAACAGCAGCAGCAGCAGGAGCAACAACAACAACAACAAAAACAAAAATAAAACAAAAAAACAAATGCAAGTTTGCTTCCTAAGTGTACTTTGTCTGTTCTCCTCTTTATCCTTTTGAGATTTTTAACTGTGGTTCAATGGTAGCGCTTACAGGCTTTCTAACAAATGTATTAAAACTTTGATACTGTGGTTCTCTACACTTACATTTAAAGTGACATCTTTTCTTAACCTTTGATTTTTTTTATTAATTACACCTGAGACTTTATTCCATCATCATATTTTTTTTCTAGTTTATAAGGTTAAACCTACCCAGGATTGAAGAGGTTTCTTTTTGTTACCTGATGATAATTGAAATTATCACTAGAAGGCTTAGTTTTTCCTTAATATCTTTCCCACACATAAATAAACAATGTTATGCCCATAGAAATGTTTTTGTGGTCATTTACAGTCTATTCATTGCATTCATAACAATTTTGAATCATGTTTCTATGTTATTTCTTGCCATATGAATGGCAAACTGAGTACTCCCAAAGAAAGTTTAATCTTTATTTTTTTAAATTTATTTTTATTTTTTATGTTCATTGCTTTTTTTTTTGCCATGAGTGTCGGGTCCTCTGGAATGGGAACTACAGACAGTCATGAGCTGCCATGTGGATGCTGGGAATTGAACCTGGGTCCTCTGGAAGAGCAGTAGGTGCTCTTAACCACTGAACCATCTGTCTCTCTAGTCCCCAGAATGTCTAATATTCCTTTATGTATTTTCTAGTTTTTTTTACTGTTTTCTTTTTTACTGGTTTGTTAAAGGATCATACTTTACTTTTCATAATGTATAATTTTAATAAATGAAATATAAATGCTACTCTTGACTTTAGTGTTTTATACCACGATATTGTATGTAGCAGAGGTCAGCATAATGTGTTTGTAAAAGGCTAGATAAAAGTGGTATAGACAATATGAACTTGTTATCTCTGTTGAAATTATTTATTATAGTAAATATAAGTATATATGCGTGATATTGTTATATATCAGTGTGAGTGTTACAGTAGTTTCATTTATGGATATTTTAATTTTATTATATCAAACCTATATTTCATAAAATATAGAAGTTTCTTATTTTTTCATTCAGCTGAGTAAATCCCATTCTTACCTTACAGACTATTCAAAATCATGCAGCTTAATGTCTGAACTATATTCTGCTAAAGACACACAAATAGAATTATGCAGTACATACAGTCTATTCCTAAAACCCACAATATATTTCAATTTGCTTGCTTGAAATTAAAATCTTAAAATGAACGCGGATATCTAAGAATTCTGCATAAAGCTCTTTCATAAAATATTATTTCTTTTTTCCATGCAGTTAAGTCTGAAGTAAGTAGTTTTTACGTATTCTTTATGGATAAGTTTTCAGCTAGTCAGTAGTTTTTAGATTACCAATTTTAGGCACAATTAGTATCACAGTATATATTGTAAAAACATACAACTGAGTCATTAGATATTTAGATAACGGATCAAGAGGAATGTATCACCATTCTGCCAGAGGTTGGTGCACAGCAAAATGTCAGGAGCATCAGGTAGGGAGGACTGTTAGGCAGCACCACAACAGTTCCCAGGAATGCTCACATACTCATTTGTAAGTCAGGACTCATATAGGCTGTGGATACAGGAAGCCCTAGTGAAGCATGTGGTTAAAGCGAGCCCTTTGAAAGCTGGTCTCACCAGGATGGCCACCTGATTCCATTTGCTGCTGCTAGCCTTTAGCTAAGAAGGCTTTCCATCTGTGTTTGCACAGAGTGACCCATCGCCTAGATTTTCATTTGCATTGTTTATATGTCCTGGTATTTCTCCAAGCTGCGGAATTTGTTCTGGTATTTGCTGCGTATTTTGGAGGCTGATCACTTAAGCTGGAGGTGATGGAGGGCGTTGAGAAGACAGGTCAAAGGAGCAGACGGTGATTTTCTTCGTATTCCTTCTTCCTTAGCTTCTTGCTAAGTAGTGGAGAATGGAATACTTCCTCCCCTTTCCTCCTCCTTCTGTCTTTAGTTCCCCACCAAGAACATTCGACACATACCTCACCTTAAGAAGGAGTTCAGTCATAGAAACAATATCTCCTATGGTTAACAGTTAAGGTAAAAATTATTTTTTAATTCTTGTATTATTATATTATTATAATACTGTAATATTATATTCAATATGTATATACATACATACACACACTCATATTTACTATTCAACATCTTAAATGAATAAATTATGACGTTTGGCTTCCAGCTAACTGCTTATTCATTCCACTGTTTTACCATTTGAACTCATTTTGAATTTAAATTCCTCTGATGTGAACTCCATTCCTTGTTGTGTTAAGGCTTAGAAAACAATTTAATCATGTAATACTACAATTCCTTGTGAAATAACTCAGACCAGAGATATATGAACTTTATTATTTTTTGAATATTTAAATTTTGACTAATTGACCTAGGTGGTCATTGTGTGGAATAAACTTAGTTTTATGATAGGACACGTGATATTCTATCAAAGTTTTAGTCAGAATGGGCTCTCGAAAGAGATTATAAATAAAGCATTTTGGGAAAAAAATCAGGCTAATGTGTTATAGAGTTAAGAAAATAAGAAATGAAATATTTATGAGACAGGGTTTGGCTATATGAGAGAATACAGACAAGGCTGTGGTTTATTACATTACTTACAGTATTTGACCTAAAAAGCTAAATGTGCAAAGATCTAATGCAGTCAGGTATTAGGGCTGCTGATCTACCTGATGAAATGTGATTCTCTTCCTTTCTGTCTCTTCCTTTCTTCCTTCCTTCCCACTTTCCTTCCTCCCTCCATCCCTCTCTTCCTTCTTTCTTTCTTTTGGGTTTTCAAAATGCTGCTAATGGCTAGAGGTTAAGGAAATACAACCACTCAATGGAGAAAGCAATTTAAATTTAGGAAAGGCTGAACTGAAAACTATTGATTCATGCATTTGGTACATAGCCCTTATTCCACAATCAATTACACTGTTCCTTTCTCTTTTGTAATTACAGTTTCTATCAACAACACTTAATCACCTTGCCTACCTGGCACAATTCTACCAATCCCCTGTTTGCAGAGGAAGGGAGAAATGTGGGTGAGTCAGTCCTAAGCAGCCCTAAAGTTGTGGCATGGGAGAGCTGTCCCCACTAATTCTCTGTCATGCACAGGTGTGGGTGGGGGAGAGATCCCCCTTGTCCCTTGCCCCTCACCACCTGCAACAGATGAGAGAGCTGAGTCTTCCTTCCCAGCACCAGCACCCAGAAAAGCAGGGCCTGTTCCTTGACACCTCTTTGTGGGCAAGGGAGTTGAGTTGCCCCTAACCTGCTGCAGCACTCAGGAAAGTGGACCTCACTTGAGAAACATAATATAGCTGACCCTATTGACTGGGTTGCAGGTGAGCTGGCCCCGAGAATGTGAGCATGGAAGACCTGATTCCGTGGCTCATCTGCCATATTGTGGTGTGGGCCAGGGAGAGATATCCCCACCCCCGCCTGTGGCAGGTGGGAGAGCTGGGCCTGAGGTAACAAGTGGAGGAGAGCTGTTCCTGCCCCTCAGTACCTGCAGCACTCAGAAGAGTGACCCCTACATCTCACGTGGGCAACACAATAGAGCTGGTCCTGAGGGTGTAGGCCTGGGAGAGCTAGCCCTGAGGTGAAAGCAGGAGAACTGCTCCCACCTCTTGCTCATCGCTGCAGGGGCTAAAGCTGGAGAGAGTTCACCCTGTTGGTGAAGACAGGAGAGCCAGACAGTTGACCAAACTCACAGCTATGCAGACCCAGAAAAAGGGTTATGAGTTGGGCCAGCCCAAAGTCCACCCCTCTGTGATTTGCTGGAGCACATGAAAGAGCAGATCCTGCCCTCCCAAAGCTGCAGTATCTCCACTACACAAGGCAACCACAGGCTATCCAAAAGGTGTCCCAGGGAGGGCGCAGCATTGATAGTGTAGCAGAAACCGGAGGCCTTGAAGCAGACCAATGAGCCTTCAGTGAATGCTTACACATAAAGCCATATGAATAAAAGGGCTCACTGCATAACTCACTGTCACATTGCAGTTTAACTTCCGTGACGGGATCCCTCCAATTTTTTTCTTTTTCTCTTAAATTTTATTTTATTTTATTTGGGGGGGGGGAGAGGTTGCAAGGGCAGAGGGCAAATATGACGGGATGGGAAATGAATGGGATCAAGATTCGTGACGTGAAAGATAAAAAGAAAGTTAAAAAAAATTAAAAAGTCTCCATAATATCAGGTTGTAGACAAGCCTGTAGGGCATTTTTCTTAATTAGTGATTGATGGAGGAGGATCCAACCCACTGTGGGTGATGTCATCCCTGGGCTGGTGGTACTGGCTCTAAAAGAAAACAGGCTGAGCATGCCAGTAAGCAGCACTCCTTCGTGGCCTCTGTGTCGGCTCTTGTCTCCACATTCCGGCCCAGTTTGAGTTCCTGTCCCGACTTCCTCTGGCGATAGACTAAGATGTGGAGGTGTATGCCAAATAAACCCTTTTCTCCCTAAGTTGCTGTTTGGTCATAGCTTCATAGCATCATGGCAATAGAAACCAGAACTAAGACAACACCTAAGTAAATTATGTCAAATCAATCTAAACATACTGTTAGCTGTAGGGATCAATCCTCATTTGTTACTAGGATATAAAAATATTTATTCAACTAAAAAGTTCTAATACAGTTGAACAGGATACTTTTTAAAAATTTTAAGCATGATGCTGTTGAGGAAACGTCTTGCCTACAATATAATTAAGTCAAAAATTTCACTGTGATATTTTTGCTGTTCACAAGAATAATTTGGGGGAAACTGGTACAAGGCTGAATACCATGTCTGATCTGGATTTTCTGGTTTTGAGTTTATGTTTGACTGAGTGGAAAAGAAACCTGCAATTTCATGTATAAAGAACAAATTCCATAAAGAAAAGGTATATTACTAGAGTTCTTTAAGTAGGACAGAGTTGGGAAAAATGTGAGAGAGAGTTGAGACAAAGATAATTTTGCTGTTAGTCTGTTGAAAGGTGGCGTGTTTTACCTGTGCCTGTTTCTCTGGAGTATTCCCCCAGAACCAATGTCAAGGCTTTTGTTAAGGTCTCTGTGTCCGTGATTCTTACTCTATGCATTATCATAGTGCTTTACTTAAAACTAAATAAAAATAAAGTGGAACTTTGAAATTTTTCTGAGGATTCCACTAAGTATTTTGAAAAAAAAAATAAAGTTTTAAAAGCTTTCTCATAGAGAAGCCATGTCTCAAAAAGAACAAAACCAAAAAAATAATAAATAGCTTTCTCATGTTTGTTTGTTTATATCAACAAACTGTTTCGAATTGGGAATTTATTTATTTCCTTCACTGGAATGAACTGTTATAAATATCATTAACTTAGGATTTGAAATTGATATAAAATTATGTTCCAATATTAGTGTTTAAATTTAATTTACTTGCATGAATGTTAAGTGCAGGAGCTGTAAGCACCCGCTTAAGCCACCACTTTCAGAACACTCCCTGTGTCCAGCAAATCACAACAGAGCAAGAAAACAAAATGACGCTGTGAATCTCTAAATTCAGATACGACTGTGAGCTTTCAAGTGAGTTGACCGTGAACATTTGACTAGACTTCCGAGCTTTCATACTTGTAAAACTTTTACAGATAAAATGATTCTTATGTTTCTGTTTGGATCGTTATATCAACTTTATAGGAAGATACATCATAAGCTTTTTGAAGACAAGGACGTAAGTTACTGTTTCCCCACTATTATATAATTAGCAAACCCCAGACCCCAGAGTTACCTTTTTCTTTAGTTCATGTTCTTTCTTCCGGATATAACACCCTGATCCTCAGGAACTGGACATCTGCATTTCTGAATGGCAGGTGGATGTTATCTGCCTGGAGGTCTTCTAGTGCTTTTCTTTTCTTTGTAGCTCGGTGAAAGCCTGGCTGGGTTATCTGTTAGTAAAGATGTGAACCTGACAGTACTGAAAAACTGTAATCAGACAGATGGGGAATAAATCCCAGGCTTAGCCAGAGCCTGGTCATATGACTGTAGACATGATATTTAATTTCTCAACCTAAATCATAAGTCTTCAAAATCTATAAAGTATATATGAAAAATATACTGTTGAACTTGCCTTCAAATTAAAAAGTACTGCGTGTCAATATTCTTCACAGGAGCCAGCCCTATTCAGTTGTAACTCTTTTTTTTATTCTTTATTTTTTTATAAAAAATTTCCATCTCCTCCCCTTCCTCCTCCCCCTTCCCTCCCCTCCCTTCCACCCATACCCCCACTCCCTCCCTCTCCAGGTCAAAGAGCCATCAGGGTTCCCTTCACTATGTTAAGTCCAAGGTCCTCCCAACTCCCCCTAAGTCCAGGAAGGTGAGCAACCAAACTGACAAGGCTCACAGTGAGCCCGTCCATGTTGTAGAGTTCATGTTCATCGCCGTTGTCCTTGGTTTCTCAGTCCTCCTTCACCGTCAGCCACATTCAGAGAGTCTGGTTTGGTCCCCTCTTCCATCAGTCCCATTCCAACTGGACTTGGTGATCTCCCGTTAAATCCTGTCCTGCCGTCTCAATGGGTGAACGCACTCCTCACGGTCCTGACTTCCTTGCTCATGATCTCCCTCCTTTTGCTCCTCATCAGGACCTTGGGAGCTCAAAATTCCCTTTTTATCCTCCTCACCTTTCCTATAAGATTGTTTTGATTTCCTATTTAAAAATAAAATTTCCTTTGTTCTGTATGGTTTTTTTTTTTGTCTTATGAACTAAAGTGCTGGGTTTATGAGGCAACTATTTATGTTAAAGAGGTTTTTTCATGACCCTGAGAGTGATGAGCATCTGGAAGCAAGGGAAACAGTTACCAGAAGCAGGGGTATCAAGTTCCTTGCTTTTTGCCCCCTTTGGTCAAGCAGTTCACTTACAAACAACCCATCCAGGAATATTCTTTGGAGGAAAATATGATTTCATCGATATGCTCAGAAGTCAAATATTATCTCTGATTGAACCAATTTATTCTTAGAAACTGGAAACCTGAAGCTTAAAAATTAATTTTGTGTTTTGTTTGTGGTATTTTCAAGTGATGTTACAATTGTTTATTCATGAAGTTCTCTGAAGCTATTAGATGTGGCAAAACTAGATGTTGCCCTATTTTACTTTCAGATGATTTCACCTTTGCAGCATTTTCTTTTAAGGACATATCAAAAGCCTTCAACCTTGATTTGCTTTTAAATACAGTCATTTTAGAATAATCAATTAATCATTGCAAAATGAAGTAGTTTTGGAAAAAAATTCTGTAAAATAAATAATAAACAAAAGAGTCTCCTGTCCTGAATATTGTTTTGACTCCAGCTAGTGTTTTTCTTGCATTCCATTAGTGGATTTAGATAGCATGATTTCATGCCATGTATGTCTATGGTAATTTTTTGTTGTTTTGAATTCTGTTCTTTCTGGAAACTTTCTAGTCTTGTATCTAAGGTGAAAATTGCCTCTCAGTTATGCTTTATGTTAGAGGGGCCTTTTTTTGGTTCTGAAATGAAGGGTTTTTTTTTGATGTTTTTCTTTAATAAATGAGATAGCCTTCTTCAGCTGCAATTTGAAACCTCTCCTTTGTGACCAGTAGTCCGGATCATTTTATCTTGTGATGTGAACTCTGTAGAGGAATGTTCTGGACTGCAATACCATCTCTTGAGCATCCTATTGGCTTCCATGAAACATGCTGGCATTCGGGAAGTTAGATTGAAAGCATCAGACATTTCCTTATCGATTTCAAGCAGTAGAGAAGATGTAGGAAGAACATTTAAGGAAACCTTTAGCTTCTGTGTCTTCTTTGCTCTCTAACACCAAGAAAAGGCATAGGATAATACAGTCACAGGAGCAGGATTCCTTTGCCCATTTCTCTGGAAATAATTATTTGCTGAGAAGATATGTGCTCAGTGAAAGAAAGGTTTGGCAAGTAATACATATTCTTTAGCTCATTGGAGTTGTAAGCATATGTTAGTGATCCTACAATGAGAAGCAGATGCTTAAAAGTGGTTACTGTATGTGGGTAGTAGCTATTCTGATGCCATATTGTAGCACGGAAAGGACTTACTGATTGGGAATAATTGAATTTATGCCAATACACACATTTTTTTTTTTAGTCGTTCAAGATCTAGCTCAGCCTTGCAAATACCTTTCATAAAATGTTGGAATTGGGTTGCCATTGCACTTATTTAAATTTAATGGACGAGTAATGATGAACATTGGTTAATTTAAATATATTTAGCAAGTAGTGAAAATCAATTGCCGAGGCACATCCCAGGTCCACACTACCTGTGCAGAGGGTTAGTAGGTTTTGTTCCTTACTTTAAAATATGCCAACAGTTGTGCCACTGCTTCTCCTGGACGAAAATGTGTTGTAAGTATGAAGCAGGTGAAACGTCCAGTAAAACATGGTGGTGCTTTAGTTTTGGTGTTAACGTCCGGGATAGTTACTTTAGAGCTGTTTGATTTGATCTCCAAAAGTGTCTCAATCAATTTAGACGTGACATTTGCTTCCTAGCCAGGCCTGGTGTCTGAGTGCATACAGATGTGTACACTCCTTCCCATTCCAGGCCCCTCTCCTTTAAAAGCAGCCATTTTGCTTTTTACTATCTCAGGTGTCTGCAGTTGTTACTATGTTTCCTTTTGACCAGATATTGTGATTTTTTTTATCTATATATTTAGCCCAGTCTTCCACTTAAATATCATTCTTACAACTATGATATGTAATTATTTTACAAGATAAGCAAATATATAAAGTGGTATAAAAATATTATCTTAAAGTATTTATAAATGTGAGACTTGTAACATGTCTAAGATAACATTTATATACAGAAATATGTTTTGCAACAATAGTAAATATACCTTGTATTCTCCAAGTTTTATGACATACATTTACTTATTTTTACATTATTTTGTTAGTGAATTATAATTTGGTGACTATAAGAAAGCTATTGATAAGTTAATTTCTAGATCCAGGAATGCCTATATTAGTTTAGAATATTATATTGTCTTGCTTCTTTTAATTTTCCAAATTTAGGTTACATAGCATGATGAATTATAAAAATATTTGTCTGCCCCAATTTCAGAAGAAAAATAGGGCTTTATACTTAACAAATGGAGCCTGAACGAATCTTTTATCAATTAATGTACAAGAGAATGCCTACACTTTTGATATTTCGTTTGCTATTGTGTGCGTAGGTGTGTGTGTGTGTGTGTGTGTGTGTGTGTGTGTGTGTGTGTGGAGAGAGAGAGAGAGAAGGGGGCGGGAGGATAAGCACTCTGTACCTTTACCTTCATTGTTAGCCGTCCCTCAGTGGGAGACACACCAATGAGCTCACAATTTTATTTTTGCCTTGCAATTTGTTTGCTGCAGCGAAAGCAGGGCATTGCGAAGAGATTCGTGGAAGTTTTGTTGTGTGACTATTTTTGTTGAACTGATTTTAAACACTTAACAAACCTGTTTGTTCCTTTTTCTTTATTACTAGGTATGTGTCAAATTCCTGTGTGTCTTTGATGTCTTGTATTCTGTCCCATCTTTGCAAAGCTGTTTGGATACTGTAAATCTCAAATAGTAATTCCCTTTTCTGGGGCATAGCTACAGGCCTGGAATCAGTACACATGTTAAAATGCAAAAAGGAAGTCTTAAAAGTTCTTATTTCTATAAGATTGAAAAACTTTAAAGAAACTTTACATTGATTTTATATAAAATATCAAATTGGTGAATCACCTACAGTTTGTAACTTTAGGGAGTTTTTGATTTATCACTTTTGTCTGCGAAATGCTGCTTGATATATAGAGGCTGACAATCGTAACTGTGACCTGGGCTCTATTCATTCCCACCTTACTTCTTTTCATATGGCTTATTTTGAACTGGCGTTTTTCAAAACTTATCTCAAAAGAATGTGCTTTGTTGTTAAATGATAAGAAACAAACAAGCAAGCAAACAACCTCTCAGACCTCCACTCTCTTAACTTTATCCGAATGCAAAAATCCCATATTTTAAGATAGGGCTCTCTTCTTTTCCTGAGTGCTTTAGGAATTTAGGATTGAGCATGTGCTCTGACATATGGCGCATGTTCTGTCCTATTTTGTATACCAGCCCATTAAGAAGAGAAAGTGAAGTAAGTGATCTAAAAATAACTCTGCTGTTGGCCTAATTTAACAACAACATTAAAAAAAAAACCCTTCTCTGTGCATAAGTAAGGTTCCACACTTGCCTCCTTGCTGGAAAGGCTCTGAAGCATTCTGCTACTTCGGCACATCATAACACCTCATTTGGCATCATCGCACTCAGAGAGACCGTTCAGTCTTTATTTTTCTGTTAGTGGTATTCTGTGCTAGCTCTTCTCAGTGCAGCTTCTTCAGTCCAGGTAGACCCACCTAACTGAGAACTGCACATAGGCACGTTTTCCCTTTCTAATAGATGTTTATTTTCAAGAAAAAAATCATCTTGATATGATTGAATTGGTGATTTTTGAAATGGCACACAAAATAACACTGAACACAAAAGTGTAGCCACAACTTCAAAGGTTCTGCATTCTAATTATTTACCTCTTAAAATCATTGCAGTCATCACAGAGACCCATAAAAATGGTAACAATGTGTAAGATGAAAATGATTTCTTAGAGTTTATTTTTTCTCATGCTGTGGTTAACTCTGACTGCTTTGCAGACGGTTGATGTCCGCAGTACTTTCTGGCATTGTCTCTCCGGCCCCTCACAGTCCTGGGCATATCAACGAGAAGACAGTGATTCTTTAAGTTTAAGGCTTTGGACATTTTGGACATTTTGTATGATAATCCATTCAATATTGATTACAGATCCAAGGTGCCTCCAGAGCTTGACTCAGGGACATCAATAGTGAATGATGCATTTCTTCCTGGTGGGGGAACTGCTCACCCTGATGTGTTTAAAGGCTTTTGCACTTATATTCAAAGGAATTTTTATTCCTTCCATAAGAGCTTTAAGAATTTAGTAGTGAGCATTTGCTGTAGCATATGGTGCATTTTAAATTTTAAAATACTTTTGAATCCTACATAAGCATTCATTCTCTGATATGTTGACTGGTATGATCTTAGAACACTTATAAAAATACTTCAGGCTCCAAAAGATAAGGTATGGAGCAAAAAAAAAGAAAGAGATTTTGTCAAGGAGTAACATGAGCCAAGGATTGAAATGATTTTGGCCATAAGTAACAGCCCTGGAATGGAACTACCATAGTAAGCTGCTGTACTGACAGCTTGCAATGCACCCCTCTCTTCCAGACCTATATTCTTGTGGACCCCCCAGTGAGTCTGGTTTAGGAATGTGACTTGTTTTGCCCAATGGTCCATAGTGAATATGATACAAGTAAGGGCATGATAAGTGCTCGTATGTATTTTCCATTCTTGGAATGCTGTTGTCCCCATTTGAAGAATCCTTGTATAGTCTTGAAGACAAAAAACAAGTTAGATCTGCTTCCCGGGGGGTGGGGGCACTGTCCATAGCTGACTTTAAATGTGAATTCAGTTGCCTGAGTGAGCACATGCCAGACAAGCACAAAACTCTAAGAAATCCCCCTCTCTATATATGTATATGTATATATATATATAGCATATATATGTCTATATAAAATTTATTTTAAACATAATTTTGTTTTAAACCACCATATTATAAGCATTCAATAAATGATATAGGAACTTATCTAGACCTAGGAATTAATTTTTATGTTTTCTCTGTCTTCCTTTTGTAGAAGTTACTTTGTTAACCTTTCTTCACGATTTACTGTCCATAAAACACAGCATCTGGTTGCAGACAGTTGAAATATTACAGTTAATACTTTTCATTAGTTTCTCAAGGAGGGAGGGATGTCAGATCAAGAGAAGTATTCATAATAATCCAAGAGGGTTGTACTTGGTATGTTCTGGGTGAGTTTTTACTCTTTACTGGTTTATGTGATGACTGTATCTTCATGGGATTAACTCAGCTGAACACGTTAGAAGTTCTGGGTTACAGATGCTTCCATAGTAAAAGAGGGTTATGAAGCAAGTATTTATCCAAACAGATGTTGTTAACTGCTTAGATGGACTGCTGTTTGCTCTAGGCAAAAGTTGTTATAGGCCTAGGACAAAGGACAGAGAGCAGGGGTAGCCACTAAATCAGTCTCTGTAAAATTTAGTAGACACGTCAGGATTATGTTTCTTAGCTGAGGTTTTATATTCAAAAAACTACACCAAATGTGATTGGGAGATTCTTTTTCCCTACTAAATTAATGTTTTTTTGTAAGATGATATAAAACACCACGTAGTGAAGTAACCATAAATTGGAACTATTGCCTGCATTAACGGTGACTAAGGAGTCAGACAACTACCATTAGCATAAAAAGAACCAAGGAACCTGAATGTGGTCCCTGTCTTACTAATGGCCAACACCCAGTGTTGCTAAGGAGAGTTCCACATAGCCTGAGGATACAAGTGGCCCATGTCCGGAGAAGCAAAATAGGAAGGTTCTAGTAGACTTAGGAGAAGTATGTGAAGAAAGACCACGGCAATGCTCTGGGTATTTCCTAATGGAGTTGTGGGCATTTGGAGGAATTGAAGGTCCTTATTGTACATTCTTATTGTTACAAATTTGACTCCTTTGATACCCTGGATTCAGATGTGCCATAGAAGTGTACATTCAATTAATTCAACTTAGATTGTCCTAAACAGAAAGAGTATTGAAAAAAATATTATAGGACATTTTGATTAACTTTAGAATTTTTCTTAGGTGTATTCTATAATTTTAAATATTGATTAATCTGTCAGATTCAGAATTAAAAACGGAGTAAGAATAATAAGCCATGGAAACAGCTCCTGGAAAAATCAGAATTAATACCTTAGAAGATAACATAATCCCGCTAGTTAGCTATTGTCAGGTAGAGCTGCCTCGTATTGTTCAAGACTGATTAAGATGAAAGACTGACAAAGCAGTAAATAACAAAGATCCAATACAAAATAGTGGTATAAAATCAAAGAGGATGCTCAGTTAAAAAGTAAAACTATTTCACTGAGGAAAGGAAATATAGAACTGCGATTTGGGGAAAGGGGATTTCCCGGTTAGTAAAGATCCTACTTATTGTACAAAAATGAAAACCTAAGTTTTCATCCCCAGCAACAGTGGCGGTGTTAACCAGTAATCCCACACCGGGGATCTGCAGCAGAGTGATCCCTGATGTCAGTTGGTAAGTTTTAGGTTCAGTCAGAGACTCTGCCTCAGGAATAGAACATGACCGAGGAAGTCAAGTGACATCATGATTGGCTTCCTCATGAAAGAGAGCATGTGTGCACATGTACATATAATCATGCGTACTGGCACACATACGAAGATGCACACATACATGCACACACCATGAAAAGAAGGGAACTTGTAAAATCCCCAGCAGAATGACTGTATTTAAAGATAGTTGCATTTGCAAAGACAATGAAAACCCAAGTTTTTTTTTTGGGTCCAAAACTAAGACTTACGAAATTTCAAATTTTATTCTAAGAAGAAGGAATATGCCAGCAGGATAAAACTTCCTGTGCTACATTAGTGTGAATTTTAATAATGTCCTGTTTCATCCCACAGTTTTGAGAGAACAATAGAAAAGAAACAGAAAGGAAGAAAAGTTTTCTTGAGAAAATGAATGCCATTTTTTTTAGGGTTACTACTGAAGAAAACATCTCGTATTGGCATATATCTCATACTTGGGGTACTTAGTAATGTGACAGGTTAGATCCCTTACCACTTTCCACGACAGGTGCTCTCAAGTTTCTCTTGTGTCTGTTTTAGTAAAGTCCAAAGGTACACCATCTAATCCCAATTTGATATGCTCAATTATGACATATTAAGAGGCTGAGATATACAGTGCTCATCTTTGTATCCTTGTGACAGTGACTTATTTCATCTGATTAGTTTCCACAACTACAGGTTTACCTTTTGAAACAACATCTGTAATTTATGTCTCTACCCTCTGCTTTCTGTGCTGTCTGCAATAGAATTTCTTTCTGCAATGCCCTGTGCCCATCTCTTACTGGATCTACTTCTTCTTCGAGTTTCTCATTTGGGAGTAAAATGCTACTTTTTCCTAAGGTCAATTTTCGTTTTTCTAGCTCCATTTTTCTATACAGTTATTGATGTTCAGCTCCCAGAATGTACTGGACAGCAGAGACTGATGTTTTGAGAATCTATGTATTTGCAATTATTGAAGCTATATTCTAAATGTTTACACCATTAAAGCAACATTGAATGAAAAGAGCAACTGCAAGAAAGTTTGTAAACATGGAATAACTTACATAAAGAGCAGCTGATAAAAGTCGCTATTTATAAATCAGTTGAAAATGGAAAATCTGTGAGGAAAGAAAAAAAATTTAAAAAATGCCCTTTTTGTTTTTTTTTTCTTCTTAATCGTCACATATCATCACCTACTGTCAGTCTAACTTCTTGCAGATTACTTCAGTCTGTCTAGTTGTCTCCATCTCCAGAATCAGAGGCACATTCTTAGGTTCCCAAGCTCTTCCTTGTTCTGCTGAAGCAGCTCCCTAAGATACATATGTAAGTGCATGTTTTCTCAATGGCTTTGCTTATTTTATGTCTAAGTTTGGTGTGTGTGTGTGTGAGTGTGTGAGTGTGTGTGTGTGTGTAAGAGAGAGAGAGAGACAGAGACAGAGAGACAGACAGAGAGACAGAGACAGAGAGACATAGAGAGAGAAAGAAAGGGGTATATGTGTCTCTGTGTTTCCTGTTTCAGTGTCTACTATGGTGCAGACATGCCAAGAGTTCATTGTGCATGTGTGCTCAGTGAATAAACAACTTAAGGACACATTATTGTCTCTCCAGGATGTTCTCTAACATTCTATTTGCTGATATGCTTTGACGCTGATTTTCAGTCGTCTGTCTGATTATAATGGCTCTCATTTCTGATAGGGACAAGCTTTACTCTGACTTTGCACCTTGCTTTCTATGCTTCCTTTTTTCCCTACCTATACAACTCTGTTTTCTTTTTTTCCCTAGTATGTACTCAAAGTTAATTTGTGTTGCACAAATATTCTCAGATTTGTGGTCTTCCACTGGAATATGTTCACATTAACCATGCATTACACTCTTAGAGAAAACAGTCTCTTTATCTCCCAGAAGCTGACAATTATATTCACTCATGGTTAGAAGTGAAGACTACATTTCTTCACAAAGCCATCAAAGCTGAGCAACACATGGCTCTTTTCTTCCCTTCCTTCCTTCATCTTCAGCATGCCAGTGTCTATTTACTCAAACAGTGACCTTTGTTTTGACTCACGGGCTGCATAGCAGCTTTTTCTTTGCTCTTTATGGAGAGTATACAGCCCTTCCACTCTGCTCCTTTACTCTTTATTTGTGTTAGTTCAAACAGGGCTTCCTCTTGACTATCTTGCCTGACCACAATGATCTACCCATGAGCTCTCATAACCTACTTCCTGTCCTACTTAATGATCACGGTGACACATTTCATCCTGATTAATTTTTCTACTTCCATGCCTTATCTGAAGGCAGAGCTCCCCAAAGGGTGTGATAATTTTTACCCTCTTGAGTTTGGACAAAGCACCTAGCACATCAATTTTTATATGACAGGAATTAAATAAGTGTTTATTAAATGGCTGAATTGGGAAATGAATTATTTAGTAATACACTCTGCCTTCTGCAAGTGTTAGTTTTACAATGACTGTATTGAAGACAACATCTTTAAGCCTAGCAGTTCTGACTGTGGTATAAAAACATGTGTGTGTGTGTGTGTGTGTGTGTGTGTGTGTGCCTGATTTTGTGTATATGTGTGCCCATGTGTATGAATGCGTGAGTGCACACTTGTGTTTGTGTGTGTGAGTGTGTGTGTTTGCTCTAAAATCTGTAGGTTACAAATTTCAGAATTATGCAATTTAAATTGCTCACAGTGGCTCATATGAAGCCTAAACATTGGAAAGCTATTGGGTGAAACCATTTGAGACTCTCTAGTGAGAGTCATAGACTCTGCTGCTGATCTTCATCTGTGGACCATTGCTTTCCCTGTTGTGTAAAGTTCTTTCAGAGCAGCCGGGATGAGGCTGAGTGCTATGTTGGACAGCTGTGCATCATAAGAAACAGTTTGAAGGAAGAAAGATGTCATCTTTTGTGCTTTATAATGACATTGCTTTCTACTTGTTTGCCTGCTCTGGACTTACTAGTCACAATGAAGACAAGATATATAAAACACACAAAAAGTCCTAATGAAATAAATAAAAACAAAAGAAAAGGGTGAGATTAAAAGATCATTAGAATTGAAAACTGTATTTAATGATTGCAAAAGTTCATAACATTCAAAGTGATAGCTGAAAGTACTTGAACAATATAGCTATAAGAGAAACAACACCAACAAAAGCAAATTGGCACTAAAGTTCCAGAAAGTTTAGTCAAAAGTTAAACATATAACATAGGAAACTTAAAATGTAAAATATGATGATTATATAAGAAATATAATATTTAGTGAGACTTTAAAAGCATATGTGATTAAAATATACAGCTAATGATCCCTAAAATTATGGTAGAAGTAACACAATATGAGATAATGTGAGGAAGTGTGGAGAAGGGCTGTTCTGAGAAAAGCCAACTCCTGAAGCCAAGTACTAATTGTACTCTCTTCCTCAGCAACCCTCGCACTTGGCCATGCTGAATGTATTCTATAACTCAAGCCACAGTCTCTCTCTATATATATATACATACATACATATATATATATGTATATATATATATATATATATATATATATATATATATTCCAATTTGGGGAAATACCTGTATAAGGGACAGGTCTTTTCACATTTTTAAAAAGATTTGAATCAAGTTTATAATACCGAGAATATGGCTAACTAAACATTTCCCCTGAAGAGCCTGGATCCAAATAACTCATCCTTTGATGAGGTCTGGCAAAAGGAATGTAACATTTTCAAGGCAGAAAGTTTATGCTAGTTTAACAAACTGCGGGGGAATTAGTCTATATGTTCTTAAATAATTTTTATCATAAATTAATATGCTACAAAGGCTTGAAATGCATATATATGTGTATTTATATAGAGATGTGTGTGTTTATATGTGAATGTGTACACATGCATGTGTGCATAATGGATGATGGTTAGTTTTAGTCAGCCTGACACAAATATAGACACATCTGGGAGAGAGAATCACAATTGCGGAATTACCTTCATCAGCTTGCCTTATGGGCATGCCTGCGGGCATCTCCTTGATTAGTGACTGATGTTGCAAGTGCCACCCTAGGAATGGTAGACCAAGACTGTAAAAGAACGCAACCTGAGTAAGCCATTGGGAGCAAGCCAATAAGCAGCACTCCTTTATGGACTCTGTTTCAATTCTTGCCTTGACTTCCTTCGGACTTGCTTCCTGATAAATTGTGATCTGAATGTGTACGTCAAATAATCCCTTTCCTCTTCAAGATGCTTTTGGCTGTGGTAGTTTGTCACAGCAATACAAAGCAAATTAGGATGGGCAAATACTTTCAATATAACAATTGACAGGGTTCTTAAACATCATTTTACAGTTATGGATTTTACAGTTATGGAATCCAAAGATTTGGTGAGCTATTTCAATAAGACTCATTAGTTGAGATTAGAACCTGGTCGTTTGTTCTCAGGATTTCCGTGTGAACTACTATAACAAATTGCCATGCCCTAGAAGACAGGCACATTATAGAACTGTATTTCTCCCTCTTTTCAAGGCTGAGTACTCCAGCCCAGAGAACCAGATGGCCTGTGTCTTGAGGATCTACTGACTTATGTTATGTTGCCAATATCTTTATGGGCAGAGAGCCTAGCAGAGGAATGAGGAGGGCTTGTGGCCTTGTCTATTCCTAACTACCTTTCAGAAACCATACCTCCTAATGCAATCACAATGGAATGGCGAGATAGACTCTCAGCACATGGATTCAGAGAGGTACAGTTAATATGGCTTCTTGTCATATCCTCATTTACTGATCCTTTCATCTACTCTGATGGAATAGTTTGTAACATTTATGAATAAGAATGACAATAGAACAAATTTTCTTCTAAACCATTCATTCCAGATTACAAATAAATTTAAAGAACTTATGCAGGTCACACTCTCCTTACACATGTTTTTTCTATATAAGATTTGCTACCATTAAGTATGATTTTCAAAATGGAGAGTATTAATCATGTTTTAAAAATTATGTTAGAAAAAGTGTGTGATAAGGCTAAGAGCAGACAGGTGTACTAAATGACTGGTTAAATACTAGACCAGACTATTTTTGACTACATCCTTCATAAGTAAGACAGAATAAAGCTTTGGAATTTCTTGACAGGCTGGTATAGAACTCATAGGCTTAAATTTAATATAGATAATTGTAAAGTTATTTGTAGTTGTATAAGTTTAATAAATGTTCATGTAGCCTGTAGGTTTTAACTAACTACAGTCCCCCTTTTACCTATCAAGATGATATCCATTGATTTTAATGTTAAGACTATGCGCCATATAATTTTGCTGGTTGCTAAAGACCTCAGGTTCTACTTTCCACCTGGTCTTCTATGTGTAAGATGTGTGCGTGAGTGGGTTATTCCTCCACACTGGCCAGAGAAGCGTGTCTAAGATGCTAAGGAAGGCAGAGAAGAGACTCATACTTCAGGATGCAGGAAGTAAGAGGAGCTGTAACTTCACATAGAAGAACTCAGAATTATTACAGATTGTTGTGGTTCACATTCAAAGGCTGAAATGAAGATCATTCTTTGACTTCAGAGCTCAGTGACCCTTAACACAGTGGGCCTCTTTCATACTGATAAAAACAATATATTACAGAATTATATTAATCCTAAATCCTATCCTGTTCTAAAATTCCAATAAGCTAAAAAAATACATATAGGTTTTTCTTTTCACAATTAAGGATTATTTTGTTCATATTCTAGGTAATAACTCAAGCTTTTCCCCTTAGTTTTGAATTTATAACACAATTTCAAACCACTCTCATGTCTTTCCACTTCATTAACAATTACTACCCACATATATGCACAGATATATGGTTGTGTACATATACACACATAAAGTTTTTATATCTAGTACCCATTAACAAAATTTAGTCTGTTTTTTTTGCCATAATGTACTAACTGTGCTATGTGGCAGTGAGTATGTGACATTGACTTGGCATGTTGTATAGCTGTAA
Organism: Arvicola amphibius; assembly: GCF_903992535.2. Taxonomy (NCBI): domain Eukaryota; kingdom Metazoa; phylum Chordata; class Mammalia; order Rodentia; family Cricetidae; genus Arvicola; species Arvicola amphibius. The sequence goes on from NC_052048.2 coordinate 163,027,209, forward strand.
GTGGACAGGCATACAAAACCTGTGGGAAGAGTTACCAGTGAGTATCCTTTTACCATTTGGTTATTATTTGGACTATCCTTAATTAGTCACTGTGCTAATGCTACTTGACTTATTCTCTATGACAAAATTGGAAATAATCAACTAATAATGGTCAAAGAAACATTTTGAACTATAGTGATAGAGATTTTATTTATCTTTGGTTGGTCTTACTGATTTGGGGTCAATGGCAGAATCTCATGTGGATGAAGATGGCTCACACATGGAAAGAAAATGTGAGAATGGTGGTCTCACTGTCTCCTTTAATTCATAATCTCAGTGAGCTAATGATTATCTCAATCTCATTCCTCTTAGTTTTCAACGTTTCCACAGGAGCTTTTGTTTGGGGTCACATTCTACAGAACAATCATAAAGGTGCTTAAATGTCTAAGATATATAAAGGACTTGGATCCATCACTAATAGCATTCAGGATTTCTTTCTTTCTTTAATGGGATGAGTAATGCATGACTAACTGTATTAATAATAAGCTTGACTCTAGCAGGTCTTGAAGTATAGTTGGGAGAAATCATCCTTATTAGTAATTTTCAAACATTGGCTTGCCAAAGAGCATCCAGAAAGCCCGTGACAAAGCATACTCTTATGTCTGTCCTTGGAAATTGGAATTTTGTGGTCTCCCCTGAGGCCTGATAATTAACATTTCTCACAGGCTCCTAGGTGATGTTGATGATGATGGCCTTCTGACCAGACATTGAGTAGCCCTGATTCATATGCTTACTGTGCAAAGAAAGTTATGGAAAATTCCACATGAAACACTCCGGATGAAAGCTTCTATGCTTTTTAGCTGTTCTCTACATGAAGACAGAATATCTAAGATAGGCTAACACCAGGAACATGTTGGTTTTCATTATTCAAATGCAATATGCCCCGTTCAGTCACATACTGGGATAACAGATAAACTGTGTGTGTTAAAGACATGAGAGACTAGGGGGCATGGAGACATGTGACTGGGGAAATTTACTGGATTGTCACTCTTTTATATGGTCTCTTCAAATATTTACATGGAGACATTTGCAGGGCAATAAGAGCTCATCAAAGAATTTAAAAGCAGGAGATGCATGATAAAAATTCTTAAGTAAAGACGACAGCAAGAAGAAAGGCAGGATGACCAGTTTTGTAGCTGCTGTCGATTAAAAAGATTTACATTATGTTTTAGATAATTAATTTATCCAGATGAGAAAGGTAGGAATTTGGACTAAAGAAGTAGTGGCAAGAGAATCAAGTTATTAGAGTGATTAAAAAATTGACAGTGATGCCAAGAGCAGGCACCATTCTTTGCATCTGGCTTTGATCTGATCACTTCTCTAGGCTTTTAAGTGCTGGGATTAACTTAATCCTTTCAGTAGCTTAAAGAGATGCATGCTATTGCCATTTCCACCTTCCAGATGAGGAAACCAAGCCACAGGGAACATAGTTCACTCTTTCAAAGCTTCACAGTTGCTAAGGGAAAACAAGAATTCTAATAACTGACATAAATATATGCCATTAAGCTGCTAAATGAGTTAAGAGAATTTGATGGCATGTTGAATGATAGAGGATGTGAAGGAAACTAGAAGTTTCTAGCAATTACACACCTATGCCATGGTACAGGAAAGTAGGGGGTGAGGTTTATTTCAAGCATGATGAAGCTGAGAAGCAGAAGTGTGGGCTGAATGTCCAGTTCCTTTTGAAATTCTTGTATTGAAAATTTAACACCAATATATTGGTATTCCTGACCAGAGCTCTAGACCTCTATTTAGGCCATGAATGGGATTTTTGTCTTATGTATGTATGTATGTATTTTAAAAGACCTAAAAATCTTCCACCTTTTTCTGCCATGTGAGGGTATTAGCAGCGTAGTAAAGGGGCCTTACCAGCTCTGGATTGTACTTAATCACAATTGCAGACACCCAAGTCTCTGGCACTGTGAGAAGTGAGTTCTTGCTGTTATGAGCTACTCCGGGTTTTGCACTTTGTAAGAATAGCATAAGATAATTGAGATGAAAGAGGTTTTGAATGTCACATTTCATTTTGAAGTGTACCTGTAGCCTCGTACCGGAGAGCTGGGATCCTGCCGTAGAAAGAATGGAGTAGGGACTGAGTTGTTACGGGAATGATAGTAGGTTTGATAGGGTACAGTATTTAAGAGACTAGTTAATGTAGAATGTGGAATTTATGTTTTCTCAGAAGTTAGATGCCTAATGGATTGAGCTTTCATAGATGCACACACAGGGGATGAAACGTCACCATATTGACCAGTGGTCCTGCGTTGAGACCATGCAGTGACAGTTTGTCATTGTTGTATTAATTAGTCCATTAGAATTGATAGCATTACGATTTTATGTTGTAAGTATTCAAACCTTTGTTTGTAATCTCTTGGACTTTTTTTTATATTCAGTGTCTATAGGCTTTTTCTTCACAAAACTTGGAAATGCAGTAAATTATATTTTTATATAAAACATACAAGCCTTTACTATCTAAAATGAAAAATACCCAACCTTTTTGTCATACTTTTGGTTAAATAGTCTCGTAAATCATAAATGCTTTGCTTTTGACACAGGACAATTGTTTAGTGAAAAAAAAATTGTTTATGGTATCAATGCAATGACCTCCTCCCAGAAGTTTTAATTCTGCCTAACATAAAGTGTAGCTGTATTCCTGGTCTTATAATCCTCTCTCCTACCTCTGCCATTGGGATTTTTTGTTCCCAGAAATGAAATAATGAAATACAACCTTCATGCTTTACTGTGTGAGAGAGATACTGTAAATTCCTAGTCTTGCTTTCTCATTGATCTGGACTGCCATATGGGAATGCTGTTGAGCTGATCTTTATTTCTTGAGTCAGAAATTCTGTTTTACCCATCTTTGGGGCTTTCCACAGCTATTCTCTGAGGACAGCCAGGTACTGCACTTGAAAGTGAAGGTTCAAAGGCATAGAAAGAAGGTTCAGGGCTGAAATGTTTACACTGCATTTTAAAATTTTTTTTATAAACATTTTCTAAGCTGATGGATCAGAGGAAAGCTTCATAGATCTGACAGCCCTGGATTCTGCCGCACGTAACATTTGAATACACACAGTTTCTGGGGTGTAACATGGGATGCATCAGCTATTCAGTTACTTGTTATATGTCATTTTTCAAAAGTACATGATTTTTAAAATTATGAATTGTAAATTTTTGAATGCATTTAAACATATACTTACTATACCTTCAAACTGATAATCAATATTGAAAAAAGCAAAGTATTGCTTGCAGTAGGAAAGAAATTTGTCTTAGATAAGAGATTTTTGTGGCTTTGTTATTTGTATGGACAGCTAATTATGTCACATAGAAATAAAAATGTTAACTTTAAGCAAATTAAATAGAAAGTTTCATTATAGAAAAGCTGTTATAGATTTGTCTCTTATTTATTAGCTGTATTTTATTTGGAAAATTTTTATCTTGACCGAGTAACTAACAATTTTAAGTGGCGCATGGACAAATTCACCACTTATATTTGTATACCAACAAAATATATAGTATGGACGAAAATGTTGGTTATGTGTCTTGTGTTCCATTTAAATACAAGAATTTTTGTAAAGCTATTTTAAAAGCATCAAAAAGTAACCCATTTAAGTTTAATACCACACATAGCATTTTTTTATTAAGCTTGCTTTGGTATTACATTAAGTTATTACAGAATCCATGCTCTGGGGATGTTTATATACACTGATAAACTTTTTTTACGAGATAAAGTCCTTCTTTGGATGGAATTATGGAAAGATTACCAATTAGCATGCATGCATGCCTAACGACTGATTTAACAAAACATGTTTGATTTGATTTTCCTTTTATGTGTCTTTCGTATTTTAATCCTATCCTGTGTATTGAGGAGAAGGTGAATGTGAAAATCCCCCCACCCCCCAAAAAAAAGTTGTACATAATGAAGGTACAACCTGTGGCCACAGTCAACATATTTATTTGGAGATATATTGCTTGGCTCTAAAATATAAGTCAATGTATGAAACAAAGCATGCTGGCTCTTCCCTCATGCCTACCGAATACAATTTTGATGCTCAGGTACACCTAGCATTGTTTCCCTGTTGAACGAGATTCATGAACACATTAGGTTTTTTTTTCCTTTAATGGGCATGGAGACATCGAAAGACATTGATGCTATTTTAATCATGACCTTTAAGAATCATTTGCAATCATTTCCACAGTTTTGCTTTAAAATCTAAATTCCTTTTTCTGAGTGGATGCCTAGGATTCCTGCAATTTCTCATACTATCTAGAGATTTATGGGTTATTTGGTTCCATTGGCTTGTTGCTGTTCTCAGAGCTCCCAAAAGGCTAAAAGATTTTAATCTGTTTTACAGCAGACCTTAATTTATTGATAAAGATCGGCTTTCCAAATAAACTTTGAGGTAGTTTTGGCCAGGGTCTATACTTTACCTACTTTTCTCTAAGATCTAGCCATACAATTAAGAGGCAGTTCCAAATGTATGGTTGTATCATTAAACAGAGAAATAGGATAATTATTTTTCCTACTTCATTCTTCCTTTCTACCTGTCTCCTCCACCCCTTATACTGTTTCCTCCCTCTCCCAAGCTCTCTATTTCCTCTCTCATTTTCAACTTGGTCTGACATAGATGTCAGAGAGATGCAGTGATTATGGGATGGAGAGATGGCTCAGCAGGTGAGATCACTGACAGCACTTAGAGAGACCTGTTCTGATTCCTAGCACCTATGTGGAGACTAACAACCATCTGTTGCCCTCTTCGGGTTTCCACAGGCACTGTATGCACTTTGCACATGCACAGATGTGCATGCAAAACAGCCATATACATAAAATAAAAATAGATTAATCTTTAAAAAGATACAGTGATTATCACAATAATTCATTATTTTTCATCAGAACCTATTTTGCTGATATTAAAAATGAGGTAATAAAATATAAACATTAATAATACTACCCATTGATTCACATGAATTTTACTCTGTGTTTCTGTGAATAAGTGGGCAGGCCTCTGGATTCATCACTTTCTTTCCTGTCTAATACATTGCCTTATAGTTAGTACTAAATTGACAATTTATCAAATGAATGAATTAAAAATGTATGGTCTTTATATTTACATCCTATTTTATAGCCAACTGATGAAATAACCTTTAATTTCTAATTATTGTCATTATGCCTTAGAAATGAGCCCATGGAGTTGTGCATGCTAAATATGTCAATCATCAAACTGAGTCTATGATTGCAGTATGTATTGTAACAAGTACATATTTTCTTCACCAATCAATATGTAGGAAGAATACTAGGTAAGGCTAGATTATATTACTCTATTCCTTTAAGTCATGGAATAAATGGAATATGATCTTCCTGTGTTTGCACTATACCCACGTATGTTATGTGATTCCAAAATGCTGGTAGCAGCAAAGTAATCTGGACGTTCTAGCTGAGAAGTTACTGAGAATAACCAGTGACTGACGTCTGTGGACAAGTCAGAGTTTGGTGACTCCTTTGAATCTAATCTTTCATCTCTCTGAGATCGATGTAGATGGCCATTAGATGTAGATTAGAGATCAATGTAGGTGGAAAAGCCACCCTACAGAATTTTGGTGATTGGAGAGTCAGGCTTGCTGCCCTATGCTTGTCTCAGCCTGCTGCCACATTCTAGATTTGACAATAAGGAACCATCCAAACAGCACTTCACAGTTTCAGATCAATAACAATACAACTTGAGATATACCACTACAGACCAATGGTGATTCTCATGTCATGTGGGACACATTTGGTGGTATTAAGGAAGCTTTATCAAAGGGACTTTTGATTTCAACAATGAGTGCCTCTTTATGAGATTAATATAAAGCATTATATTACAATGCATTACAGTTTCATTTTTGGTTATGTAGCTATATAAGGAAAATATGAGACACAAAAGACTAAGTACTAGATAACTGAACACCAATATAAAAAGTCTATCCCAATTTGGATTTTGTATTTTTAAAAATGTGGTAAGGATGGTACTTAACCTGAGCTTCAAATAACACATAGATCTCACAGGCCTATTTATGTAACATTGAAATGTGCAATAGGACATAAATACTCAGTATAACTATGTCTACACACAAGTGAAATCTCTGCAGAAGTGTTTCTGTGTGTTTATGACTGCCTGACCATGGTAGGAATTGCATGACTCAGTCTTCTTACTTCAGATATTTTATACCAAGTATCAAACAAACCCACCAAGCCTACATTAGTTGCAGTTGCTGGATGTATACACATCTTCCCTCTCAGGTGCCACCAAACAATGGAGTCTAACTGCCAGACCTCAGGAATTTTCTCTAACTTCTAATGGATGCTCTTCTCTCACTTATCTTAGTCACTGAAGAAGACATGATCCAATATTAGCAAAAAGATTCAATTAAATATAGCGGACAACTGGATTTCAACACCCCGCTGCTTACTCTAATATAAACTACTATTACAAAGATACTTGTTAAACTGATTTCTCCCTTTAAGGAACTTTCATCTTGTTAGACACTTTCTTATACTACTCATTTTAATGAATATTCCATTAGTGGACTTATTTAGAAATATTTCCTATTTAGTTTGGAAAATTATTTCCCCTTCACAAGTTTGGGTTCCAAATGTTCAAGAAGTTAAATTAAAAATTTTGTGGAGATCCTCAACCACTCTCAGGCCTCCCTCAGCACACAGTCTGTTCACCAACCAAAGTCGGCTAAGTGACTCAGTCCCCTGCCCGTTTACACAGTGCACACACTACTAGGCTTAGTTGGTATAACTACATTGTACATCAGCTTAGTCATACAAATATAAATGTCACAACACATTAAAGATGCTTTTATTTATCAGACACATGCTATTGCAGAGACCAACAACTGGTCAAAATAAAAATATTAAGTAGATATGGGGTGCAGAGCCCCAATTAATATATCTACATTGTAACATCTACACATAAGGTTCTAGGAATACCTCAGAAGAGAGGTAGAAATATTGTAAAGGCCAGAGAACTAAGAACTCTGCTTCTAGATAGTGTCTTCTCGACATGACAGGGAAAGGGAACTCATTACCTCTTAAAAACATAATTGCCTAAACAAAAACCACATAATCACGAAGTCATATAACCACGGAATGATAATGCTAGTCAATATGCTAGCATAGATAGTGGAAATTTCACAATGTCTCGCCCTTCTATGAAAAGCTACAAGAAATCAATTCAGCTGAGTGGAGAATCTGCATTTTCCAGAGAGGAGCCCCCAATAGGTCTCTAATCCCAAGTGATCATTCCTAAACTTGTGCACGTATGAGCAACACTGAATAAACTCAGTATGCTCTCTCGCTCTCTCTCTGTCTCTCTCTCTCTCTGTCTCTCTCTCTCTCTTTCTCTCTCTCTCACACACACACAAGAGAGAGAGAGAGAATAATAAATAAGAAAAGGTTTTGAATGTGAGAGGGAGTAGGGAGAGATGTAGGCAGAGTTAGAAGAGCGAGGGGATATGGGTATGAAGTAAGCATAGTGCTAATGCATAAAATTCTAAAATGAAATTGCAGTTTGATAGTTACATATGTTTTATTTCTTAAATCCAGTAGACCTGTACATGTGTATTTTAAGTTTTTTGTACAACATAAATTATTTTGCATAGTACCTTAAACAATTTGGCTTTTAAATAATTGCTCATTGAGAGCAATTATTTCAATAATTGAGGCTGGAGAGCTCAGCAGTCTAGAGCCCATTATTGCTGTTGTGAGGACCTGAGCTTGGGTCCAAGCTTCCAAACCCAATGCCTCACAATGGGCTGTAACTCCAGGGCTAGGCAATGAGAAACTTCTGGCCTCTACAAGCTACTGCATTGAGTGCACAAACCCACAGTTAGACATATATAACACACATGATTAAAATAATTGATAATGAAAAGCTAGTTAAAAGTGCCCCAAGGAGACTTAGGAGTTTTGACAACCAAACACAACATCATATTTTCAAGAGACTCTGGCATTCCGAACATATTCTCTGGTATGTCTTCACAGTCCGTTTTACTCTTGCCTTTCCTCATATAGTTTCGTTTTTAGTTAGAGACCTAAGAAGTCTCATTTGTGCTTCCTTTGTTTTAAATACCTTCGATCTCTGGCTGCCAAAATGCCTCCTTTTTCTTACTTGAATATGTTGAGGACATTACTAGAACTGTTTTCCTTTCTGAAATGAGAGAAGAAAGATGGATGTACAGTGTCCAAATTAGGGAGGAAGGGGACCTGAACCCATCCTGTATCTTATAACTGAGCCTTATAGCGAAGGAAAACTAAAGATTTCTCAAAGTTTTTGCCGATGTGTAGGAGAAACCACAGGGTAAAATGTAAGGGTTTTAGCTGTACGCCCTAGATTTGATCGCTGGCGAACTAGTTTGACATTATTTTGTGGTGTGTGTAGCTTGTGAGACTTGGAGATACAATTCATAGTGACTTGTCTATACACCTCCCACGATCACACACATTGGTTACTGGATGTGGTAGTGATATCACACACAGACACTGAGTTAGCATCTGTTCAACCCTGAGTCAGTGACATATGGTGTGTCTTATTTTGACTAGTTGGGAACTTGAGATTGAAGAAAAATGTGATTTTTAGGAAATTATAACAAAATCGCATTTTTAGCACTCACATATTTGTGTTTGTGGAACTATTTAAAATATGGGTCCTTTTATTTGAAATAGTTCCACATTATGTCATCCTACTTTGTCAAAATTTGGAAGAAACTTGTCTCTTCCTCTTTTATTGTGGAGTACCACTATTATTCAGTGAACATTGTAATTCAATCGTACATATACTTTTCTCCTTGTCTTTTAATAATTGCTTTATAAACTTTTCCTTTCCTTTCATCATCTAGAATTTTAGCTTGGCCACAGCAGGAGCTAGAATGCTCTTCTTTCTACTCTACTTAGTAATTATCATACTTGTGAGCACATGCTAGATAGTTCTTAACTCTTTTGAGTTTATTTATTGTGTGTGCGTATGTGTGTACCCATGCCACTACATGTACATGGAGGTCAGGAGGCAAGCCTTGGAGGTCAGTTCTCCACTTCTCTCATGTAATATCTGAGGGTTGAACTCATGTTGTCGGGCTTGGTGCCAAGTCCTCTTACCCTCTGAACCATTCTGTCAGCCCCATGTCATAATTAAAAACATCTCCTAGTCTTGAATTGTATTTTCTATTTCATTGACATGCCATAAAAGAAAATAATTAAGAAAAATTAATCAGGTACATTTATTAAAATTAAAAGTTTATATGAGAGCTGGAGAGAGAAATCTCAGTGGTCAAGAACCCTGACTTTTCTTCCAGACCAGGATCAATCCCGAGAACCCATAGCACAGTTCACAACCATCTATGAATTCTAATTCCAGAGGATCTGAAACCGGCTTCTGGACTCAGAGGTAACTTCATGCATATGGTGCAGAGGCATGCGTGCAAACAACACAATTGCATACTTAATAACACTTTGGAAAACATTTTAAAAACTGAAAATTTTTAATAGACAAAAAGAAATATTTTCTATTAAAATGTTGACCAAAATACTTCTTTACTGAGATCCCACATCATGCTATTTTGTTCACATATTGATGATGTTTGTTTCTTTTTGTTTTCAGTTTATTTATTTTTTATTAAAAATTGCCATCTCCTCCCCTCCTCCTCCCTCTTCCCTCCCCTCCCCTCCACCCATACCCCCACTCCCTCCCTCTCCAGGCCAAAGAGCCATCAGGGTTCTCTACACTATGTTGAGTCCAAGGTCCTCCCAACTCCCTCCAGGTCCAGGAAGGTGAGCAACCAAACTGACAAGGCTCACACAAAGCCCGTCCATGTCGTAGAGACCAAGCCCATCGCCATTGTCCTTGGCTTCTCGGTCAGCCTCCACCATCAGCCACTTTCAGAGAGTCCGATTTGGTCGCATGTTCCATCAGTCCCATTCCAAGTGGACTTCGTGGTCTCCCATTAGTTCTGTCCTGCCGTCTCAGTGGGTGAACGCATCCCTCATGGTTCTGACTTTCTTTCTCATGATCTCTCTCCTTCTGCTCCTCATCAGAACTTTGGGAGCTCAGTCCGGTGCTCCAATGTGGGGCTCTGTCTCTATCTCCATCCATCGCCAGGTGAAGGTTAAGGCTCACAGTGAGCCCATCTTACACCTGTCAGAATGGCTAAAATCAAAAACACCAATGATAGCCTTTGCTGGAGAGGATGTGGAGTAAGGGGTACACTCATCCATTGCTGGTGGGAATGCAAACTTGTGCAACCGCTTTGGAAAGCAGTGTGGAGGTTTCTCAGGAAATTTGGGATCCACCTACCCCAGGACCCAGCAATCCCACTCTTGGGAATTTACCCAAGAGATGCCCAATCATATTACAAAAGCATCTGTTCAACTATGTTTATGTTTGTTTTTCTTTACAATACGTTTTAAGGTTTTCTGTCATCAAGAAATCAGAAGTAGAAAAGAGGGATTTGGACAAACTGTTCATAATGCTTCATCTTCACGGAATGAGATGCAATTCTTGAACAAATGTTGATAGTTGGTAACACCTACAGAAGAACAGCAAGAGTTTCAACTTCTGCTGAGATTTTAATTTTAATTTTTTGCACCTAGTTTTTAATGATTAAAGTACAGATTTTTTGTAAATCACATTATGGAATTAAATGGACAAAAATCTTTTCAAAACTTGTGCATTGTGGATACAAAAGTATCATAATAGGTATTTGAGAATATTGGGGCATTATGAGCTTTTGAAAAAAAAACCTGCCATTGAATTTCATTTTCATTTACTTTTCAAAAGGGAAATGTTGGCATTGTTATGCTGGATTAATATAAGTTTTATTTCTGCTACATTTTATCACAGTGCACACTGAGCATAAATAAACTCTGGTATGCTAAACCTAATAGCAATTAGACTGGAAGTGTTTCTGTTTCATCATTGTGAACTTCGCAGAAATGTTTCCATGACAACCTCCATGCTAGTTAAGACAACCAGAGGTGATCAACAGTTTATGTATTTTTTTTTCTCTTGTAAGAATGGAATTTGTGTTGACAGTTTTGGCCTTTAATAGCACTTTTGTTCCGTGTGAAAGTATTTGTTTACCAGATCATATGCTGTTAACTGTCAGGATGAAGCAGAGTGACTGCCTTTGATAAAAGACTGCATTACAATTTTGAGTCTTTGGGTCTGAAGCTTTTTTACTCTAATTATCCTCATCAGTAATGAGTAATTTGCTTCAGTACTCCACAAATAACAGTTTATTAAGACCAAGTAGAAAATCAAGCAGATCTTGACTATGTTTGACCATCTAAAAATGGAAATTCTTTTAGCTGTATCTCCAGAAGTTTCCCTTGTGTGCACATATTCATGTGTGTGCACATACATTCACTTTGAAAATAATATTTAATTGACATCATTGCAGAAGGTTTTTAGGGCAGTGTTAATGATTTTTCTTACTTTATTCATTTCTTGAGAACATTGGACCTACTTTAGTGTGTCTGATAATAAATAAGGATTAAAAAAAGGAAAGCGCAAAAAGTGATAAAAATAATTGCACCCTCAGGCAAAAATTACTAAGATTCTATTGCTGGTCAAAGAGCTGAGAATCTTTATCTTTCTTTTCTTCTATGTCTCTGCCCCTCCCCTCTGAGGTGTGTGTGTGTGTGTGTGTGTGTGTGTGTGAGTGTGTGTGTGTGTGTTTTGTGGGTAATTACATAAATTCCTTAGTGTGATTACCAAGGCAATTATGTATAGGTCAGAGGGTATCCTCTGGTATTGGCTTTTCCATTCCATATTGTTTGAGACAGGATCTCAATTGCATTCTTCCCTTCCTCTTTTGTCTCTCTCCTTTCTCCACTTTCCATGTCTCTCCTTCTGTTACATATGCCATGTGCCATGCTAGCTTACCCGAGAGCCCTTGGTGATTTTCCTGCCTCTGCCTTGTAGGCATCCTGGGATTACAAACATGCAATATGCATATGGCTTTTATAGAATTCCAGGGATTCACAATTGCTGTGTATTTCCACCATTGCACGGCAAGTGCTTTTACCACTGAGATATCTCTCCAGCTCCACTTTTTTTTACTCTTAAATAGAGTTTATTGATGTTGAAGACTTGTCTACTCTGATGTTTTAGAAGTGAATATGTATATACGCTTTTAAATATTGAAGTTGTGAACATTTATCCTTAAGAGCTCTATGACTTTCTAGGAAGTGGAGGCATTTGTGCCCATCATTCACACGGGCGTTTCTACTCATCCTATTATTGTCTCCCTGGTTATATGCTAATATCACCAAGTATCTGAGAAACAGAGCCTTCTGAGGGAAAATGCATATAACATGTTTTATATTATTTACATGTGTAAAATCAACTCTTTAGTTTCAAAATTGAAGTTTATTTTCTTGGTTTGTTAGGCATGGATATATAAAAAAATCAAAAAATAGTTCCTAGCATTAGCAGATTTCTTTTCTTTTAATTATTTATTATTTTTAAAATTTCCTTTTATATTCCAACCACAATTCTCTCTCCCACCCCTCCTCCTGCTCCCCTAGACTCCCTTACTCTCTTCCCATTCACTCCTCCCAGTGAGTAAAGGCTCCTATAGGGAGTAATCAAAATTTAGCACAATAAGTTGGGGCAGGACCAAGTCCCTCCCTTTTGCATCAAGACTGAACATGGTATCCCACCTTAGGGATACCATGTTCAAAAGCCAGAAATTCTAATTTGACATTGAATTACAAATTAGCCATAATTACCATTTCCTTCCTCAAAGTTATTCCTTAAAGTAAAGTAAGTAAAATGTTATTTATATACACGAACATGTGCTTCATCTTACTTTTGTGTAAACAGCACGATGCTAAGTTCCTTCACTTTTCTTCAGTCTTTGCCTTGACAGTATTATCACCAATCACTGATCATCACCAACTACCTAATCAATCACAAAGTCTAGAAATTTGGTAATGCCCACGAGTCTTTCTTCATTTTCTCAGTCTTTCACCCACTTACTTCTTTTGAAGCACTGAATATGTAGCAGAAAAGAAAAGAAGGCACAGAATTTTTTTTCCATTTGTAGCAATATTCAGAAGTAAAGAAGACGACAACAAATCCAACCCTTTCAAGAGACAGAATGTACGATGGGAGTTGAGTACTGTGAGGAAAAATAAACACTAAAGAGAAAAGGTATTTGTATATTGAGTGTTTTGAGGGAGGTGGTTATGTAGAATGGTCGGGATGTAGATACTGAAATGGTAAAGCCTTTTGTCTCAGATCTCATGAACATTTCTAATATTGAATTGGTGATTAATTGAATTTTTTCCCGAAACCTGTTCATTTTATGGTATTCCTCATTTCACAAAACGGAATTGGTTCCCTTTCAGGGTTTATGTTTAAAAAGAAAATTCCAGACTCATTTTAATTTCGCTAATTGGCAAAGGGAAAAGTTTTATGCATATTCTGAAATGAAAGCATGCTAATGATGAGTGAGAAACTGTGTTTGACAAATTTTGAGCAAACATAACTGGTTATTGCCGTTGTTCCAAACTAAGGGTGAAAGTGCAGTAGGAGACAGGGTCAAGCTGTAAGTTCTGGACATCTTCAGGCAACATGTCTTATGTACATTGTTGGAGCATTCTGAGCAGATGAGCAATACATGACATTATCACTTTTCTAAGCTTCCTAACCTTTAAGAGATACCAGAGGCAATTTGTAAAGAAGGGTTACTATGGTTTTATTTGTAATGGTGTCATTGCATAATCAGCTAAACCTATTATTTTGATGGAGACAGTACATCATGGCAGAAACTCATAGTGGAGCAAATCTGCCATCTCATGACCAAGAAGTTAAAAGGAGAGAAAGAGGAAGGGGAAGAATGCCATTGTCCCCTCCTTTCCAAGGTATGTCCTCCAAGCACTTAAAAAGTTTCCACTAGGCTCTGCCTTTTAAAGCTTCCATTTTCTCCCAACACTACCAAGAGTCACAGACAAATCTTATCTTTTTTTTTGTTGTTGTTCTTCTTTTTGCTTGTTTGTTTTGTTTTGTTTTACAAGACAGAGTTTCTCTAACAGCCCTGGCTCTTTTTTCTATATTAGAATAACAATATAGACTTGAGGATGTATTTACTTAATGTTCTTCTTCTTTCACCCTTTCATTTTTTTTTAAATGTAATGTCTCAAGGGAAATATTTTTTTACTTATTTGTATGAAAACTATGTAAGAAAATATATACATTCTTGGCATATATAAAAATTATCTTTGAGGTTTATTATCAATGAGTGAAGTGGCCAAAGGGATGCTCAAAGAGAAGCATTATGTTTTCAATATGTCTCTGATTTTGAAAAGAAAATAAATATTAGAAATGATACATCTATCACATGATGACTGAAGTGTCTATATATTTGCAGTGTTATTTCTAACATTGGGAATCACAAATGGGAATTAACTCCCTTGTTCTCACCTTGAGTCATGGTTGGAGAAATGTTCCTTTCTCTTCAATTAAGAAAGTTAATAAGTAATTATCATCTTATTTAAACATCTGTTGTGTACCTGTGATTTCCCATTCTTTTTCAACATATAAATTCAAATGAGACACATCTATTAATGGTATAAGGCAAATGCAGGGTTGTCATAACCTAATGTGGGAACATCAGGATTTAGTTAGAATCGTGACCTTGGCCCTCTCTTATTATATTCATTGTAGATTAACTTTTCTGTGGCCAACTAAATTAACCAATGTAATACACATATAGCATCTTCATAGTACCACATCTATCTTCTACTATAAAATATTTAGTAAGAACTCTTCATTCATCAAATAAACTCTTTTGTTTGTGAGTGATGTTTACCTTAATGAAGAATAGAATTTTGGCCCTTAAAATTTGCTCTTACAAGTGAAATAAATTACAAATAATTAAGCCGGGTGGTGGTGGCACGCGCCTTTAATCCCAGCACTTGGGAGGCAGAGGCAGGCAGATCTCTGTGAGGTTGAGGCCAGCCTGGTTTACAAGAGCTAGTTCCAGTGAAACCCAGTATCGAAAAACCAAAAAAAAAAAAAAAATCCTCAAACAAACAAACAAAAAACATTACAAATGATCGGGGTTTTTTTTTTTTTTTTATACTTTTCAGCTCATTTTCATCTTTAGCAAGTGTTGAAAGATAAATTTAATTCATCTAAAATCTGAAATTAGTAATTCTTGAAATTCAGAACATTTTAAATTTTGACATGGTGCCCCAAGTTCAGAATTTAACATATTGCCTCTTTTGATAGATCATAGTGCAAATGCTGGTGAACAAAGCATTGTATTACCTCATGTACATAAGATGTGCAGGACATTTCAATGAATTTTCTTTTTGTACTTTTCATCCCTAAGATATTATGGTGTTCAAATATTCGAAGTTAAAGCAATTAAAAATCCAAACTCTTCTGGTTCTCATCATTTCAGATATTGACATGTCATCCTGTAGCATGAGACATCCTAAGACTTGGTTCTGCTTGCATAGCTATGGTCCATTTCTATGGTAAAAGTGAGAGACTGTGCTTCTGCGGTTGGACATTGTTCACCAGGACTGCTTTCCAAGATTGGAATGATCCACTACTTTAAACTCTGGACAGTAGTCTATGGAGGATATTCTGGAAAAATAATAATCCTTGGGTTGTCTCCCAAGAATTCAAGAGGACATTGACTGAGAAAAACTCATGACAGCGAAGTTTAAAAGTAATTAGAAATGGCAGCTGTAGGAAACCTGACTTTTTTTCAATGCTAGATTAAACTAACTTGGCTAGATCTTCATTATTATTAGGGCAGCTCAAGATAATTTTCATTGGGCACTATATTTTAGCCTCCTTACACCAGTGAAAATAGGGTCTTTTTGGTTTATTTTTATATATTTAAAAATTTCCATCTCCTCCCCTCCTCCTCCCCCTTCCCTCCCCTCCCCTCACCCATACCCCCCCTCCCTCTTCAGGCCAAGGAGCCATCAGGGTTCCCTACTCTATGTTAAGACCAATGTCCTTCCAACTCCCCCCAGGTCCAGGAAGGTGATCAACCAAGCTGAGAAGGCTCCCACAGAGCCTGTCCATGCAGAAGAGTCAAAGCTCAGTGCCTTTGTCCTTGGCTTCTCAGTCAGCTTCCACTGTCGGCCACATTCAGAGAGTCTGGTTTGGTCTCATGTTCCATCAGTCCCAATCCAACTGGAGTTGGTGATCTCCCATTAGTTCTGTCCCACCGTCTCCATGGGTGAACGCACCCTTCACGGTCCTGACTTTCTTTCTCATGTCCTCTCTCCTTCTGCTCCTCATCAGCACCTTGGGAGATCAGTCCGACGGTGCTCCAATGTGGGGCTCAGTCATTTTCTTCATCTATCGCCAGGTGGAGGTTCTATGGTGATATTTAAGTGTGTGTGTGTGTGTGTGTGTGTGTGTGTGCTTATGGAGTCCAGTGTTGTCTGACTTGGTCAGTAGAGACTGACCTCAGGTTCTCCGCAAGTATGTACTCTTAGCTACTGAATGATCTCTCCAGCCCTATTTTATTACATTTAAACAGAAATATATATTATCTGCCATACATTTCTTTGACCTTCTCTATTGTCCCACTATGCTTGACAATGGTATTATGTATAGGTTTTAAAGGTAAGGGGGTGGAAATTGAGAGGATAACTTTGAGTGAGACAAGGAAGAAAAATTACCTGGGGAAATCTGTATGCATAGAAATTGTCTGACGCCTTTGTAGTGCTTCTCTGAAGACATATTGATTCTGTGCTTCCTCACACTTAGGAGTGTCTCAAGGCTATACTGGCTCTTCCTAAAACACCGTCACTTCACTAGAATTTGATGGACTATGATAAAATGGTGGTTTGCGTTAAAAATTAAGTTGCACCAACAATATAATACTGAAATGGTCAAACTTCTGATATTAAATCATTCTTTATACATTGGAAGCATTTGCCCATGTCCTGAAGACAAGAGTGAGCACCTGTTTGATGGCCTCAGTGAATTCGTGAGAAGGAATGGCTCTACATAAGCAAAACAGAATACTTGCACTATCGTGTTGTAAAAGCCTCTTTCCAACTTGGAAAAAGGAATCATATTTCTCACCATATTCCACAAGTCATGGTGCTTGTATCTTTTTGCTACTTATGAAATATGTGATTTTGGTACTACTTTTATTTAATTTTTAAGTTGTTTTTAGATTTATTTATTTTTATTATTTTAGGCATGTCAGTATTTTTTGTGCATGTAAGTATGTGCACCACATGTGTTTCTGGTACCCACGGTGGTCCAACATGTCACCAAACCCACTGGAACTGTAGGTACAGTCACAGTCTGCCATATGGGTGCTGGGTATCAAACCCTGATCCTCTGCAAGAGCAACAAGTTCCTTTATCCACAGAGTGAATTCACCAGCCTGGCACTATTTTTAAAGAAGCATAATTTATCAGAAAATTATTTCATGGCATTTGCTTAAATTATTTTGTTATTAGTTTTTCCCTACTTACTTTGCTCTAAAACTCCTGTAAAGCAGAGTTATTTAAATTTGTGAAGGGTTAGTTACTTTTCCTGCTGTCATGATGAAATACCGGACAAGAGCAGCATCATGTGGGGTTAACTGCCTCACAGTTTGAGGGAGCCACCATTTGTGGGAAGTCAAGTCACCAAGAGCTAAATGTAGCTGGCCACATTGGTCCTCAATCGTGAAGAAGACAATAGATGTGCAGCCTGCTTACTCCTTTTTCTGCGGTTCAGAAAAAGTGCTGCCTTCATTTAGAGGGGGATCTTCTCATTTCATTTTATCTGTTAAAGGTAAACTCTCAAAAGTACTCCTGGAAGCTAACTAAGGAAAGTAATCCCAAATCCGTGTGCCTGAAGGGTGGCTGGTTGGTGACTCCTGATTCTGTCAAGAAACAACACTAACCATCAGCTGATCTGTGATTCTTGATTTTGTCAACAAACAACACTAACCATCACAAGTGTCTTGGTCAAGACACTTTGGTGTGTTTCAACAGCAGTGTATTTTTTTTTTAAGGAGACTGCAACTCCTGTTGAGATGTTAACTTTTTTTTGTTGATTTTAGTCAGTGAGATTCTAGCCTGTAGAACATTTGCTGAAATTTGATGCTTTGGTCCAAAATGACTCACATACTGGTCCTAGATAAACTGCTGTTCTCATCCCACTAGCAAAGCAATTCAAATGGCCTCACATGACTTCAAATGGAGGGAGAAGGTCAGACCCTCCTCCATGTGCCCAAGGCAAGTCCCCTGAGTAGTAGGCAGGCAGCAGTAGCTGTGTTGCCCAGGGATGCTTGGGATCTTTCCATCACTCTCAGAACTGCCCTGAGCTGGAGTGACTGCCACCTCCTCACAGAATATTTGCTCATCTTATCACCATGTCTAGAGTGGGCCAATTCAAGCAAACAGTGAAATAAGCCTTTGGCTCATTTGCATATAGGACTATGTTTCAGCTTGTTTTCTTTTTCAGGTTTTTAAGTAGTAGTTTCAAAGTGAGTTGGGTGATGGTTCCTTTACAAAGAGTTAGCATGAGTACTGTTTTTCATAGTCCTTAAATGTTTAAATGACAGAACAGTGGAAGACCCTCTAATTACCACAGATATTGTATCCCATTAATAGAAATAATAAAAAATATTTTGTGACACTAAAAAATAATGTAATCGTCTTTGTAAAAGTACAATTCTATAAATGCAAGCTTAATTCTGGCACATTTCAATGAAAAGTCTTTATAGAAATTATAGTACTGTCTCATTTAAGGAGACTTATTCTTATTTTCTGTCAGAGAAAATGATGCTTAATCATAAATATTCTTAGTGTTGGATATTTATAAACTTATATCACCTAATATTTTTTATACAGGAAGCATCACCAAGAACAAACTACAAATTCTACCAGTAAGTTATAGTTAATACTGACTATAACATAAAAGAGCTCTTAAAATGAGTGATTAAATGGCTAAGAAATTAATGAAATTCTCTTTTTAACTACCTGCAATACAGTGGAATGTTCACACTGGCATTTCAATTGATGGTTGCTTTGCTGGAGGGATTTGAAAGGCTCACCAAATTGCGCAGATGAAGAGGTCTCTCTGAGCTTCAGGTTGCATCTTCAAGGGACTGAAATAAAATTATCTACATGTTTTTTTTAAACGATAACATTTAAATTTATCATTGTAATATAGTAAAGACTAGTATGAAATGGGTCTGCAACATTTCATTGCATTAAAATTTTAAATAAACATTTTGGTTAAACCTGGAATTTTTATTAACAAATAGTGTTTTGAAATGCATCATTTCAAGAAATGAAATTTTTACATATATTTTAATAGATTTGACTACCTATAATTTAAGCACAAAAGGTTTAGAAAATAACATTATGTTTTACATTGCATTTGAACTTTAATTTTTAATACATGAAAACTTAAGTAATATAGAACTTTTTAATTGCAATGTTGTAAATTAGGATTGAACAGAAAGAACAAATCAGGCATCAGGTAGTTAGCTTCTAGCAATTTTCATTTTCTTGAAACGTTCTTATTCAAAGGATTGTGTTATATTGGAAGCCTTATTGAAAGTGTAAGCACATGCTATTTATGGTGTTTATTTTCAAATTCTGTTGCTATGAGGAGCTTGAATCTGCCTAAAATACTAATTGACTATTTTGTGCTATTAAACTATTTTTAAAATAATGAAAAATTTGTTTACTATGTGTTCATATTTGGTACTGGATACCACTTAAAATTGCGGTTCTCATTTTCTTTATAGTCAGATAATAAAGTCATGAGAATTTTTTTCACAGATTTAGTAAATTTCATCAATTTGAGAAAGCAAATCAGATAGTCTTTGGGGGTGAATATAAACTAGATAGTGTATGTTTTGTATATAGTATCTTGACAAATATTGGTTCTTACATGCTACCTTCTTCACAGCCATGAAGATTCTAAACCCATCATGTACTTTCTTAGGTTGGATAAAAGGCCCGCACGGAAAACCAGTGAGTGCTTATAGGAAGGGACAGATGAAGGAGTGAGTCAATTACTGAGTTTTGTAGGCCATGGTAGATTGAAGAGGCTGTAATATAATGGCCGAAGCTGGAAGGCAAACAAAGTGGAAGGAATTGAGGACATTTCTTGCCATGCATCAAGTGAATTTTATTTTCATACCTTTAAAAAAAAGTGAGAGCATCTTTATAATGGCTGTGCATAATATAACAGGGAATAATATTAGGAACGCTAATTGCTAATTTGGCACTACGATATCAATTTGAGAAAAATGATAGTTTTTGCCATTGTTGTATGTGACAGGCAGGAAAATCAATAGACATGTTACTTGGCAACTGCCTGAAATAGTGCGATTATCACTAGAGAGTCATGGAGTCTCTGAGTTGGAAAGAATCTTAGAAGTCCTTCAAATTAGGATCTTGCTGCACAGATGATTGTGCAGTCTTGGGCTGAGCACTTCTCCTTTCCAACCTTGCTCTGACCACTTCTCCCCTTCATCAGTTACTCTCTAAGACAGTTACATAGTTACAGAGTCCTCAAGTTCATTAAAATGTGGCTTCTTAAAAATTATAATTCACTGGGAAAATTCTGCAAATTTATAAAAAGTGTTCAAGTACTACATTTTACTGCATATTTAGTAATGTGTATGTGTGTGTGTGTGTGCTAATAGCTCACACATGTACACATATGAATCATGGACGGCTTTTCCACTTCCCCCTCCAGCACTGAGATTAAATATTTGTGTCACCACACTTGGCATTTTCCCATGGCCTCAGGAAACCTAATCTCATGCATGGAAAGCAATCACTTTGCCTGCTGAAGTCCTTTTCTAGCCTATACTTCTTTAAGATTTCAAAATATCAAAATAAAATTATTTTTCTTAATTGGAGGACATTAAAATTCATACAAATTTTGGCCATGATTAGGTTTGTCTTTACTTTAATACATATCTACATAAAATAGTTATCGTACGGAGTTCCTACTGTTGAGCATTTGTTGCTGACTGACGATTAAAATAATTTATAATTCATATTTTATCAATTGAATGAATGTAATGTGTTGCTAAACAAATATCCCAAACAAATGAACAATTAATAATAAGAACATCTGCTGATAATTAAATGCCTAATATTATTAGTGCTTTTTCCAAAATAACCAAATTATGAATGCATGCTGAAAACCACCTTCTGGAATGAAAAAATTGAGAGTTTTCTACCTTGGAAAAGGTTATATTAACTTGGTTTTACCTCAAAACTATGATAGGTAGTTTTAATAAATTTGTATGGAAAATTTATGCTAATAATCTCATATCAAATTGCTATAACTTTTTTATGTCAATTAATAATTCCAGTAGGACTGGAAACTGATGAAGGGAAAGTTATTTTCTTCTGGTCAACAGAATGGAATCTGTCCTGGAGGAGACCTAACATCCCTGTTGGGTTGATCAATTGCCTCCCACAAGGACAACCCATGTAGAAGTAAATTCACTAAAAAGAAGAGAGGAATAATTATCCCTTTAAGAGAAAATCTAGTTTTCCTTCCCAGAACCCTCCAGTGAAGTCTCTGCAAAACCTCTATAAGGTTTGTTTAAACTGCAGACTGTTTTTTCCCATTTTCTAATTTTTTCTTTTGTCTTAATATAACCTCCTAGAAAATGATTTGTGGTCTTTTGGTCAGTAGTCTATATGGCTTAGCAATACCAATAGCTTTAGTGTGTTTGTGTGAGAGAAAGAGAGGCAGGATCTCATGCAGCTGAGGTTGGCCTCAGATTCTTTACTGACCTGAGGATGACCTTGATGGTTTGACCCAAACTCTGCTACCTTCTCCTGAGAGTTTAGATTACAGGTGTGGACTGTCTTGCCTGGTTTACACATGCTGGGAATCAAACCCAGGGCGTTTATGTGCTTTGTGAGTTGAGCTGTAGCCTCAGTGGTGAGTTTTAATTAGAAGGACTTAGGAGATGAATGAGTACCCTTTAGTTCATATTTAGATTTTAAACGAGGTACCAACATTGAAAGATTTTCAACAGAAACAGTAGTGTCTAGATTTATTAGTAAGTTTCTCCTTGATTGATAACTTTCAACTGGCAAGTGTGACCGATTTGGTTTTCTTCAATTTTGAAAACCATATAATAATGTATGCTAGCCAGTTGTGTCTCTTCAGTACCCACCCAGAGTAGAGAAGATCCTCGAAAATTCACTATGGTATGCAACTACTGAGACCAATTTTTGTGGGTGTGTGTCTGTGAAAAAGTTGGGGAAGCACAGGCTTAAGTGTTCATTTCTACTTTTGCCAGGCTAAGCATTACAGCTAGTTCCCTGCTGCTCTTCTGGAAGCAATCAATGCACAAATAAACAGATATGCCTTTGTGAATGTTTTTGACCCCTCTCCCACAGAGTCAGGAGCTAACTTACACACACACACACACACACACACACACACACACACACACACATTGACATATCCTACTCTCTTTTACATTGAAGGCGTATCTTGAAGATTGCTCTGCTATAGGTATGCCTTTTGCTACTTTATAATCCTTTTGGCTGTGTAGTGATGCTCATTAAATAGATATATCATCATTGTTCACTGATGGCATTTCTTTTCAAAAGCAGTGTAAATATCACCTATTTAGAATAGATTGTATTCTTTTAGATGATGTCTATTTTAACAAAGCAACCTTCTGAACTCCTCAAAATTGCGATGGTTTATTTCACTTGTGGTCACTCTTCCCTGCTGTAGATTTCCTAAATATCAGTGTTTGCTCCTTGGATGAACTGTTGTGTGTCTAGCTGGGCTTTTATTATGCAAGCAGAATGGTTTTGATCAGACCATATTTACATGACAGCCTGGAACTGTGGCATTCACTCAAGAACATTGTACACATATAAAATATTGTCTAAATATTTATCCACATGATGGATTACTGCAGCTTAGGAAGGCAGTTACAACCTACTGAGGAAATGATTTTCATTTTTAAAAATTTGGTAAAGCTTTAAAGGGATCATGATGATGTCTCCTTTCCCTTGTTAAAGACAGGCATGGATCATCCTTTTCTTTTTTCTTCCTTTAAATGAAATTTTAATTCTGAAGAATTGAAGTCATGATATAAACAGGGTGGAGATTTTAATTCAAGCACCTTCATGAATACACATTGTTTTCTCTTTCCTGTCTTTCCTGTGGTCATGTACAAGCGATCTATCATGGAAAAATGAACCAACAAATAAACAAAGATAATTCGAAAGAAACAAGAGTGTTATATTTAGCAAGATTCTAGCATCCCTTGAGAATAAAATAAAATTTCAAAAGTATCTACTTGAGGTTGCAGAAGTATTTAGAATAAGTGTCTCACTCAAATTAGAAAGATTAGTTTTCATAATAAATTATGGATTGCTTTAAATTTGAATGTTATGAAACTTCAAATTAAGAAGTCTTCATTAAACTTAAGTCAGTTTGACAATTTGACAGTTCATGCTGTTTCTATTCTTTTATAATGGAAGCAGAATTTGGGGTCTTAATAACAGAACATTAAACTTAGGCAATGTGCGTGTATGAGTATATGTGTTAGGCAATGTGCATGTATGAGTATACGTGTGTTTACATGGGTATGTGTGCATATATATGTGTGTACATGTGTGTAAGTATATGTATGCATACTATGTGTGCATATGCTTGTGTGTATTGTGTGAGTATATGCATACATGAGTATGTGTTTCTATGTTTGTGTGTATGCATACATGGGTATGTTTGTGAATATATGTGTATGGATATATATGTGTTTGGGTATATGTATGTATATGTCCATATGTGTGCATATTTGTGTCTGTATGTGTATGGGTTTGTGGAGAGAGAGAGAGAACGAGTTAGAAAATGAGATAGAGAATGAGATAGAGATAGAGAGATTTAATGTGATGGTGACAGATTATTTTTCTGATGACAAGGAGTTTGTTTAATTTGACACAACTTTTGTGTTTATGAGCAATCACTGCTCTTTAAGAGGGTGTTGCGGATGCTTTGTTTTATTTAAGCCCTACCACTCACATCTAGACTTTGTCCATTTGTGATGAAAACATCTTTTTTTTTTCACAGTCGGATCCTTTATTCAGGTTATGAATGTACTCCACACGGTTCTTGGGGTATCCATCAGTGTTTGCCCTGAGAAACCCCTACATCTCTCGCTAAGCCACCACTATAATGAAGTGAACAAGCAGGAATGGACAATTATTTACAACTATTTAATTTTTTTTAGACATTACTTAGTAATAAGAGTAACAAGGCTGAAATTTAAAACATACTGACTATGCTTTCTATACATTATATTTACAAAACACTCTGGTTTTCTGACAAGCAAATTAGACCAGAGAAAGATCATTCAACCTCAAATTTGGGGCGTCTGGTGCTGCTTTCTACAAACACAAGTCAGAACAAACCATTTGGTTATACTCCAAGTTGGACTTTTCGTTTTCACATAGAAGGGAAAGGCAGTCTCTCGTAGTCAATGGAATTGTTATGTCTTAGTAAAAGTCCCTGTCTTTAGTCATGCTGAAAATAAGAGAGCTCCAAAAAGCCACAATGTAGCTTCATTGCTTTTAACATCTAAAACTACATCTAGAATTATAAGAATAGATTAGTAAACAGTTAAGATAGAAGGAGGCATATGAGGCATAGAATGTAGTTGTTTTGGTCATTATTCTATCAATTAAACTTGTTAAACAGTGAAAATTGTGTTTTAGGATGTGATACTGTTATTATAATATTATCTGGTACCATAGAGTGTATTAGAATAGCGAAAAAGACATGTCTGGTAATGATTCTTTAAGTTTTCATCTATCTTTTCCCATTTCAGTCTT